>NC_059342.1:72412500-72720000 GCF_018350155.1 Leopardus geoffroyi | reverse complement strand
TATGGCTTTTGGGATTTGAGCTTTATAATATTAATAACCTTTGTTTTCTATAATTTGAAAATGAATTCTTGGGGAAAAGCTTAGCCAGTAAATTTTGATTATCAGAATACTTTTTCTGTGACTGAATTTTCAAATGTAAGCCCTTTTGTTCTCTTTGTTTTGTGTTTATCAGACCCCTATTAGGGTCAGAAAGTTGCCATTTTTTTACAAGTATCGTAACTATTTGAGAGATGTGTGTTTTATTTTATATGATAGTCAACCCTTTTTCTGATGTAAAACAGGATTTTCAGGTATGAAACTTTAGTATCAAATATTTTTTCTTGTGTGATAAAGTATAAAAATAAAAATAGTCATGAGGCTTCTGGGTGGCTCAGTTGGTTAAGCACCCAGCTATTGATCTTGGCTTGGGGTCTTGATCTCACAGTTTGTGGGTTTGAGCTCTGCATGGGGCTCTGTGCTGTCTGCTGCTTGGGATTTTCTCCCTCTCCCTCTTCCTCTCTTCCCCCCCACCCTTTCAAAAATAAAGAAAAAGAAAAATACATTAAAAAAATAAAACCAGTCATTCCAATACTTCACTCAATACTATAGTGTTTGCTTTACTTATAAGTTGCTCCTGTTATTCTTGAAAGATCTTGTAGAATTTTTAGACTTAAATATAATTTATTTATTTATTAATTTTAATGTTTTTATTTTTGAGAGAGAGAGAGAGAGAGACAGACAGAGAGAGACAGAGAGCCAGCGAGTGCGTGTAGGGCAGGGGCAGAGAGAGAGAGGGAGACACAGAATCTGAAGTGGGCTCCAGGCCCAGAGCAGTCAGCACAGAGCTTTGATGCAGGGCTCGAACACACAAATTGCAAGATCATGATGTGAGCTGAAGTTGGGCACTTAACTGACTAAGCCACCCAGGTGCCCCTTATATGTGTTTATTTTGAAGACTCTGCAGTGTTCATCATTTTTTTATTATGGCAGCTTATATTTTGTGTGGAAACATAGAGTGTGATAGTTAAGATGTTACATTAATTTATGTAAGGTGTCATATAAATTTAACTTAATTATTCTGGTTTTTCTATACTTGAATATTTAATCACATTTTTTAGGTTAAATTTTTCTTTTATAGTTAGAAGTCCAAATGGTAATTCAGAGGTTAAGAATACAGTTTTTAAAAATCTGTTAAATGAATAGCTTTATTATATTTGATTGATTCATCATTTAACCTTGAGAGGAATTAGGCCAACTGCAAAGTTAGGGGACATAGTCCACAGAAGACTACCCTCACTTACAACACCAACTGTAAGTTCTGGGGGTTTCCCAAACCAATGCTGAGGTCCCATAATTTGCTAAAAGGATTTATGGAACTCACTAAAAGCTGTTATACTCATGGTTAGTGGTTATTACAGGGAAGGGGTATAGATTTAAGTCAGCCAAGGGAAGAAACACATACGGCAGAGTCTGGGGAAGTACCAAACACAGAGAGCATCCTTTGTCCTCTCTCTGTGGCATCAGGACACATTACTTGCCCATCATCAGTGTGTGGTAGTACTTATGGAGTATTGTCAAACAGGGAAGTTCACTTGTGCTTTAGTGATTAACTATATTTTTTTTATTGAGAAGCTCCTTTGTGTAGGCATAATTGATTGCCCTTGAGGCAGATCTCAGTCTTTAGGCATGAGCAAAAGCCCATATTTACCCTAAATTACATCGTTGATTTTTTTGGTGTGGTCAGTCCCTTGTCAGTGACCTAAAGCCCTCAAGTTAAAAAAAAAAAAAAAAAAAAAAAAAGATACTTCTTTCAAGCGTGACCTTCCAGGACTTTAGAGATACTTCCCAGAAGGAGAGGGCAAAAGCCAGACCTCTAATTGGCAAAGTTAAATTCTTTCCTACACAAATTGTGAGCCAGACTCTGAGTAATACTAAAATGTGGTGGGAAAAAAATAAAATGAGGTGGTCATGTGCTAATTCTAACAATATTTGAAAGACCCCTATAGAAATAAAAATGCTTCTTCCTAGTCACGTGTAGTGTAGTAGTAACTTTAAGTTACTCTACATCGTTGAGTGGGAACTTGAGATTTCTCGCAGTCTTACTTTATGCTCACAAAGGACGAACTGTTTATTTCATTTCTGAATATTCATTTTGAATAGAATACAAAGACTGCAACAGTGTGGCAAAAGCTTATCAGTTATAAAAGGATTACAGACAGGGGCATGGATTCATATTATAATGTTGCAGAATGTACTTAAGATAAAATGAATTATAAAAATAAAAAATTGGGCTGTTTAACATCTACAGATTTATCCTGAGATAATTGAATAAGTATGCAAAGATGCTTAAATAAGGATGATTATAGTGAAAATTTTTACTTTTTTCTCTTAACAGATCTTGCCAGTGTTCTGCAGGAAAAGTCCTAATGTCCAGGCAGATACATGCTTTATTCTTTCTCATCCTCAGAGGTTAATCATAAAATGGGACTTTATTAGCTCTCATATGCAATCCTATACAAAGAATGTTTCAATTTTATTTATTAGAAATGGATATATATTTTAAGAGTTTGTTACATAAAATGTGAAAAGTATTGCTTTCAGTTTTTAAGCATGTTTTATCAAAGCCAAGTCTTTCATTAATTTTTTGCTGTTAGGATGGGGAGGTGACGTTTCTTTTTAAAACTTTAGAAAGTTTTCTTTATTGAAAGAATGTTACCTTTCACCTTTAGGAGACTGTTATCTAGTACTAATTACATTGAATACAAGTAACTACTGACATGTATAGCTTTTGAAAACTACTGAGTAATTGATCATTAGTGTTTATCTGCTAGTGTTTAGTGATACCTTATGTATTAGAAACATTAATCGTCAGAGGACGGTGATGATGGGTAGCATTATTATCCTCATTTTACAGATGAGTAAACAGCCTAAGATTAAATAACGTGTAGTATCATACAAAGGTAAATTTAAGATTGTGGAGTCTGTTCGAACCTAGATCTGGTCTACTCTAGAAGACTATTTTATTTTAGTCTTTTAAACCACTTCACTCTTATATTTCTGTGTTTATTAAAACATCTGTTTATAGTGGTCCTCAGGTGGGTACACATTAGAGCTTTGGAAATATACAGGTTCCGCCTTAGCCTAGACCTATTGGTTAAGAATCTTTGGGGTAGGACCTGATATCTGGTGTTGATTTTAAACTGATTATATGGGATTCTCTCTTTCTCTCCCTTTGCCCCTCTCCCCCTATTTGAGCACATGCTCTTTCTCTCAAATAAAAACAATTTTTTAAACTGGTTATATGATTGTAATGTATAACCAAGGCAGAGAGTCATTACATATAATATACCTGACACTGTCCTATAGACTGTGGGGAAATACAATCAAGTGTAAGACACAATAATAGACTGAAAGTGGCTGAAAAAAAAAACTTTGCATACATATTTGACAAAATGTGTGATATTCATAGCTATACATATAGGAAGAATACATTATGCAAGTGTACTAACATCCTAAAACATACGTACATTTTAATCCTGCAAGGCAATCAAAATTAAGTTCAGCCTCTTCATTTTGGGGAAAGGAAAATTTTCAAGGATGTGATAGTATTTACTTGTGATCATTAGGTAGGAATGGATATGTAGTGAAGGGATAGTGTTTGAGGTGGGAGAATAGCATAACGAGGCAAGAATAAAGATAGTGTGTCTGGGGCAAATTACAAGACAGGAGTGTTACTGTGCGTAGGAGGAGGTCTGGGTTAGAAAGAGCTTTTAATGGCCATATAGTAAGTTTAGAATTGATTCAGTGAGCAACAGGGAATAATTTCATGTTAATGGTTGATTGGTGATTTACTTGTTAGGAAACCAGGTAACAGTTTATTGAATAAGATGGAAATAGAGCTATGAGTAACTCAGTTCTCCCCAAATTGAAACTGAAATAGCTTGTGTGCATTAAGAAGACTGCAGGGAAGTTTTTGGATTCTTAGCTGTCCAACATTGTGTGGGGCCTTTGTTAACAGTCTGACACTTTCGCCAGTTGCATTTAAGTAATCTCATGTGCCTGCAAGGGAGGGCTTTCCTGAAAATTTTTTCTGTGTGGCTTTTGGATACTTAAAGTCCAGATTAAGAGTTGGTTCTTTGCAGTAGGTAACTTCTTCGGATGGTGGAAAGGTGTGTTTTGCACTTTTGGCTCTCCTCTTTGTAATGTCTGACTTTGACGACACTGCTGTATTCTTTTTTTCATCAATCTATCTTTTAAATCATTTGGTAGAATTCTTACTTGCCTCTCCTTTGAGCTGTTATATCCCTTTGCATTTTATTTAGGAGAGGCTATTTTCTTAATTTATTATTTTACAAAGTTCTTATTTGCTCATAATTTAAAGTTGTATACTTTTTCTGGTGTATGTTGTCTGGCTTTTGAGTCTTCCCTTCCTTTACCTTATGTACAGATTCCCATAAGGAACTCATAGGATTGTTTTTCTTTGAATGTTGCCTGTCTTTGAAGGGATGCCTTCTGGATCACCATTGTATGGAACAGTAGTGTGAGGCATGAGCTCTGACAATGAGCTGTAGTAATTGACAGCTTGACCAGTCTCGTCTTATCCCTTCTTGAGGGTTGATCGAGCACAGGTGTTGGTGATGACTATTTTAAGGCAGCAAAAAGTCTCAAGTCAAGTAGGAATCCTCTGGCTTAGAATGATACATCTGTTTTGTTCTGTTTTGTTTTTTATTTTTTATTTCAAAAAAATTTTTTTAATGTTTTCATTTATTTTTGAGATAGACAGAGTGTGAGTGGAGGAGGGGCAGAGAGAGGGACACACAGAATATGAAGCAGGCTCCAGGCTCTGAGCTGTCAGCACAGAGCCCGATGTGGGGCTCAAACTCACAAACCGAGAGATCATGACCTGAGCCAAAGTCAGACACTCAACCGACTGAGCCACGCAGGCGCCCCTGTTTTGTTTTTTGTCTTAACTTTTTATTTGGGAAAAATTTCAAGATTCACAACAAATTGTAGAGATATTGTGGAGGGGTCCTGTGTACCCTCCCAGGTTCCTCCAATGGTTACATTTTAATTACAGCACACTATCAAAACAAAGACATTGATAAAGTGCCTGTTTATAATTGTTTCATTTTGTTGCATGTGTAGATTCATGTAACTATTACAGTCAAGATACAGAACTAATCTATCACCACAAAGATCTCCCTTCTGGCATCCTTTAATTACCCACTACCTCCTCCCAACCATCTCTGCTCCCTCACAATGGGTCTCTTTTCCATCTCTGTAATTCTGTCATCTTGAGAATGTTGTATGAATAAAATCGTAGAACATGTGAAATTTTGTTTTGAGACTGTGATCTTTTGAGATTGCTGTGTATGTTTCATTTTAAAGAAACCACCAAACAGTCCAGAGTGGCTGTACCATCCCTATCTTCAGTGTATGAGAGATCCACTTTCTTCCACATCCTCACCTGCATTTGATATGTCACCTTTCCTTATTCTAATTGTTCTGGTAGGTGTGTGGTGATGCCTTAGTCTTACATTTTATTTGAAGTGCTCTCTGTGGTTTTAAAATTTGCATTTCTCTGGCAACCTGCGTGGCTCAGTCGGTTGAGCGTCTGGCTCCTGATTTTGGCTCATGTCATGATCCCAGGGTCATGGGATTGAGCCCTGCTTCAAGCTCTGTGCTGAGTGTTGGAGCCTTTAAGATTCTCTCTCTCCCTGTCCCCCGCTTGCGCGCTTTCCCTAAAAACAAACAAAGTGCAAATACTGCACTTATTTTTTTTTTAATTTCCATTTCCTTAATGTCTAATGATGTTGATATTTGATATTTTCATGTGTTTTTAGGCCATTTGTATATCTTTGGAGAAATGTCTTTTCAAATGCTTTTTGCCTGTTTATTATTGTTATTATTATTGGGTTATTTGTCTTTAGTTTTTGCAAATATTTTCTCCCATTCCCTGGCTTGGTTTTTCATTTTTTTTCTTTTTAATGGTGTCTTTGAAGAATGAAAGTACTTTTTATTTAAATTGCAGTTAACATAGCCTAATATGAGTTTCAGGTGTACAGTATAATGATCAGCATTGCCATACAGCACCCGTGCTTATCACAGGTGCACTCCTTAATCCCTGTCACCTGTTCAGCACATTCCCCCCCCCCCCCCCGCCTTCCACCCACCTTCTTCCTGGTAATCATCCATTTGTTCTTTATAGTTAAGAGTCTGTTTCTTGGTTTGCCTCTCTCTCTTTTTTTTTCCCCCTTTGGTCATGTGTTTTGTTTCTTAAGTTCCACACATGAGTGAAATCATATGGTATTTATCTTTGGCTGACTTATTTCGCTTAGCGTAATACTCTGGCTCCACCTGTGTCATGGCAAATGGCAAGATTTCATTCTTTTTTATGGCCAAATAATATTCCATTGTATGTATATGCAACATCTTTATCGATTCATTAGTTGATGGACACTTGGGCTGTTTCCATAATTTGGCTATTGTAGGTAATGCTACTATAAACATTGAGGTGCATGTATCCCTTTGAATTAGTATTTTTGTATTCTTTGGTAAATACCTAGTAATGCAATTGGTGGATTGTAGGGTAGTTCTATTTTTAAGTTTTTGAGGAACCTCCATGCTCTGTTCCATGGTCACTGCATCAGTTCGCATTCCCACCAACAGTGCAAGAGGGGTCTCCTTTTTCCACATCCTTGCCAACACCTGTTATTTCTTTTTTTTTTTTTTTTTTTAAATTTTTTTTTTTTTTCAACGTTTATTTATTTTTGGGACAGAGAGAGACAGAGCATGAACGGGGGAGGGGCAGAGAGAGAGGGAGACACAGAATCGGAAACAGGCTCCAGGCTCTGAGCCATCAGCCCAGAGCCCGACGCGGTGCTCAAACTCACGGACCGCGAGATCGTGACCTGGCTGAAGTCGGACGCTTAACCGACTGCGCCACCCAGGCGCCCCAAGACCTGTTATTTCTTGAGTTGTTGATTTTAGCCATTCTTACAGGTGCGAGGTGATATCTCATTGTAGTTTTGATTTGTATTTCCCTCAGATAAGTAATGTTGAACATGTTTGCATGTGTCTGTTGGCCATCTGTATGTCTTCTTTGGAAAAGTGTCTTCATATCTTCTGCCCATGTTTTAATTGGATTATTCATTTTGGAGGTGTTGAGTTGCATCAGTTCTTTATATATTTTGGATACTAACCCTTTATTGTGTATGTCGTTTGCAAATATCTTCTCCCATTCCATTGGTTGCCTTTTAGTTTTGTTGATTGTTTCCTTCGCTGTGCAGAAGCTTTTTATTTTGTTGAAGTCTCAGTAATATATTTTTGCTTTTATCTCCCTTGCCACAGGAGAAATATCTAGAAGAAGTTGCTATGGCTGATGTCAAAGAAGTTAGGATTTTTATGGTTTCAGGTCTTATATTTAGGTCTTAAATCCATTTTGATTTTATTTTTATATATGGTGTAAGAAAGTGGTCCAGTTTCATTCTTTTGCATGTTGCTGTCCAATGTGTAATTTTGTTTTCACCATATTCTTGAACTCCATATAAATGCAGTAGTATGATACAGTATATATTCTTTTGTGAATGACTTCTTATGCTTGTGAGATTTATCTATGTTAGTGTATGGGGTAATAATTCATTCTCAGTGGCATAAATCATCGAGTGCATTTACAACAATCTATTTATCCATACTAGAGTTGATAACGTAGCTGTTTCCAATTTGATGAGTAGAAACAATGCTGATGAGAACATTCTCATGTGTTTAGGTGCACATAAGCATGAACTGTCTTGAGTGTATTCATAAGAATAGAATACATAAGGTTTGTAGGATAGTCATATATTCAACATTAGTATATTGGGTCAGTTTTCCAAAGTTGTGCCAACTTGCACTCCCACTAGTAATATACTAGTTTTGATGTTCCACATTGTTATCAACTCTTGATATTGTCAGTCTTTTTTAATGTCTAATATTTTATTATGATTTTAACTTACATTTCCCTGATGACCAGTGAGGTTAAGCATCTTTTCATATGTCTATTGGATATGGTTTTAGTCATTTAGATATAGCTTAGATATAACATTTGTTTCTCATTCAATTATAGTGGTTGGTGGCTGTTCTGAAGCTGTATGTGTTCTTTTTCTGGGAATCAGGTTGAAAGAACAGCCCGTATTTAAGAGGGAAAGAGGAAAAAATTAGCAGAAACTGGTAATATCTTTTGAAGCTTCTGCTTGGATTTAGTATGGGTCATATCTATTCATATTCCATAGGCCAGAGCATATTGTAAAACGGTGCTCAGTGTCAGTGGGTGAGGGAAGTATTCTCCCACAGGAGACATGGCAAGTTATGTCACCATGGATGGGGGTGAAAAATCCTTTCACAGGAAAAAGGGAAGGCACAAATACTCTGGAACACAAGTAAAGTCTACCACTTTGTTAGGTGCCTATGGACCTCTTTTGTTGTTTTCTTTTATTTGGACTTTCTTAGTGATTGCTAGTGAGGATTTTTTTTTCTCCTTTTTTCTCTTTCTTAGTAAGTTCTGGATATAAAATTTGTTGGTTATGTGTATTGCAGATATTTTCTCCCACTCTGTTACTTGCCTTTTAAATCTCCTGATGTCTCTTATTAAATAAAATTCTTAAAAAAAAAAAACAAAAACAAAAACCTGACATACAGCATTAGTTTCAGATGTACAACATAATAATTTGACATTGTGTATATTGTAAATAAAATTAATTTCAATGTCATCAAGTATATCAGTATTTTTCCTTCATAATTGTGCTTTTGTTTCTTGTTTAAGAAATCTTTCTCTACTCCAAAATTATGAAAATACTCTTCTGTTATCTTTCTGGAAGTTGAGATTTTCCTTTTTATTTCATCTTATGTGCTTATTTAATTTCTTCTTGTCCCAAGCTGTCTGTATAAACTCGTGAAGAACGAAAGGGAATAATTTCCAGATGTTTAATACAAGAATTGTTTAAGTAATTGTATTTCTGTTATGCAAACACATCAGTGCTTTGCCTTTCTTTAGCAAAGGCTGAAGTTGTTTCCTACAATGGTACTCAACACCTAAACATTAAACATATTTTGGAGCATAATTACTATTCTGATATTTGTAGGATAGTTTAAGGATTAAGTTTTATCATCCAGTAGACCAAAATATTTGATCTTCAAAATTGACCAGGTTAAACAAACAGTAACATTGGAAATTGGTTGATTTTAACTCTGTACGTGGCATTTATTGTCCATCGTAAATGTAAACTTTTAAATCTTGGTAATAGATCTTACAGTTAAAATGAGAAGGCTTGTCTGACTTGTCTTTTTGCATTGACAGTTCAGCTTGCAATTGGTCAAAACTCTCATCAGCAGAAAAGAGTAAATTATTTAAACAGTAGTTGTTTAAGAATTAGTACACATTAAAGATCATTCTGAAGATTAATGGATAAAAAAATCACCAATTATAAAGGGTTTCAGCTATCACCAAATATAGAAGTAAATTGCATCTTTGTGTTCAACTTTAAAAAACACATAGGAAAAAATACATGAATAAAAAATGAAAAATAAAAAAATATGTAGGTATCAAGTCAGGATTCTTAACAGGTGCTACACAAATTATTTCCACATGAATACTTAAGAATATACTAAAAAAAACTTAACATATTTTAAAATACTAAGTATATTTAAAATATACCAAATATACCTTAAAATAAATTACAGAAAAAATTTCAGGATGCAACCCCTAAGTATGGTTTTTGGTACTTCAAATGAAACATCTGAAGATTGGGTTTGTTCAAAAAGGGATGAAGGATTATGTCCCCAATTATATGATAGCAGGTTGGCTTTTTTTTTTTTTTTTTTTTTTTTTTTTGGTATATATTGGTATATATAACTAACAACCCATGTGGATATGCAGCAATTTTTTTTCTGTGAAATTCACTTCTCCAACCTTTAAATTTTGTGATTCTTGAGGATTTCCCTTTAAAGGCCTTGATATTCAAACAGAAGTAATAATATTAACTTTTAATATTTTTAGTAGTAAATGTGGACCATTATCCAAGACTTGTTTTATTAACAATATTGCCCTTGCTTTTCAGCGGGGATCTGATGAGCTTCTTTCTTCTGATGTCATTGACGGACCCTTTACCATGAACAATTCTACTTCTACAGGTGTGTATGGTGAGTTTTCGTTTTTTCAGAATCTAGAATGTTTTCTTTCCATGAGTTTCAAAAAATTTTTTTCTTCGTTTGCTCATCTAAACATTTATTGAAATGCCATTATTTATAACAAAAACACTTATTGCAGTAAAGTTCAGTAAACATTTATTGCAGTAAAATTTATTGTAGGAAAGTTCACATAGATGAAGTTAGCAGTTGTGGCCCTGAAATTTTAACTTGTGTCTAATTCGATAATTCCTTTTTTGATTGATGTTCTTTGTGTTACATAATTGTGATAAAACTGTCAATATGTTGGTGACCCAGAACAATTGAGTAAAAGAGCTGGATTTAAAAGCTTGTGTTTAATGATGATTTAGAATAATAGAAGTATTAAAACTATAAGTTTACATGATTTTAAAAAATTGGAACATAATTTACATTCCATAAGTTACCACGTTGTTTAAAAATACATGTTCTTAAAATTTAGGGACTGTGAAATTAACTGGAAGAGTGCAATACAGGAGGGAGGGTGAACAGTTAAGAGGCTATTGCTGTATAGGATATCCCAGTTAGGGATGGTAATTAGTACTATAGCACTAGCAATTGTAATGGAGAGAATTAGAGAATTCACAGAAGGTGAAATTGATAGTAACTGGTGATTAATTGAATATTCGGATAAGGGATTCCATTGATGATTTATTTCCAGGTTTTGGACTTGGATAATTAGATGAGTGGTGGTGCCATTCATATAGAAACTGTAGGAAGAACAGAGTTGGGTAATATGGCAGGTTCTGATGTTTATATATTGAATTTGAAGTTCCTCTGCAACATCCACATGGAAATGTTGGGTAGTCATTGGGTTCTTCCCAACATCACAAGAGAAATTTGGAAGTTAGTATCATCCACAGTTTAAAAGGCTTGAGAGTGGAGAGTGTCAGAAAAGGCAAGATTTTTATCCAAATGTTTTTGGAGATATAGGAAGCAGGAATGAGTGAACCTCACTTTCCAGACCCTCAGCCACATGGTGTTTGGGAGAGTGAACAGCTTTTATGTGAGAACTCTATAAGAGAAGAGGGTTAGTTTCAGTTGAGGGAAAAGAGAGAAAGAAAATTCACTGAAGAGATCAAGAATGTCTAGGAATTGGTTCACCATGGTACATTGCTCTAGAGGACTAAATGGATAGATTTTATGGGCAGGACAGCAGCAGAGGATTTGTTCACGTAGAAGTGTGAACAGATAATATGAGCATGAGACTAAAGCAGCTTTCTCAAACTGGAGCTGGTGTCAGAGTCACCTGGAGGGCCTATTAAAGCATGGTTGCTGAGTCCATACCCAGAATTTCTAATAAAGTAGATCTGAGGTGGCTCCTAAGAATTTGCATTTCCACAAGTTCCCTGATAACAGTGATGCTACTGCGGAGCCACACTTTGAGAACTGCTGTATTAAGGAAATACTAGAACCTGATACATTTCTAAACCTGATTATCCTCTTGGTGTAGGATGCTAAAAAAATGTCCTTATTCCTAGAGTTACAGTACACCTAGGGTGGGGCCCATATGTTTGTTCTTTTAAAAACAGGTCACTTTGTTTGTTTGGTCATGTTTATGAACTACCAGGATGGATGACCAGGAGGATTTTCATCCTGGTTGATTGATTACTTAGGGAAAAAAAAAATATGAAATGTGAGTTTAGCTGGCAACAAGAGTTTGTTGTGTTTTTTTGCTTTTATGTTTTGAATGTCTTCTTATATCCCATTCCATTCTATGTTCAGCCCACCCTATTTAATAGCTATTTCTGCAAAGCTCTATAAATGGTAACTTCTCAGACTTTATGACTAAAAAATGTCTATTTCATTATCACTATTGAATGTTAGCTATTTAGAATTTTAGATTGACAGTTACTTCTCTCTACACTTTGAAGGTATGATTCTGTTATTCTTTTAGCTTCTATTGTTGGGAAGTTTGTGAGCAGGCTTACTACTCTGTAGGTAAAATTACTTCTCTGTAGTTATTTTTAACATTTTTCTCTTTATTTTTGTTCATTGGTTTAGCTGTTTGTAGGTATGGATCACAGGTTCTCAAACCTGGATACTCACTAAAATAGCTTGTGAAGCTTTGAGGGAAACAAAGATACTTTGACCTACCCCACACCAATTCTAAAATCTCTGGGGGGTGTAGGTTTAGGCACTGTATTTCTTTTCTTTTCTTTTTTTTTTTTAAGCTTCTTAGGTGATAATCTAAGGTTCAGCCAGTATTAAGGACCATTGCTGGAGACTTAACTTTCATTTATCCTGTTTTGGAGTGACCCAGCTCTTCACAGAACTGCGTCCTGTGGGCACCTGGATGGCTCTGACTTCATTTTGGCTCAGGTCATGATCTCTCTCTCTCTCTCTCTCTCAAAATAAATAAAATTAACCTAAAAAAAAAAAAAAAAAGAATCAGCTCCTTCTGTAACTCCAGTTAGACATGTATAAGACCCATTTCATTCAGTCCTGTATTTGTTTTAACCTCTTATATTTATTGTCATGTCTTTTTCCTTGAGGTCCTGTATTTTGGATAATTTCTTTAAAATGTTTTTCTGATTCACTCATTCTCTGTTCAACTTTGTCTAGTGTACTGTTTAATTCTTCTGTTGAATATTTGCTTATATTCTAGTGTTTTTCCTGTGTGAGTAATAGTTTTTAGCTGAATTGTTTTTTCTGTGAGAATCTCTAAGGTGTTTTGTGGTTTGCTCTGCTAGATATTCTAAGGTACCACCAGCCCCTGCATCTTCTAATGTATATGTTAATTTATTACCTTGGAGAGTCTTAAGCCAGAGAGGAAGAGAAAATTCAGAATGTAAATTCCTGAACAGAGATAGGCTTCCTTTTTAAATGTTTCTGGTAGATGGGAAATTTCTCTCCTCCCCTCGCCTCCTCTTTCTTTCTTTCTTTCTTTCTTTCTTTCTTTCTTTCTACGGGAAATTTCTAATTTTAGTTTGCTTTTGCTGAGAGGTTTGGCTGTTGACACCTGGAAATTTTACCTTTTTTTTTTTTGAGGTCACTTACACACAAAAGTATTTTTATGATATTTGATCTAATATTTGCAAACTTCAAAAAACTTTAAAATTTCAAGATTTTGGTGTTCCATTCCTTGACTATATTCTAATTGATTTTGAACAAATTTGGAGAGAAAGGCTTTACTGCTCATTTACAAAGGAGTTTAATCCCTGTGTAAGGTGATTTTTTGGTTTTTTTTTTTTTTTTTGCTTTTAGTTTTTAGTTTTTTTTTTTTAATTTTTTTTTTTTTCAACGTTTATTTATTTTTGGGACAGAGAGAGACAGAGCATGAACGGGGGAGGGGCAGAGAGAGAGGGAGACACAGAATCGGAAACAGGCTCCAGGCTCTGAGCCGTCAGCCCAGAGCCCGAAGCGGGGCTCGAACTCACGGACCGCGAGATCGTGACCTGGCTGAAGTCGGACGCTTAACCGACTGCGCCACCCAGGCGCCCCTATTTTTTATTTTTTAAAGTTTACATCCAAATTAGTTAGCATATAGTGAAGCAGTGATTTCAGGAGTAGATTCCTTAATGCCCCTTATCCATTTAGCCCATCCCCCTTCCCACACCCCCTCCCATAACCCTCTGTTTGTTCTCCATATTTATGAGTCTCTTCTGTTTTGTCCCCCTCCCTGTTTTTATATTATTTTTGTTTCCCTTCCCTTATGTTCATCTGTTTTGTCTCTTAAAGTCCTCATATGAGTGAAGTCATATGATTTTTGTCTTTCTCTGATTAACTTCACTTAGCGTAATACCCTCCAGTTCCATCCATGTAGTTGCAAATGGCAAGATTTCATTCTTTTTGATTGCCGAGTAATACTCCATTGTATATATATACCACATCTTCTTTATCCATTCATCCATCAATGGACATTTGGGCTCTTTCCATACTTTGGTTATTGTTGGTAGTGCTGCTATAAAGATACAAAAATTTAGATGACATGATATTATACATGGAAAATCCGATAGACTCCACCAAAAGTCTGCTAGAACTGATACATGAATTCAGCAAAGTTGCAGGATACAAAATCAATGTACAGAAATCAGTTGCATTCTTATACACTAACAATGAAGCAACAGAAAGACAAATAAAGAAACTGATCCCATTCACAATTGCACCAAGAAGCATAAAATACCTAGGAATAAATCTAACCAAAGATGTAAAAGATCTGTATGCTGAAAACTATAGAAAGCTTATGAAGGTAATTGAAGAAGATATAAAGAAATGGAAAGACATTCCCTGCTCATGGATTGGAAGAATAAATATTGTCAAAATGTCAATACTACCCAAAGCTATCTACACATTCAATGCAATCCCAATCAAAATTGCACCAGCATTCTTCTTGAAACTAGAACAAGCAATTCTGAAATTCATATGGAAACACAAAAGGCCCCGAATAGCCAAAGTAATTTTGAAGAAGAAGACCAAAGCAGGAGGCATCACAATCCCAGATTTTAGCCTCTACTACAAAGCTGTAATCATCAAGACAGCATGGTATTGACACAAAAACAGACACATAGACCAATGGAATAGAATAGAAACCCCAGAACAAGATACAAACATTTTTTAAATTGCATTGATAATGGGTAGAATCACAAAATTTTTGTGGTTCTAAATGTGGATTTAAAAATAATTTGTAAAATTTGACAACTGTAGCTTCTCTCTATTAGTAGAATATTGCTTGTTTGGTAAAGGAGTTATGTATGCACCAGACCAATTGCACATACACGTCTGCCCCTGGGACTGTCAGAACAGTATTTTTATCATGACACGGTTGCACCAAAACTTACATTTGTATTACTGCCTCATAAAAAGTTGATGTTTAAGGTAGAACTTTTAAAACTCAATTTTCATTAATGTTGGATATTTCACTTTTGATAGAATGACTTCCCAGAAGCTATACTTTGATTCCTTGAGGTGACTCAACATTAAACCTTTATTGGGTAATAACGGATATTTCAGTGTTAGCAGATGGTGATAAAACTGATAAAATGTAGCTGTTGGCATAGTTCTGTTAATGGGGTCAACATATTAACACCTTTGCACATGGAGAAGAAACTTTGCAAGTAAATTAATTACAAATTTATGGATTTACTGCAAGATATAAAAATTGGAATGGTGATAAACAAAATTGTGTCTTTCTGTCTGGGAACCTGACCTGTGATTTCATATTTGTGGGTCCTATTTTATGTCCTTTGGTAATTATGAAAATGTTCTACATATTTCTTCATGAAATGTATACCTTTCCTTTTAAATTTAATCTTAGGAATTACGGCATAGATGGTTTATTGTGTACCCCGATACTTTTCTGTTTTCTCCTGTTTTCTTTAGTGACAGAACCCTAATTTTCATCTGGGCACATTGTTTCCCAAATTAAACAACTACTTTTCAGTCTTCCTTACAGCTAGATGTGGTCATGTGATTAAGTCCTGGCTAATGAGATGTAAGAGGAAGTTATAGAAGTTACTTCTGGAGCATTTCTACATGGGTATACTTTTTCCTCTTTTATCCTACTGCCTGTGGGAGTTCCAGTTTCCATTTTAGAGGATGAAGTTGAAGGCTGCACCCCAACAGAAAGACAAGTAGAGCCTGAGTCACTGATAACTTTGTATGTCACCATTCCACGTTTGGAATGTCTACATTTAGACTTTTTACATGACTGACAAGTTAACTTTTTTTTGAAGCAGCTGTTATTTCAAATATATTATTATTATATGCAGGACTAGGATTTCGGATCACAATGAACAACTGAGGCAAGCCCTATTATCACTTTGCCATTTTTTTTTTAGACTTTATGTAAGCTGCGGGGGCAGGGTGGGGGCATGGTGGAGGGGAACCCAAGCAAACATGGCAGAATTGCTGAGTTGAATAGACAGATCCAGGTTTGAAAGGCTGAGGCTAGGAGCTGTGGAGGCAGTGTATGGGAGAGAAGGGAGCTCTGTGAGAAAAGTGCTCTAGAAATCTACCTTTGAATCTATTGCCAAATAGTAAGCCACACATGCCTTACTGCTAACGGTACACCAGCTCTAGCGTAAACGCTACCATTCTAAACCCACACTAACAAAGCTTAAAAACAGACTCCAGGGGTGCCTGGGTGGCTCAGTTGGTTAAGCGTCTGACTTTGGCTCAGGTCATGATCTCGTGGTTTGTGGGTTCGAGCCTCGCATCGGGCTCTGTGCTCACAGTTCAGAGTCTGGAGCCTGCTTCGGAGTCTGTGTCTCCCTCTCTCTCTGCCCCTCTCTCGCTCGTGCTCTGTCTCTCTTCTCTCTCAAGAATAAATAAACATTAAAAAAAAATTTAAATCAAAAAAAAAAAAAAAGACTCCAAAATAATTGCCTGATATGAAATTACCTTTTTTTCCAGAAAAGAGTCTGGCATGTTAAAGTTATAAAACAAATCCTAGTGCTCACAATGTTGACTGTTCAGTCAAAAATTGCCAAACATAGAAAGAATCACAAAACTGACTCATAACCAGGAGAAAAATCAGTCAACAGAAGCAGACCTAAAAAATGACAGAGGTGATGAAATTAGCAGATTTGGACTTTGAAATGGTTATTAAAAGTATGTTTAAGGATTTAAAGGAAAATATTAGTATAAGACAGAAAAATGGAACCTATAAAAAATCAAATATAATTTCTAAAGATAAAAATACATCTAAAAAAACACATGGCATTGCATTAATAGCACATTATATAGTTATATAATGATCGCTGAATTTAAAGACATCAGTAGAGGGGCGCCTGGTCCTCCTGGTCAGTAGAGCACACAACTCTTAATCTCGAAGTTGTGAGTGTGAGCCCCACGTTGGGTGTAGAGATTGCTTAAAAATAAAATCCTAAAAAAAAAAAAAAACAAACCACAATAGAAATGAAAGCATACAGACCAAAAGAGATTGAGGAAGAAATGAATAGTTTAGTAACCTATAGAACAAAAATTAGGTGGTCTGACCATATATGTAATTAAAGTTCCAAAAAGAAAGTTGGGGTAGGGAAGCAGATATATCTGCCTCCCCCAGTGACTTCTAGTGGATTTAAAGGCCTGGTGCTCTTTGCTTCTTCCTTCATTTTTCCTCTTTTACCTTATTTGGGAGTGAGGCATCAAAAACTAAGACATTAGGAAACAACTGTATCTACAGGGAAAATTAGAAAGTGATAGTATATGCCTAGGCAAAGGCTTGGAAGAAACCAGAAAAGACCTTAAGTTTACACTTGAGGCTGATTCTTGGTACAGAGAAATAGCCTACAACAATCAAAGAAAGAAAAACAGTAACAAAACTGGAAGACCCTGAGGAAGGGGAAGAATCTGATTTCCAGAGTTACCACAGCCACAAATTTGATGCAAAACAGGAGTATAAATATCCAAGAAGCTTAATGAATTCCAAGTAAGGTGAACTTGAGGACACCTCCCATAAGACACATTGTAATAAACTTTCTGCAAAGAATCGTGAAAGCAGAAGGAATCAACTCATCACACACAAGGATCCTCAATGAGAATATGAGCACATTTCTCATCAGGAACTTTGGGCGCCAGAAAGCAGTGAGCCAATCTATTCAAAGTGCTAAAAGAATTAAACTGTCAACCAAGTGTCCAATACTTGGCAAAACTGTCCTTAAAAAGTATCTTTGTGTTGGGAATGCAAGCTAGTGCAGCCACTTTGGAAAACAGTATGGAGGTTCCTCAAAAAACTAAAAATAGAACTACCCTGTGACTCAGCAATTTCACTACTGGGTGTTTATCCAAGGGATACAGGTGTGCTGTTTCGAAGGGACACATGCACCCCAATGTTTATAGCAGCACTACCAACAATATCCAAAGTATGGAAAGAGCCCAAATGTCTATCAATGGATGAATGGATAAAGAAGATGTGGTATATACATACAATGGAGTATTACTCGGCAATCAAAAAGAATGAAATCATGCCATTTGCAACTACATGGATAGAACTGGAGGGTATTACGCTAAGTGAAGTTAGTCAGAGAAAGACAAAAATCATATGACTTCACTCATATGAGGACTTTAAGAGACAAAACAGATGAACATAAGGGAAGGGAAACAAAAATAATATAAAAACAGGGAGGGGGACAAAACAGAAGAGACTCATAAATATGGAGAACAGAGGGTTATGGGAGGAGGTGTGGGAGGGGGGATGGGCTAATTGGGTAAGGGGCACTAAGGAATCTACTCCTGAAATCATTGCTTCATGATATGCTAACTAATTTGGATGTAAACTTTAAAAAATAAAAAATAAAATTAAAAAAAAGTATCTTTGTGTTTTGGGGTACTGGGTGGCTTAGTTGGTTAAGTGTCCAACTGTGGCTCAGGTCATGATCTCATGGTTCGTGAGTTCATGAGTTCAAAAAGTATCTTTATGTTTTATTTTAAATAAATTGGATTTAAAAATAAATTAGGTCATTTACATGTAACATACCTGGCTCTATGGGCCAGTCACGAATTAAGAAGAAAAAGAGAGGGGCACCTGGTTGGCTTGGTTGGTGGAATGTTCAACTCTTGATCTTGGAGTTGCAAGTTCGAGCTCCACATTGAGTATAGAGATTACGTGAAAATAAAATCTTTTAAAAAAGAGAAAGAAATTAAGATATTTCCAGATAAACAGAAGCTGAGGGAGTTTGTTACCACTAGACCTGCCCTGCAAGAAAAACTCAAAGAAGTCCTTTAGCTTGAAAATGAAGGCCATGAGACAGTAACTCAAAGCCATGTAAAGGAATAAATATCTCATTGAAAGTAAATACAAGGGCAATTATAAAAGTTAGTATTTTATTATGTGTGTATGTATTTATTTATTTATATCCAAGTTAGTTAGCATATAATGCAATAATGGTTTCAGTAGTAGATTCCAGTAATTCATCCCCTATGTATAACACCCAGTGCTCATCCCAACAAGTGCCCTCCTCAGTGTCTCATACCCATTTAGCCCATCCCCACACTCATAACCCCTCCAGCAGTCCTCAGTTTGTTCTCTGTATTTAAGCGTCTAAAAAGCTAGTGGTTTTTGAACAATGATTATAACTCTTCCTTTTATTTTCTGCATTATTTAAGCTGTTACTTTTTTTCTGTAAGTTTTAATTTTAATCCCACTTAGTTAACATACAGTATTGTATTCGTTTCAGGTGTACAGTATAGTGATTCAACAGTTCCATACATCATCCAGTTCCTATCACAAATTCACTCTTTTTTTTTTTTTCAACGTTTATTTATTTTTGGGACAGAGAGAGACAGAGCATGAACGGGGGAGGGGCAGAGAGAGAGGGAGACACAGAATTGGAAACAGGCTCCAGGCTCTGAGCCATCAGCCCAGAGCCTGATGTGGGGCTCGAACTCACGGACCGTGAGATCGTGACCTGGCTGAAGTCGGACGCTTAACCAACTGCGCCACCCAGGCGCCCCACAAATTCACTCTTTAATCCCCATTGCCTATTTAACCCATTCCCCCTCCCCTCCCCTCCCCTCTGGTAACCATCAGGTTGTTCTCTGTAATTAAGAGTCTGTCTCACGGAACTACCATCTTCCAGTAATTCACCAAAATGACCAATACAGGGGCACCTGGGTGGCTCAGTCGGTTGAGTGTCTGACTTCAGCTCAGGTCACGATCTCACGGTTCGTGAGTTCGAGCCCCGCGTCAGGCTCTGGGCTGATGGCTCAGAGCCTGGAGCCTGTTTCCGATTCTGTGTCTCCCTCTCTCTCTGCCCCTCCCCCATTCATGCTCTGTCTCTCTCTGTCTCAAAAATAAATAAACATTAAAAAAAAAATTAAAAAAAAAATGACCAACACAAAGGGAAAGAGGAGAGGTACTCGCTATATGTTCTCTAGGCCTTTTGGAAAACATGGAGTTGTTCCTTTGGCAACATACATGCGAATCTACAAGAAAGGTGATATTGTGGACATCAAGGGAATGGGCACTGTTCAAAAAGGAATGCCCCACAAATGTTACCATGGCAAAACCAGAAGAGTCTACAGTGTTACCCCTCATGCTATTGGCATTGTCGTAAACAAACAAGTTAAGGGCGAGATTCTTGCTAAGAGAATTAATGTACGTATCGAGCGCATTAAGCATTCAAAGAGCCGAGACAGCTTCCTGAAGTGTGTGAAGGAAAATGATCAGAAAAAGAAGGAAGCCAAGGAGAAAGGTACTTGGATTCAACTGAAGTGCCAGCCTGCCCCACCCAGAGAAGCACACTTTGTGAGAACCAATGGCAAGGAGCCTGAGCTGTTCGAACCCATTCCCTATGAATTCATGGCGTGATAAACGTAAAAAAAATAAAAGACGTCAAGACTGTAAAAAAAAAAAAGTCTGTCTCTTGGTTTCTCTCTCACTTTTTTTTCCTTTTGCTCTTAGTTCCACATATGTTTCTTAAATTCCTCATATGAGTAAAATCATATGGTATTTGTCATTCTCTAATGGACTTATTTCATTTAGCATAATACTCTCTGTCTACATCCATGTCAGTGCAAATGGCAAGACTTCATTCTTTTTTATAGCTGAATAATATTTTGGTGTGTGTGTGTGTGTACACATACATACATATACCTATATACATATATGCAGAAGATGTATATATACCACATATTCTTTTTTTTAATGTTTATTTATTTTTGAGAGAGAGAGACTGAGCGCAAGTGAGGGAGGGGCAGAGAGAGGGGGAGACACAGAATCCGAAGCAGGCTTCAGGCTCTGAGGTTCAGCACAGAGCCTGACTCGGGGCTTGAACTCACAAGCTGTGAAATCATGACCTGAGCTGAAGTTGGACACTTAATCAACTGAGCCACCCTGGTGCTCCTGTATACCACATATTCTTTATCCATTTATTTATTGACGGACACTAAGGCTGCTTCTATATCTTTGATATTGTGAATAGTGCCGCTATAAACATACAGGCCACATGTATCCCTTTGAATTAGTGCTGCTATAAACATAGGGGTGCAGGGGACGCCTGGGTGGCTCAGTCAGTTGAGTGTTCGACTTCGGCTCAGGTCATGATCTCATGGTTGGTGGGTTCAAGCCCTGCGTCGGGCTCCATGCTGAAGCCTGCTTTGGATTTTGTGTGTTTCTCTCTCTCTGCTTCTTCCCTGTCTGCTCCTACTCTGTCTCTCTCAAAAATAAATAAACATTAAAAAAAAATTTTTTTTAACACATAGGGGTGCATATATCCCTTTGAATTAATGTTTTTGTATCCCTTGGATAAATACTCACTAGTGTGATTGTGGGATCATAAGGTAGTTCTGTTTTTAACTTTTTGAGGAACCTCCGTATGGTTTTCCAGCGTGGCTGCACCAGTTTGCATTCCCACCAGTGGTGTACAAGGGTTCCTTTTTCTCCACATTCTCACCAATACCTCTTCATTTTTGTGTTACTGATTTTAGCCATTCTGACAGATGTGAGGTGATGTCTCACTATAGTTTTGATTTGCATTTCCCTGTTGGTAAGTGATGATGAGCATCTTTTCGTGCGTCTGTTAGGCATCTGGATGTCTTCTTTGGAAAAATGTCTGTTCATGTTTTCTACCCATTTTTTAATTGGGTTATTTGTGGGTTTTTTGGGTGTTGAGTGTTGTAAGTTATTTATTTTTAATGTTTATTTTTGAGAGAGAACACCAGCACGAGAGGGGGAGAGGCAGAGAGAGAGAGAGCGGGATAGACATCCAAAGTGGGCTCTGTGCTGACAGCAAAAAGTCCGATGCTTGACTTGAACTCAAGAACCCTGAGATCATGACCTGAGCCAAAGTCAGATGCTTAACCAACTGACTAAGCCACCCAGGCGCCTCTATAAGTTCTTTATGTGTTTTGGATACTAACCCCTTGTCAGATATGCTTTTTACAAGTCTCTTCTCCCGTTCTGTAGATTGCCTTTTATTTTTGTTGACTGTTTCCTTCACTTTGCAGAAACTTAATTTTGCTGTAGTCCAAATAGTTTTTGTTTTTTGTTTCCCATGCCTCAGTTGACATCTAGAAAGAAGTTGCTAGGGCCAGTATCCAAGAAGTTACTGTCCCTGTTCTGTTCTAGGATTTTTATGGTTTCAGACCTCACATTTAGGTCATTAATCCATTTTGACTTTATTTTTGTGTATGGTTTAAGAAAGTAGTCCAGTTTCGTTCTTTTTCATGTTGCTGTCCAGTTTTTCAACACCATTTGTTGAAGAGACTTTTTGTCCTCATTGGATATTCTTTCCTGCTTTGTCAAAGATGAATTGACTATATAATTGTGGGTTTATTTCTGGGTCTTCTCTCCTTTTTTTCTTTTCTTTTTTTTAAGAGGGAGGGGGAAGAGAGAGAGAGTCAGAGTCAGAGTCCTAAGCAGGCTCCAAGCTCAGTGTAGAGCCTGTTACGGGGCTCAGTGCCACAATCCTCGCATCATGACCTGAGCCTAAATCAAGAGTTGGAGGCTCAACTGCCCCCTGCATTATCTCTTCTGTTCCATTGATCTGTGTGTCTAATTTTTGAGCCAGTACTATAGTGGTTTCATTACTACAGCTTTGTAATGTAACTTAAAGTCTGGAATTACAATTTCTCCAGCTTTGCTTTTGCTTTTCCAAGATTGCTTTGGCTGTTCAGGGTCTTTTGTGAGATTGTTTGTTGTAGTTCTATCAAAACTGCTCTTGTTATTTTGATAGGGGTTGTATTAAATGTGTAGATTGCTTTGGGTAGTGTAGACATTTTAACCGTATTCCAGTCTGTGAGCATGGAATGTCTTTCCATTTCTTTGTGTTGTCTTCCATTTCTTTCATCGGCGTTTTATAGTTTTCAAAGTACAGGTCTTTAACAAGAGACTGCCTTTTTTAAGGAGTTCTTAATCTAAAAGCATGTGACTTGTTTGTAGCTCCACATTTGTTTTTCCATGTAACTTAGGAGACTAACACATTTAAAAGAATTAGTTTGTGTTTTGGGGCACACAGTGTATAAGGATATAATATTGTGGCGTCAACAACAGAAGCGTATGGGGACAGGTGTAAAGGAGCAGAGTTTTTGCATATTAGTGAAGATAAGCTGGTATAAAGTCAGATTAGAATGTTTTAACTTGAGGATGTTAATGTAATCCCCATGGTAACCACAAAGAAATTAGCTGTAGAATATGCACAAAAGGAAATGAGGGTACTCAAAGTCCTAGAGGCAGCAAGTAGAATGGTGGTTGCCAGGGGCTGGAAGAAGAGGGAAATTAGGGAGTTACTGTTTAATGAGTATAGAATTTCAGTTTGTGTGATGAAAAGAGTTATTGAAATGGATGGTGGTGATAGTTGCACAACATTAAGAATGTATTTAACACTACTGAATTCTGCATTTAAAAATGGTAAAGGGGCACCTGACTGACTCAGTCGGTAGAGCATGTGACTCTTGATCTCAGGATTGTAAATTTGAACCTCATGTTGGGTGTAGAGATTACCAAAATAAATAATTAAATAAATAAAATCTAAAAAAAAAAATGGTTAAGGTAGTGAATTTTCTTATGTGATTTTACCCTAGTTTAAAAAGAAAAGAAAGAGAAAAAAGGTATGGAATGCTGTCTATGGAAAGGTCTGTAAGATACGTTAAGTGTACAAAAACCTGATGCAAAAAGAAAAAAAGATAATTGACTATTTAAAGCAAGATAAAGGAAATAAATTTTTGGGGTTATAGCATATGTGAAAACTAAAATATGACAGTAACATAAAGGTTATGATGAGGGAAATAGACCTATGCTTTGAAAAGTTCTTACGTTGTACCTAGGTGATATCATTTAAAGGTAGACCTTGGAAAGTTAAAGATACATATTGATTTAGCCCCAAAGCAGTCACTTAAACAAAAGTAAACAAAGTGTAAATATTCCAGTTAAAAAGATTGTCTGCCTTTTATGTGTCCAGTATATGTTGTTGTTGTTTTTTTAATGTTTTTACTTACTTTTGAAGGAGAGAGAGACAGAGCATGAGCGGGAGAGGGGCGGAGCGAAAGGGAGACACAGAATCCGAAGCAGGCTCCAGGCTCTGAGCTGTCAGCACAGAGCCCGATGCGGGGCTCAAACCCACGAACCATGAGATCATGACCTGAGCCGGGGTCGGACGCCTAACCGACTGAACCACCCAGGCGCCCCCAGTATATGTTTGCATGTATGCATGCAGTACATGTATGCATGACATATTATGTTTTCTTGATAAATTGATTCTTTTATTACTATGAAATGTCTCTCTATCCCCAGTAATATTCCTTTTCCTGAAGTCTACTTTGTCTGATAGTAGTACAGCCACTGCATTTTATTATGATTAGTGTTTACATATTTATCTTTTTCCATTCCTCTTACTTTGAACGTGAGATTTTTATATTTAAATGCATTTCTTCTGGGGCACCTGGCTGGCTCAGTCGGTAGAGCATGTGACTCTTTTTCACAGGGTTTTGAGTTCAAGCTCCACATTGGGTGTAGAGATTACTTTAAAATAAAATTTTTAAAAAATGGATTTCTTCTTCACATCACATAATTGAGTCTTGCTTTTATTAGACTGATGAACTCTGCCTTGTATTTGGAATCTTTATGTCATTTCCACTTAATATAGTTATGTGACATGGTTAGTTTTAAGTCTATCATCTTGCTATTTGTTTTCTATTTGTCCCATTTATTCTTTGTTATTTTTCTTCCTTTGTTTCTTGGCTTTCTTTGTACTGTTTTGTGTGTGTGTGTGTGTGTGTGTGTGTGTATTTCATATTTATTCATTATTTATCATTTTGTAGTCCATTGTATTTATTTGTATTTCTTGATAAATATACGTATCTTGAATATACATGTATATTTACCTAGTTACAGAGCTTCAAGATATATAAAGTAAAAGCTAATAGACTAAACAGAGGAATAGGCAAATTCACAATTATAGCTGGAGATTTCAAAATCTCTGTCTCAGTAATTGATAGCATAGTAAACAGAAAATCAGTTAGGACACAGGACAGGGGTTTATATTTCCTGTGACCTAAGACTGATTTTTACATTTTTAAATTGTGAAAAAATAAAACAAAGAACAATATTCTGAGATACCTGAAGCTTATATGAGGTACTAATTTTGATGTTTATTCATAAAACTTTATTTCAATGGAGGCACACTCTTTTATTTCTGTCCATATGGCTGCTTTCATGCTACCACTGTAGAGGTGAATAGATGCAGCAGAGATTGTATGACTCACAAAGTCTAAATTATTTATGTAGCCCTTTAAGAAAAAGTTTGGGGGCGCCTGGGTGGCGCAGTTGGTTAAGCATCCGACTTCAGCCAGGTCACGATCTTGCGGTCCGTGAGGTCGAGCCCCGCGTCGGGCTCTGGGCTGATGGCTCAGAGCCTGGAGCCTGTTTCCGATTCTGTGTCTCCCTCTCTCTCTGCCCCTCCCCGTTCATGCTCTGTCTCTCTCTGTACCAAAAATAAGTAAACGTTGAAAAAAAAAAAATTAAAAAAAAAAAAAAGAAAAAGTTTGTAGATCTCCTAATATAGATGTTTTCAACACTAACAACCAACTTATTTTAATTGACAGTGGAGTAGTTTCTGCAACACCATCAGAATATGCTTTTTTGGAAGTTCACATGACATAATCACCAAGATAGGCTATATGTGCATCCTAAAACAAGTCTCAAAGTGAATGCATTAAAATTATTTATAGTTTGTTCTCTTTAAAATTATATTAGAAATCAAAAACGCATAACCCTCAAGTATATGGGGGAAAATTTTCCAGTTATTTATTTAAAAATTAACATTTAACCCATGAATCAGATAAGTCACAAGGGAAATTAGAAAATATTTTGAGGTGAATTAAAACAAAAACACAATTTACTAAACTTTGAAGGGTTCAACTAGAACTGTTTTTAGAAGTAGGAATTTACAGCTTTGTTTACATTAGAAAAGTGTAAAATAAATCATCTAAGCTTTTAAGCATAGTATAAGAAAAACAAACCTCCAGGTTTAAAGGAAGAAAATATTAAATATAGGAGCATAAATCAAGGGCATAGAAAACAGTAGAGAAAAATTAATGAAACCAATAGTTCTTTTTGGATATGTCAATAAAATTGATAAACCTCTAGGTAGACCAAAAAATGAGAGAAGACAGAAATTACCAACATCTGTTGGTAATTTGTTTAAACCCCACCCCCATTGTGATGGTATGTGGAGATGGGGCCTTGGGAGTTGGGCCCATTGTGGGGCCTTCACAATGGGATTAGTGTCCTATCAGAAGAGATATTAGAGAGCTTGCTCTTGCCTCCACCTCTGCTATGTGAGGACACTGAAAAGGTAGCTTGTCTTCAAGCCAGGAAAAGAGTCCTTATTCGAAAGTGACATTGCTAGTACCTTAATTTTGGACTTTTAATCTCCAGAAGTATGAGAAAGTAAATTTCTATTGTTAAATGACCCTGTCTATATTTTGTTACAGTATCCTAAGCAGGCTAAGACAGATATTAAGGAAATATTATGAACAATTTTAAGCCAATAAAATGAATGAATAGGCATTCATTCAATGTAGATGAAGTGGACAAATTCCTTGAAAAATACAGAGTATCATAACTGGTACAAAATGACTAGAAAACCCAAATAACCCCTATACTTGTTTTAAAAATCAAATTGATAATTAAAAAGTTAAGACGCAGGGACGCCTGGGCGCCTCAGTTGGTTAAGTGTCTGACTCTTGATTTTGGCTCAGGGCATGATCTCGTGGTTCCTGAGTTCAAGTTCTGCATCAGGCTCCACACTGCCTCTCCCCTACTCACCCCTCCCTTGCTCACTCCCCTCCCCCCCTCCCCCCCCACCTGCCCTTCTCTCTCTGAAAATAAATAAACATAATTTTTTTTTTTTTAGTTTAAGACCCAGTGGTTTTTTTAAAGGAAGAAACCATACCAGTGCTACACAAACTCCTTCAGAATATAGAAGACAACACTTTTGGGGCTCCTGGCTGGCTTAGAACAGCATGCCACTCAGTCTTGGGGTCGTGAATGCAAGTCCCACTTTGGGTGTAGAGATTACTAAAAAAAAATAAACTTTAAAAAAAAAAAATTGCTGCTGCGCCTGGTTCAGTAGGTTAAGTGTCTGACTTCGACCCAGGTTGTGATCTCACGGTTCTTGGGTTCAAGCCCTGCATCGGCTCTGCACTGACAGTGTGGATGAAGCCTGCTTGGGATTCTCTTTCTCTCCCTCTCCCTCTGCCCTTCCTGCACTTGCGCTTTCTTTCTCTCTCAAAATAAATAAATAAACAAACTTAAAAAGAATTGCTGTAAAGCTATAGTTTTGTTTTGTTTTTTTGTAAATCTATAGTTATTAAGACACTATGGTAGTGTCAAATGATAGCTGTATAGCTTGAGTCTTAGAGGGAGGACTGACTACAAAGGGACACCAGGGAGCTTTTGAGGATAATGGAAAAGTTGTGTATCCTGATTTTTGTGGTCATATGGATATATACATTTGTCAAAAGTTGTCAAACTCTGCATTTAAAATGTTACAAAGATTTTATTGTATCTAAAGTATACCCTAGGGACGCCTGGGTGGCTTAATTGGTGAAGCGTCTGACTTCGGCTCAGGTCATGATCTCACAGTCCACTGGTTGGAGCCCCGTGTCGGGCCCTGTGCTGGCAGCTCAGAGCCTGGAGCCTGCTTCAGATTCTGTGTCTCCCTCTCTCTCTGCCCCCTCCCCTGCTCAAAAATAAACATTAAAAAAAATTTTTTTTAATAAACAAATAGATAAAGTATATCCTATTAAAGTTGCATTTTTAAAAAGATCCAGATTCCTAGGATAGTTTTCCTGGTGGATTTCTCCAATTTTGAGATGGAAATACATGAATTTTAAAAAGCTTCTTTCAGGGCACCTGGGTGGCTCAGTAGGTTAAGCATCTGACTTCTACTTAGGATCTCATAGTTCATGGGTTCAAGCACCACATCGGGCTCTGCACTGACAGCATGGACAGAGCCTGCTTGGGATTCTCTCTCTGTCTCTCTCTTCTCGCTCTCACTCTCCCCCTCCCCTGCTTGCACACTGTCTCAAAAATAAATAAATAAACATTGAAAAAAATAAAAACCTACTTACTCTCTTTGGAACCTAATATGTAGCAAGTATTCAGTAATTTTCAGTGTATCATTCAGTAAAATATGAAATTTTTACAAGTGAAGTATTTTGAATGCTGATTTTTATAATAAAAATTTTGGAAAGTCTCATGTTATTTTTTTGTACAGAGAACAATTCTTCAAAGTTACATGTTTAATACATTAGAATTTCCTTGTTTTCTGTTGACTTTTATTAAATGATGCCATATATTTGCTTATATATTTTCCATTTTCAGATTATTATATTTATCGAGTCTTTGGCTATCACCTTTTCTGGGGTCATTCTTAGATTTTTAGCTTTCATAGAATAATTAAATTTTTAGTTAATTTGGACAGTGTCTTAAATTTTCCAAAGTAAGCACTTATAAGAGAAAAAAATCATTGTTACCTATAATCATCATTTTAATACCAAAAAAGTAGAACGACTATCACTTCTAGATAAAAATCTTTCTTAAGAAAATCGTGACATATTATTGATTACTATGTGCTAGGCATTACACCTTGTATTTAAATATGTTATCTAATTTACTTTTCAAAATAACCCTGTTACACTCATTTTACTGGAAAAGAATTTGAGGCTCAGCTATTTCAGGTAACTTGCTAGAACAGGATGTCTGATTTAATAGCCCATGCTCTTAACATTGCTCAGGCACTTTTATAATTCAGAACAATTAACAACCTAAAATGCTGGGTTTTTATAATTAAGTATCTCTTGATAAAATTTGTCACCAGGGGTGCCTGGGTGGCCCAGTCGGTTAAGTGTCTGACTTCGGCTCAGGTCATGATCTTGTGGTCTCTGAATCTGAACCCCTCATCAGACTCTCTGCTGACAGCTCGGTGGAGCCTGGACCCTGCTTCGGATTCTGTATCTCCCTCTCTCTGCCCCTCCTCCGTTTGTGCTCTGTCTCTGTCTGTCTCTTTCTCAAAACTAAATAAACATTGAAAAAAAATTTTTTTTAATTTGTTACCATAGGTCTTTATTTGATAGTACAACACGAGTTCACATAGCATGTGCAGGCATTCATTTTTGCTTACACAGTTTTACAGAGATGATGAAAACCTCTGTTAAAGAAACCACCTCAGGGTGCCTGGGTGGCTCAGTCCGTTAATTGTGAACTGTTTGTTTCAGCTCAGGTCATGATCTCATAGTTCGTGAGTTTGAGCCCCACAAGGGGCTCTGCGCTGACAGCTCAGCACCTACTTGGGATTCTCTCTGTCCCTTTTTCTCTGCCCCTCCCCTCCCCTGCTCAGGAGCAGCCTTTTCAGTGTTCTTCCATTTGTTTTTGGAATATTCTGGGTCAACTGATAAAATCTCCTTGCATCTAGGAGGTTTTCCAGTCTTTAACACCTTGTGCTAGTTAAGAAGGCACAAGATGGTGGTAGTGCTATCTTGCCATCGAGGCAAAGGAGGGTGCAAAAGGGCATACTCCATGCCTAGCTTTCACTCCTGTTTAGGACGTGATGATTAGTGTTCTAATTTAATGACAGTTGTCATTATATTCCACATAAATCTGCACATACTTTCAAAATGTATGTCCATGTCAAGTGGCTTGCTT
Organism: Leopardus geoffroyi; assembly: GCF_018350155.1. Taxonomy (NCBI): domain Eukaryota; kingdom Metazoa; phylum Chordata; class Mammalia; order Carnivora; family Felidae; genus Leopardus; species Leopardus geoffroyi. Next base: position 72,690,233 of record NC_059342.1, on the reverse strand, counting down.
TTTTCTAGGAATGGTAAGACATTTTGAGACGTTTGTGCTAAAAAAAAAAATTACCATGGGGCGCCTGGGTGGCGCAGTCGGTTAAGCGTCCGACTTCAGCCAGGTCACGATCTCGCGGTCCGTGAGTTCGAGCCCCGCGTCGGGCTCTGGGCTGATGGCTCAGAGCCTGGAGCCTGTTTCTGATTCTGTGTCTCCCTCTCTCTCTGCCCCTCCCCCATTCATGCTCTGTCTCTCTCTGTCCCAAAAATAAATAAACGTTGAAAAAAAAAATTAAAAAAAAAAAAATTACCTTTAAACTTCAGTTTGAATGACGTTTTCACTTGCTAGCTGTGTACAAAATCATTTAGTTTCTGAACTTCTGTCTCTTCATCTGTTAATCTTTAACTCAGTATATTTTTATTTGTCGACTCCAATGAGGTAGTATAAGTGAAAACAGTGTGAAAACTAGAAACTAAGGGACATTTCAGGTGGTTGCAAGCTGGTCAGCGTGTTTAGAGCAGGATAGTGTGGTCGGTCGATAGGATGTTGAATCTGAGTGGGGGTGGAGGAGGGACTGAGGCTAGAGGGAGGTAGAGTAGAAGTGGAAATGATCATAGGTGAACTTAGTGACATTGTGAATGGACATGAAAAATGTAATTAGTGATTTTGGAGGGAAAAATCATTATTTCTGGGTGGTTGAGAGGAGAAGAAATCTCTTGACTCACAGATTAATTTGCAATAAATATTTAACTGCCTATTTTCCACAGTCTCACTAGGCATTTGTTATATACAGGTACAGACCACTAAGGGCCTGAAGGAATCAGTAGTATTTGGTGTCTGGGTAGGATGCTGCCTGCATTCATGAACAGAGAATTTGGGGATGAGTGCTGATTGGGGTATTAAGTCAAGCTACTCACTTGAAAGCAAGTTGACTTCTATGCCACAGATATGGGGACACAATATGGCCATATAGTTTTTATGTGGTCCTCATGTTACTTATTTATAGCCATAGACATCTGATTGCAAAGTTCCATTAATGTTTGGAAAAATGACAATTTTAGACATTTGGAAAGATTGTATTTTCCTCCTAATAGTGCTAAGTATGGTACTGTTTAGCATTTACACACACACACACACACACACACACGCACGCACTGTAATGAAACAGGGCTTTCAGATAATTTGCATTCAGTCTTATATGGTGCTTTTTTTCCAAGGAAAAACATTTCTGAATCTTATGTACATAAATTTGAGTATTCACTACAGGCTTATCAATTCTAGTTATTGTCAGTGTTAAAACAAAAGAATTTAAGTAAAATCTAGCTGTAACTGGGATAATGGATTTCTTTATTGTGCAGCAGTCTTCTCAAACTTCAGATTGCATCAAAATCATCTGGAGGGCTTGTTAAAATACAGGTTGCTGGGTGCCACCCCTTAGGGTCTGATTTAGTAGGTCTGAGGTGGGGCTGAAGATTTGCATTTCTAATAAGATGCTTATGTTAAGACCTACTGTTACATGATAAGGAATAAGATTGTCTTAGGAAACCGCAATTTAGCTTCTAAAAAACACTTTATAAATAGATTAGTAAAAACTACATAATGCCTGAGAAATAAACTTAATTTTCATAATGATACAGCTCGAATCCAAATCCCCTCAGGATGTGGTAAATATAAAATTTCTTTTATAGTCTTTCCTGAAAGTTAATTGTTCATATTTACTTATTTAGCACGGGAACAAGTTAGCAGAATATCTTTAAAAATACATTAAAGACATTGTAAACATTATTCTCCATTCACAATAGTTGTTTAGAGGAATTTGATCCCTCTCTATATTAATTTATTTATCCAATACTTTTCGTTGAAATTAAAAATCAGACTTCAATTTTTAAAAAATTTAATACTTGCCATGAAAAACCAAAAACACCCATTCATTGAAAGTGGATGGTTTTCCACTGTCCTTATCTCTGATCAGCCCTAGAGTTTCCCTGAATTTCAAAAACTAAAACTGTTGGAGATGAAATGTGACAATAGGGTTAATGTAGTATGTCAACCTAAATTAGTTTCAGTAATTTGAAAAAATCTTATATTTTTTTAGCTAATGGGAATGACAACAAGAAATTTAAAGGAGATAGACCTCCCTGTTCGCCTTCTCGTGTTCTCCATCTTCGCAAAATTCCAAGTGATGTCACCGAAGCAGAGGTCATATCATTAGGTCTACCATTTGGCAAAGTAACTAATCTTTTGATGTTGAAAGGAAAGAGCCAGGTATGTAATATTTAAAGATTGAACCACAGTGATTATCTCTGGGTACTAGTGTTAAAGATGACTTTTATTTTCTTGAACTTTTCTGTATTTTCTAAATTTCATTTTATTTACATAAAGTAGTTTTTTAAATAGAATTTTTTTTATGTATGACAGGAAGCAACAAAAATATTAACACAGGACATAGGATTATCTCTTTTTCAATGACTTGTCCTTTTCTTCCTGAACAAAAAAATTTTATATTCTTAATTACAAAATAGTTTATGAGAATACCCTGTGATTATCAGAAGACCAAGACACAGAGAGGATATAAATTATGCCTCATTTGGTAGTTAAAGAATAAGTTTTCCAAAATCTGTATAGAAATGTGTAGTATATTTTAGTTTAGAATTAATATATAACTTCTTTAATAATTCAAAAGAGATTGTTAGAGGTTCTTCATTTCAGAAGTTAATAGGTTTTTCTTAAGATGAATCAGGAAACTTGCTTTTGTGGTGACCATGACAAAAATATAATACTTGTTATGTTGATTTGAGTAATCACCTGCTTTTTTGTTCCAACTCAGACCCCATTAGGATGAATTCTTTAGTTCTTTCCCAGTTTTTGGTTGTCCTGAAAATCTTTTAAACAGCATTGCTGGTAAGAAGACGACAACAGATTTAAGCCCTAAACATTGTGTAGTACATTGTGATAAGACCCTATGTTCTTACACTTTTGTAAATAAGTTTAAGAAACAAATATATTTATAAACAGATTGGTATGTGTTTGGACATGAAAGAGATTATCATGTCTGATTCTGGCCCTTTAGTGAAACTAGCGTTCCTGTTTAATTCGGATGAGGTTATTTAAATCTGGAGAGGCTAAATAACATGTTTTAGTATTCAGCTCTTGTATGTTTACACATTTATTTTACATCTTCTGGAAATCTTACCTGTGCCTGGATCTTTATTTTAACTCAGTTGCCACTACTGAGAATATATGGTTTGGGTGGTTTTAAAAGAGCCAACATGGCCAAGTCTAATGGCTGTGAGATGTATCGTGTATGTGTATCATGTACATTATCATGTTTCATGCAGTGTATCCTGTATATTCTGTTAGATGGTTGTGAGGGGCAGCAATGTCACAATTTGTTTTTGTCTCTGCTATTGGTTCTGGGTTTATTATTTATCTGCAGTGCTACTGTGTTAATTGCTTATCTTTCAGTCATAAATCATGTTAAGAAAATATTTTGTTATATACTTTAGCAAGAGAGTGATGTGAGTCATTAGAACTACTTGTAGCTGTAATCTTTCTGATGGCGCTTAGAGGTGGGAGTGTTGAGGGCAGCCTACGGGATATTTTCGCCAGCCTTTCTGTGGTTAGTGACTTCTGGGATTTTTTTTTTTTTTTTTCCACCGCTTATTATGAAAATCGATTTCTTTGGATACTTTAGAAAAACCTAAATAATTTCTACTGGGGTCCACGTGGAAAAAGTTCTTTTTATGTATGAATTTTTAGGTTGTATATACTTTCAAGAAAATTTTTCTATAATAATAATCATGTATTCCAAAGATATTGTTTAGCTTCTCCTTTGTGTAACTAATGTTAGACATTGAGTTTAGTTCTTTGCATTTATGAAGGGGTTTTCAGAAAGATACTCTCCCTCTATATAGTGAATATTATTAGCAAAAAGTTTACATATTCTTTGTTGAAAAGGTGATTAAAAACCAGACAGGAAATGTTGCTGTTGCTTTTTGGTTACCTTGATCATTTTTATCTTCCTTAGAAAAATTAGTAAAAGCATATTACTAATACAGATAATGGTTTTAAAGTGCATTTCTTGAAGATAGTAGAATTTATTTGTTTATTGAGGATCAGTTAATTAATGATATTTGATCTATTGTGGTGTGGCTAACATTACTACTTCATAGAATGTTGTTAATTAAAGCATTTAATTGGTTCATTTGTGACATTTGATGGATACAGTTAAGCATCACATTTAACGTTTGTCAGGTTAATATTCCTTTACTGGAATATTTGCCAAATAGAAACAGTAAGATAACTATAAACAAATAAATAGTTTGACTTACAGATATTTGCCATTTCCTATGTTCAGGAAATTTTGTTAATAAACATATTTTTATAAATTGTGTTTTATATATAATTTGAAGTGGTTACTGTACACTTGCTAATTACATGCTCTGTTGTAGTAAAAAAGAATTGAGTTATCAAACTAGAAATTTGCATGGACTTGGATCAGGAGTTCTTCCTATACATTTTTAATTTGAGATGTTCATTATAGGTAGTTCTGGGGGCTCAGAATGGTTAGTATTTCATCTTCGTAACTAACCATTATGGTAGGGTGGCAGAACCTCTCACAGAAGTTTCAGGAGTCCTTACAGCTGGAAGAAGCCATGTGTGGAATAAGACACAGATCTCAAGGAGCCTTTTCTGATCTCAGCTCTTCCTGTGTTATTTTTCAGATATCTAATATTCGTACAATGATTACACGTGTTAAAAGATGAATTCAGTTGAGTAAATTTTAAAGATTTTATTGGCTTTATTCAAGGATTCGTGAATTGGGTAGCATTTCATCCAGCAGATAGAAAGGAGCTGTGAAGAGCAGTGCATAATGAAAGGCTTCTTTAGGCAGAATAGGGTGGGACAAGGAAGTTACTAGTAGAGTGAGTTGTTTGAGGCAAGGTCATCTTCCTTTAGGGAATGGTTGGGGTCTGTCAGGCAGATAACCTCACTAGTGCTGACCAAGTAATTCCAGATGAACTGGTTTAAGATTCTAATCTTGGGAGAGGTTCAAACTATAATTGTTAGGTATTAACTCCTGGTTTGGTGATGTGGGCTTAGTTGGGCTTAGTACAGGTGACTTCATTTTGGGCTTGTTGCCTCTGTATTTTTTAACACAGATCTCAGAAAAAGTCATTTGAATGATTCAAATCAATATTGACTTAATGTAGGAAAGATGTTATCCCATTTCCCTAACTTGAACAATTGAGCCTTTACACCTGAATTCAGCATTTAATTGTATCATAAACTTAATTGTATCATAAACAGCTATTTAATTAAAAGGTAAAAGAACAAATCATTATGCCCCATCTTGGAGAAGTTCTTATTTAGGAAAGAACTATTAAATTCTAACCCCTGAAAGCATCCATTTTACAGTACTGATGCTCACCTTTATTTTCACCTTTTTAATTATTTCTAGATTTTAGAAGAAAGAGAAAAAAGAGGAAAACCAAAAACCACATGAAATCATTTATTCAACTGGCAATTTCCCAGTCCCAAATCCTTTATTGAGCTTGACTTTTCATATGTATTTTCATTTAACATCAGTGGTACACTTTGAAGCCAGAGTTTTTTCATAGTTCTTAGCTGTCTTTCAAAAACATGAGCTTTCACTTTACTTTCTTGTGTTTATTACAGGCTTTCTTAGAAATGGCTTCTGAGGAAGCTGCTGTTACTATGGTGAATTACTACACTCCTGTTACTCCTCACCTTCGAAGCCAGCCTGTTTTTATTCAGTATTCCAATCACAGAGAACTTAAGACTGACAATCTACCTAATCAAGCTGTAAGTATTGAAAGCATTTAAAAAATTAGCTACAAAAAAAAAAAAAAAAAAAAAAGCTACAAGAATACATGGTATAATAGCTTAAGATTAATTTTCTATTTCTCAGGAAAAAATCATGTTCCTTCCTGTTAGGATGCTTTATTAGTAAAGATTATGTATGTAAATTCTTACCTGAAGGCTTAAGTAGTGCCATTTAGAAATACGTTTGAAGTTGCGGTGCTAGAAATGGCAGATACTGGGGGTATAGCTCAGAGGCAGAGCATTTGACTGCAGAAATGGCAGAAATTTAGTTTGCCCTTAACTTTTTTCACGAGTAAGAGAAAAACTTACATTCTTATCTCTTAAAATTTCAAGTCCAAAAGGAACTTTTTATAGAATACTTAGAATATATAACAAAGGCATTGAGAATTTCAGTGCCGCTTCTATTTGATGTTAACATTTAGATGTTAGTAAGAATTTGTATAGATATGTTCATTAAATGGTTTTTGACTCTTCTAGGTGAATGTGGAATGTAGAATATCAACATCTCTAACCTCATTTTTCAGTTTTTATTTTGATATAGTTCATATTGACTATAGTTCATCTTTTGTGTCTCTCCAGGTTGATTTGTAGTAGCTAAAATAGTAATTTGAAGTTACTTAAGGGTAAGAAAAATTGATCCACAAAGCAAGAAAGAGGCTTTTTTATTATGTTATGAGCATGTTTGGGCCCTATAGTCTTGCTCTAGGTAAAAGAATTCCTCCAGCCCTTTGATTCTGTGCTGAAAGTCATTATAGTGCAAGCTACTAAATTTAAATTAGTTTTCCACGTTTTTTTTTTTGTTTTTTTTTTTTTTTAAATTTTTTTTTCAACGTTTTTATTTATTTTTGGGACAGAGAGAGACAGAGCATGAACGGGGGAGGGGCAGAGAGAGAGGGAGACACAGAATCGGAAACAGGCTCCAGGCTCTGAGCCATCAGCCCAGAGCCCGACGCGGGGCTCGAACTCACGGACCGCGAGATCGTGACCTGGCTGAAGTCTGCGCCACCCAGGCGCCCCAGTTTTCCATGTTTTTAAAACAAAGACTTTTTCTGTGCATAATCCTTAGCTTGTTCTAAGAGATATTAGTGGCATATAATAACCTATATAAACTTAGTAAATGAGATGTTAGACATTTTTAAATAGTGTAGACTTTTGTAAATGAAAAATTGACTTAAAAATTCTAAATAGCATCCATTCTCATGGTAAAACATTCAAATAGTCCAGAAAAGTAAAAATGATAACAACAACAACACAGTTGTCCAGAGACAACTAATTAACATTTGCTAACAGTTTGGTGTGTATTCCTTCTCTATCCAGGTGTATTATTATCTGTGTATATAATTTTACATAAGTGGAATCCTAATGTTTTGAAAGCTCATATTTTTTCTTTATAACGTGTCATGGATATTTTTTTGATGGCTATAAAGGCAGAATTACTTCACAGTTTTTAAGTGAATGCATAATACTCCCTTCTATAAGACAGCCATAATCTATCCAATGTCTTGTTAATAGACATTGAAATTGTTTCCAATTTTACGCTTTTTAGAAATAGCACTGTAGCAACATTCTTACATATCCTAGCACACTTGCAACATTTTCCTACTAGTTAACGTTTGTGGCAGTGAAATTGCTGGGACTAAGCATATGCATATTTTATATTTTGATATACGTTTCATGATTGCTTTTTTTAATGTTTATTTTAGAGAGAGAGAGAGAGGGAGAGGGTATGTGTGCAAGTGTGGCGGGGGGGGGGGGGGTGTGGGCAGAGAGACAGGGAGAAAGAGGACCTGTACTGGGCTCTGTGCTGACAGCAGAAAGCCCAATGGGGGGCTTGAATTAATGAATGGTGAGATCATGACCTGAGCCAAAGTCAGTCACTTAACTGACTGAGCCACCCAGGTGCCCCACATGATTGCTTTTTTTTAAAGAATATGTGCCAGCTTAGGGTGCCACTCATATGTGTAAGCAAGCAGTTTTCCTGTCATCTTTATTAGAGGATGAAATCATATCTTATTGTTTACTTAATATTTATTTGATAACTTATAAAGTCTAGTGATTTCTGTTGATGCAGTTTTTTTCCCCATTTTTAACACTGTGGTAAATTACATATAAAATTTGCCATTTTGACCATTTGTAAATGCCGAGCAGCATTAAGTACATTCATATTGTGCAATCCATCACCACCGTCTTTCTCCAGAATTCTTTCACCTTGGGACACCAGATCTCATGGTTTGTGAGATTAAGCCCTGCTTTGAGCTCTGTGCTGACAGTGCAGAGCCTGCTTGGGATTCTCTCTCACACTCTCTCCCTCTCTCCTGCCTCCTTCTCTCTCTCTCTCTCTCTCTCTCAAAATAAGTAAATAAACTTAAAAAAATAAATTCTTCCTCCTTCCTAAATTGAAACTCTATGCCTTAAACGCTAATTCCGCATTCTTCTGCCCCCCCCCCAGCCTCTGGCAGCCACAGTCTACTTTCTGTCTCTGAGTTTTGTCTACTAATGCGGTTTTAAAAATATTTTTACACAATAGTCAAATCTCTTAAGATTGTATTATGGTTTCTGATTTTGATACCATGCTCATCAGGACCTAGTATACCAACATTAAAAAAATTGTTTTTGGGGTGCCTGGGTGGCTCAGTCGGTTAGGCGTCCGACTTCGACTCAGGTCGTGATCTCGCGGTCCGTGAGTTCGAGCCCCGCGTCGGGCTCTGTGCTGACAGCTCAGAGCCTGGAGCCTGTTTCAGATTCTGTGTCTCTCTCTCTCTCTGACCCTCCCCCATTCACGCTCTGTCTCTCTCTGCCTCAAAAATAAATAAACATTAAAAAAATTTTTTTTTAATTTTTTTTTACCTGTGTTTTCTTCTCATATTTTTATGTTTTAGTTGTTTTTATTTAAATGTTTAAATTTTTGTTTTATTAGAAATATTTTGGAGGTGGGGAGTGAGGGTAGGCTTTGATCTCTTTTTTAACTCCCATTGACCAGTTTCTCCTTAATCATTTTTTTGAATAACCCATTTATTATCTACTTATGTGAAACTTGTTCTTTGTCATGTTCTAGTTTTCTGTACATTTGCTGTACCTACTTAAAACATGCATGTATACCCTTCTTAGACATGCATACACATTCTGCTTGCCTGGCTCTGATATACCCTTATGTCTGTGCTACTCACATGGTGTGCACTCCATGTCTAATCCAGACTACCTTTTGTATTCACTTCTGTTCCATTCCTGTTTTCGTGTCCCTAGAGCTAATGTCTCCAGTATGAATGTTTTGTAGGGCAAAGCCCTCTTTTATACTCTTTTTTCAGACATTAATTAGCTATTGTATTTTACTTATGTCTCCATATATAATAGAATTATTTAGATAACTTCTACCCCCCCCCCCCAAAAAAAAACCACAATTGGAATTGGGTTGATTTTATAGATTAACTTGAGATAATTAACATATTTATATTGCTCTATGATTCTTTTGAGGAGGATGTATTTTGACTCCTGTCTTTCACTAGAGTTTTAAATTTTCATTCATGTAAGTCATGGCAGTTTTCTTATTAGTGTGATTCCTAAATATGTTGGAATAAGTCTTGAACAAGGAATAAACAATTTAATAAAACTCTTAAAGACTGGATTATTCTAAAGAGAAACTGTGAGGCATTCCAGTTGCTTGGCAACCAAAGCCAGCTGAAATGACCTAGTTAATTCTTCGATAGCCTTGATTTCTTCCTAGTGCCCTTTCCATTTTGTTATTTTTGTGCAATTTTTATACATTGATGTTTGATAAAATATAATAGTTTTTCTTTTATTCAAAGTCCTACACCAAAGTTGAAGTCAGAATTTAAGGTACTTGTTTGCATATATAAAATGTACCAAATGTCTTTTTTTTTTTCTGACAGCCCTGGGAAACTGATAAATTACTATTTCATTATCTTTTATTCTCTGAATAACAAGGTAACCCAAAACATGCACATAACTTCTTTTCCAGCCTATGGACATACTTGCCAGAGAGGGTCAGGTGAATATCAAATATTTTTTAAAATTTATTTATTTATTTGAGAGAGAACACAAGCAGGGGAGAAGTACAAAGGGAGGGAGGGGGGGAGGGAGGGAGGGAGAGAGAGAGAGAGAGAGAGAGAGAGAGAGAGAGAGAGAGAGAAAGAGAAAGAAAGAATCTTAAACAAGCTTCGCACTCTGCACAGAGCTCAGCCTGGGATCATGACCTGAGCTGAAATCAAGAGTCAGCTGCTCAACCAACTGAGGAGCCCTTCAAGTATCTTTATCTTTTTATTTAAACTAAAATTATAGTTGGGGCACCTGGATGGCTCAGTCAGTTAAGCATCCAACTCTTGGTTTTGGCTCAGGTCACGATCCTGTGGTTTAGTGAGTTCTAGCCCCACATCAGGCTCCAAGCTAACAGTGCAGAGCCTGCTTGGGATTCTCTGTCTCCCTCTCTCTTTGCCCCTCCCCCACTTGTGCTTTCTCTGTCTCTCTCAAAATAAATAAATAAGCTTAAAAAATATGTAAACTAAAATTATAGCTAAAAAATTTAGATTGTATTTTGAGGTACAGCATTTGAGAAATGGTTTTATTAATAACCATCATTAGGGTATAGACAGTTTTATTTTGTTTTTTTACCTTGTGGGTGGACATTTATAAATCTGCAGAGATAACCATGGAAAGATTTTGCCTAAAAATGTTTTCTTAAAAAATCATCTAACTCTACACTTAAGATCTGTGCATTTTATTGTACATTCATTTCTGTCTCAATTTCAGAAATGTCTTTTTCACGTTATCCAGACATGTTTAAATTTTATATGAAGTCTATTTGTCCTCCCCTCACCTTGATGAAATACTTGCATTTCCAGTCATGCTACTGCTGTTTCCTTTATTAAGTTATTAAACTATTCCAGCGAGTTTGTTTAGAAAACATTTAAAAAATTATCTCCCATAGTAGGAATTCTGCTGCCTCATAATTTTTAGCATCAAATACACAGAACATAAATCTTCTATGTGAAATAATCTCTTTATATTAAGAAAATATTTCTCATTTTCTCCCACCCCCAACTTTTCTGTTGCCCTCTGTGGAGAGTGTGCCTCAATTTTATTTTTTTTTACTTGAATGTTTTGTGTAATTAAAAACGGAAACTACAGAGTTATTTATTAAATAAATCTGTCTTCAGGTGTTATTTTCTCAGATTTTTATTGTCAAAAGCATTTCTTGCATGCCTTCTGCTCAGAGACCTTTGTACTCAGTGCTCTGTGAAATACTAATGCAGAATATGTTGAGAACTCTAGAATGATTAGCACAATAGGTACCGTGGCTTCTCCTATTTCTCTGTTGTGGTACCCCCCATGCCAAAAAGGATGAGTGAAGGAAGAGGAGCTATGATAAAAATAGTAATATCAGTAGCAGGAAGCATATGTGTAGAATTGTTTAATAAAAAGGATTGGTAGAATGATTGATGGCATAATGAAGTAAAGTCAGCAAGGTTAAGTTTACTTTTGGTTGTGCAGGCTTAGTTTTGTAAAGATTTAATCTTCCTGATCTAAGAAAAAAAAGAACCATTATTCCGTTTAGAACTTCTCTATGTTGAAGTCTTTGCCTAGACGTTCTAGAGTTATGTTTGGTATGGTAGCTGCTGGCTACATGTGGCTAAATTTAAATAAATTTAAAAATGAAAAATTTAGGGGCGCCTGGGTGGCTCAGTCGGTTAAGCGGCCGACTTCGGCTCAGGTCATGATCTCGCGGTCCGTGAGTTTGAGCCCCGCGTCAGGCTCTGTGCTGACAGCTCAGAGCCTGCAGCCTGTTTCAGATTCTGTGTCTCTGACCCTGCCCCGTTCATGCTCTGTCTCTCTCTGTCTCAAGAATAAATAAACGTAAAAAAAATTAAAAAAAAAAAAATGAAAAATTTAGGGGTACCTGGCTGTCTCAGTCGGAAGAGCATGTAACTCTTGATCTTGGGGTCATGAGTTCGAGTCCCACATGTTCTTGTCTGCTAATTCTACCTTCTGGGTCTTTTTAAAATTAATTATTAATTGACCCACACCTTCTGCTAATTATAGACTCAAAGTGGAAGTCTGAATCAGTTTTCAAACTTGAAAACAATAGAACCTATTTTCCAAATAAACTCTTACTGAGGATCCCAGTGTAAAATATATGAGATAAACTGCTGTTTTTGAGGCAGGCTTGGGATGCTCAGTATTCCATACACATGGCTGTTTTTATAAGAGCACAGTTTTGAAAACAAATGATATAAAATTTTCAAATAATTACGCATACGTTGTTCTCAAAGATAATGATGTTTTAGAAACTGAATGTTGGGCAGTTTAAATATTACCTGATACCTAAAAATCTATATGGCCTAAAAATGCTGGTAAAAAGTATAAAAAAGGAGTTGCATATAAGCATAAAAGTGGAAGTTGTTCTGGGGCACCTGGGTGAGTCAGTGGGTTAAGTGTCTGACTCCAGGTTTTAGCTTAGGTCATGATCTCATGGTTCATGGGTTCCAGATCCCCATCAGGCTCTGTGCTTCTGGTGTGGAGCCTGCTTGGGATTCTCTCTCTCCTTCTCCCTCTTGCTGTCTCTCTCAAAATAAATAATAAACTTTAAAAAAAAAAAAAGTGGAAGTTCATCTATTAAGCATATACAAAGTTAAAAGCCAATCTTCAGAAAGATTCTTCCTTTAATGTTATTTGTCATAGCATAATGTCTCACATTAGAGAGATGATATAATAAACTAAAAATTAAAATAATAAAAGCAAAACACAAGAAATGTTAATTTAAAATTGCAAGTGAATATAATATGTAAAAAAGTGGTGATTTTTTTTCATTTTGTGGCACAGACTATCACCATTCTTTTTTTTTTTTTTTTTCAACGTTTATTTATTTTTGGGACAGAGAGAGACAGAGCATGAACGGGGGAGGGGCAGAGAGAGAGGGAGACACAGAATCGGAAACAGGCTCCAGGCTCTGAGCCATCAGCCCAGAGCCTGACGCGGGGCTCGAACTCACGGACCGCGAGATCGTGACCTGGCTGAAGTCGGACGCTTAACCGACTGCGCCACCCAGGCGCCCCTCTATTTTTTTTTTTTTTTTTGAGAGCAACATTAGAATCATCCCTTCATAGACTTCCAGCTATGGTGGTTGGGAGGAGGGTTTGGCAAAATAGGTGAAAGGTATTAAGGTATTAAGAAGTACAGACTCCCAGTTATAAATGTCATGTAGATAAAAAGTACAGCATAGGGAATATAGTCAATAATATTGTACTAGTGTTGTATGGTGGCAGATGGTGACTGCATTTGTGGTAAGTATTGAGCAATATATAGAATTTTCAAATCACAATGGTGTACACCTGAAAATAATATAACATTGTACGTCAACTATAATTCAATAACAACAACAAGAACAATAAAAATAGGAGACGTTTCCAGGAGTTTGACAGAAGTGGGGTTCAGAATTGTGTTAGAGACATTTTCAGATTTTCATCAAGTGTTTAAGTACCACTGTTTACAGTCCTCTGTGTGACTCCAGACAAACCATTTAACCCATCTCAGACTTGGTTTTCTCATCTGAAAAAAATGTAATAGTACATGCCTCGTAAATTGTTGTGAGAATTAAAGAGAGTTGTATAGTGAATGCATAGAATGATACCTGCAATTAGTGCTCCGTAAATGTTCTATTATAAGTAAATATTGTCTTCTTGCTAAAAAAAAAATAAAAGCTTGTCTGCCTGCCCCTGCTTGGGTTCTTACGTCCTATTTTAGGCTGCCCCACCATTGAATTACCTTCTTACCCCGGTCAGGCCTTCATGGACCTCCTCTTCACCCTGCTTGGACTGTCTTCACTACATTGGTTCACACCATGTGGACCCTTTCATAACTCTCCTTGGGCTCTAACAGTCCTGCCAGGCTATTCTCTTCTGGATGCATTTCTTACCCTTTTCATATTCCTCAGGTTTGATGTCTAGCACTGAACCACCCCCACACTAGATACCTTTCTTAGCTTGTTTGGGCTCAAGTTGCCCTTGCCAGGCAGCCTACTATGTAGATGCTGTCCTCATCGCTCAGGCTCTGATGCTTATGCCAGGATGCCTTCCTATAGGGATGCATTCCTAACCCCCTCTGAACCACCATAGCTCCATATTTGCGTCTATCATATGCCACCCAAAGGTTTTAGAACTCAGTGGTTCAGGTAGGGAAAAAGAAGAGGGACTTGAGTGGTTTTTAAGTCATCTTTAATGTTACTTTCACTTTTTTTTTTCTGTTATTTAAAAATTAGGAAATAAAAATCATCTCCACATTTTCCTCTTTTTTTTTTTTTTTTTTTGCCATGTGTTTTTTTTCATTTCTTCAAGTAACTTTAAGTACCTTTCTTAAATATTGTGTCATTGTGGTAAGAAAGCAAGTCTTTTGAATCTTAACTGATTACAAATTTAGGATATGTGCATCTAGAGAAAGTAGATATGTATTTTTTTCCTTATTTTGGATTGTTTTATAGAGAGCCCAAGCTGCACTGCAGGCTGTCAGCGCTGTCCAGTCAGGAAGCCTGGCCCTTCCTGGAGCTCCTACCAATGAAGGCACAGTCATACCTGGGCAGAGCCCTGTGCTCCGAATAATTATTGAAAACCTCTTTTACCCTGTTACTCTGGAAGTTCTTCATCAGGTAAAGTGGAACAACACTCTTAAGAGGCAAATGTGACCTCTGTAGCTTTTGATGTTTATATCTTAACTTTCTTTTTTTTTTTTTTTTTTTATTTATTTTGGCTGGTATATATGTTTAAATAATAATAACCTTAGGCATCCTGTTTTATGTAGGAAATAGTATCTATTAGAGATAATTTTTTAATGTTTATTTTGAGAGAGAGAGAGAACACAGGTGGGGGGGACAGAGAGAGAGGGAGACACAGAATCTGAAGCAGGCTCCTGGCTCTAAGCTGTCTGCATAGAGCCCGATGCAGTGCCCGGACTCGTGAGCTGCGATATCATGACCTGAGCGAAGTCGGACGCTCAATCAACTGAGCCACCTAGGCGCCCAGAGATAACTTTTCTATAGCTTCATTTTTCTAACTTAAATACTTGATATAAAAGGGTATGTAAGAAGTTCTTTTTTAAAAATACATAAGCATGAAAATGAACAAAGCATAGAATCCTATTAAAAACACACTGATAGTGGTTATTCCATTAACTCTTTCTTACATTTGAGTATTTTCATTTTAAAAACTCTGAAAGGAAAGTATGTGGTAACTCTTCATGTATAAAATGGAAGTATCATGTTAAATACTGACTGATGGTCAACATAATTTTCATAGACTACCCATTAATATGTCCAAACTTGTGATAAAAGGCACCCCACCACATCATGGCCTACTATGAGAGTGTCGAATTTAAGAACTGGAAGGTAACTAAGTTACATAATTTTGTAGTGAATAAAACTGAGAGATAATTAAATATTGTAGAGAGTAACTGAAGAGACAGTTAGAACTTAAGCCTCCTAATATGAAGTCCAATGTTGTGTTTTGTATGCTTGTTATACATATATATGTGTGTGTGTATATATGTATATGTATATATACGTATATGTGTATATATATATATACGTATGTGTGTGTATGTATTTCCAAAAGAGGGCAAGAAAGAAGAGGACAGAAGATCCAAGGCGGGCTCTGTGCTGACAGCAGAGAGCACAATGTGAGGTTTGAACTCATAAACTGCAAGATCATGACCTGAGTCAAAGCCGGCTGCTTAACCAACTGAGCCACCCAGGCACCCCTGCTTGTTACAGTTTTAACTAATACTCCGTATATACATATCCTCAAAATGTAACGTACAATTACTTGGTAATCTGTATGTATAAACATTTGACATCTAGCCCAAAAACTTCAATTAGTTTTTGTCCTCTTTTGCTGCATATTGATTCCATTCCCTCATACTTGTCAAGCCATACACTGTAATGTTAAAACACTAAAATGGGTACCTGGGTGGCTCAGTCGATTAAGCATCCAACTTCAGCTCAGGTCATGATCTCCTAGCTTGTGGGTTCAAGCCCTGCATCCACCTCTGTGCTAACAGTTCAGAGCCTGGAGCCTGCTTCGGATTCTCTCTCTCTCTCTCTCTCTCTCTCTCTCTCCCACTCTCCCACTCTCCCTCTCTCCCTCTCTCCCTCTCTCCCTCTCCCCGCCCCAATCCCTCGCTCAGGCGTGCATACTCTTTCTCTCAAAAATAAATAAATATTTAAAAAATTTTAAACACTAAAACATATACTTATTTTCATATTTATATCTCAGTATGTACTGCATAGCGTGATGCCAAGTCAGTCCAGAATCATTTAACTGTTTTCCAAACCTTTGGCTTTGCACTACTAAGTGAAGAGTCATAGGGATGTATATGTGCATGTGTGTTTAGGAATTGAAGTACTTTCCGGGGCGCCTGGGTGGCTCAGTCAGTTAAGCGTCCAACTTTGGCTCAGGTCATGATCTCACGGTTCGTGACTTCAAGCCCTGCGTCGGGCTCTGTGCTGACATCTCAGAGCCTGGAGCCTGTTTCAGATTCTGTGTCTCCCTCTTTGACCCTCCCACGTTCATGCTCTGTCTCTCTCTGTCTCAAAAATAAATAAACGTTAAAAAAAATTAAAAAAAAAAAATTGAAGTACTTTCCATCCTATTCTCACATTTTATAAATTAGGAAACTGGGGTCCTTAAAGTCACGTTACTTTCCCACAGTCATTGTACTAATTGGCAATAAAGTTCAGATACATTTCCCAACACAGTTCCTGTGCCATGCATATAAATATCAAAATATACCATTTATTAGGCCTACTCCCTATAGTAGTTTTATGCATACCATTTTCTAAATATACGCATTTGTGAAGCATGTCTAGGAAAGGCCTTAACAGTACTATCCATAGCCACCCTTCTTCCTTACAAAGGTTTCAGCAGTTGCTTAGGTGATTGGCTTCTTAGTTCTGGTGACTTTTCTTGTCCTATGTTTATCCCAGAGTGTCAGTGAGCACTGTGATCCATCAGCAGTATTTGTTTGCTTTTGTAACGGTAACATCGAAGCTACTACTAACTTACTAACGCTGTTTTACAGAGGATGTTCTTGCACCTGTGGCTCAACAGTGCCATCATTCAACCTTGAGTTTAGCTAGAGTCTTGTGGTTCTGCCCTGTCATTCCATTTATTTTTTCCCTGAGAGCAGTAACAAACCTTGTTTCTCTCCCAAAAGATCATGGGGTCCTTCAGAGTGAAGAGGAGTAATTCTGAGAGTCCTTAATAGTAAGCAGGACTCTCAGCCTTTCAGTTATCACACTTCCTTGTTTAATCCTCTTTTCCCTTGCTGTTGGAATGAAATCAAAGCCCTTACCAAGGCCCTTAAGGTCCCACATGCAGACCTCTCCCCTTCTCTTTAACCTCATTTCCTAACACCCTTCTGCTTATTTAGCCAGTGGCTTTTCTGGCCCTTTGCCCCCAGTTTACTCATGTCTTAGTCCGTTTCTATCTCCTATTTCTTTCCAAAACACTTCACTGAGACGGTCACTTAGTTGAACCTACATCATTCAGTCTACAGCTCAAATTTGCCTCCTCAGTCTTTCTCTTATTGCATTAACTGAGCCCTCTCCCCTAGCACTCTGTGTCATTAGCCAACTAAAGTGTAGTATAACATGATTAAGGATACAGGGTCTGGAGCTGGTTTGAATCCTGGCTCTTCCACTTACTACCTGTATAACCCTGGGCAACTAACTTACCTCTCTGTATCTTTTTCTTATTTATATAATAGGGCTGGACATGGTGTCTATCTTTTATATATCTTTATATCTTTACTGTGAAGGTATCTTTATATCTTTATTGTGAAGATTACATGAGTTAATGCATTTAAGGCACCTAGAAATATTAAGGTATACATTAGAAAGATACATATTAAGTGATCAAGAAATGTTAGCTGTAATTATTAGACACTAGTAAATTGCACTGTAAGAAACTGATGCTTGCTCTGGTCTTGTGGGTAAGATATAACTTCCTAAGTAATAGCCTAAAAATGTGATGAATATTGTGGTGGGATAATACATGGAAGTATGGAGTTGGTTGCACCTGTTGTAATTAATTAGCATATTATTTTATATTTTTTGCTGAAGAGTTGGCATTAGCTAAGCTCTTCTCTGACATCTCTTGAAGTTAGTGTTTTTTCTTTAGCTCATGGTAAGGGGAGTGAGTGAGTGAGATGAGAGTGGTGCTATTTCAGGTGAGGAAAGTTAACGGAGGTTTTCAATATGATGATATTTGAGCAGAGGCTTAAAGTATGTGGTAGAATAACACAGAAAGAACAGCAAGTGTAAAGTGTCTAAGTGCAAGGGTGCTTAATATGTTGAAATATCAGAAATAAGGCTATGTAATTGCAATTGTAAAAAGTGGGAAAACTATAAATGATAGAATCAGAGAAGGGGTTAGGATCCAGATGATGGGAAGCCATTAGAGGATTTTGAGTAGAGGAGTAAGATGATAGATTTATGTTTTAATGGAATCACTCTTGTTGCTGTGTTAAGAATAAATTGTAGGCATAAGTGGAGGATCTTAGCATAGTCCAGGTAAGAGATGGTGGTGACCCATGTGAGGATGTGGTCTCGGGAAGTGGTGATTATGGATATATTTGGAAGGATTTGCTGATGGGTTGAGTAATCGTGGATTATGAAGGAAAAGTGGAGTAATCAAGAATGCCTTCCAGATTTTGGGTGTCAGCCTCTGGTAAAATAGAGCAATTTTATACTAAGATAGTAAAGACTAAAGGAAAAAGAAGATTTGGGGCAGGGGTAGAGGTAGTGTTTTGGACAAGATTATTTTGGGATACCTATTAGGCATGCAAGTGGTTGATGTTGAATAGACAATTGGGAAATAAGTTTGGAATGAGTGTAGGAATTCAGGGCTGGAGATTATCATCAGCATATGGGTGGTAATTAAAGCCATTGGATTGGATTGCATAATCTAGAGAGTGTTTGTAAGTTAGGAAGTTATTTCTCTACAATTCCATAATGTAAATTCAACCTTGCATACTAAAAAATTTCTTTGTGTACTGAAATAGTACAAAACAATGTTCTCATGTAGTCCATTACTTCCAAATACTGTTATTTATGGGAGTTTTTTATGAATGTCCAATAGATGAATGTCTTCAAGATAAAGAACTGATCTTTTTGAATTGCAGAGTAAAGATAAATAACTTTAAAAAGCAATTATTAAAAGAGTCAGTACTAGTAATATACAATTCTGGTTCTTAAATCTTAACTGTTTCGTTGGGGACAAAAATTACTGTAAACAAATTATGGCCGATACACTAGGTTTTTGGGGTTTTTTTTTTTTTAGTGTGTATTTATTTTTGGATGTTTGACTGAGCCACCCAGGCGCCCCAGTACACTTTTTACAAGTGAATACTAGTGAACTTTTTTAGTTTCTGATAAGTGCTCCATGTATAAACATCACCATGAAGATTAATTTTACCTGAATTTGATCTTTGGTATTCTCTTCATCCCCCCCCTTTTAATGTTTGTTTGTTTGTTTGTTTCGAGAGAGTGAGTGCGCACATGTGCACACAAGCAGGGGAGGAGTAGAGAGAGAGGAAGAAAGAATCCCAAGCAGGCTCCATGCTGTCAGTGCAGAGCCTGACATAGGGCTTGACCTCATGAACCGTGAGATCATGACCTGAGCTGAAATCAAGAGTCAGGTGCTTAATCCACTGAGCCACCCAGGCACCTCTCTCTTCATCCCATTTTAAAGTCTTAAAAGATTAAATGCACAGGAGACATCAAGAGTTGGGTCTGTGTGTTTGTGTTTATGACAGAAAAATAAATATATTAGAGAATTAGAATCAAAGAGTCAAATTATTACTGTAATCAATAATAATAAATCCATATAAAACTTTCCTGAATGTTAATCTTATGAAACCAAATCTGTTTAAAATTGTTGGTGAATTATTACTGTTGGTATTACTGTTGGTAATTATGAAAAGTTGTTAAAAATCACACTCGAGGGGTGCCTGGTTGGCTCAGATGGTTAAGCGTCTGACTTCGGCTCAGGTCATGATCTTGTGGTTTGTTCGTGGGCTCAAGCCCTGCATCAGGCTCTGTGCTGACAGTGCAGAGACTGCTTAGGATTCTCTCTCTCTCTACTCGCAGCCCCCCCGCCCCCGCCCCATTCATCTCCCACTCGTGCTTTCTCTCTCTCTCTCAAAATAAATTTTTAAAAAAATCACACTTGAGGCATTAGCCTAGATTCCCTGGTATTGCTCACTTACTTTGTTCAAAAGTATCAGATTGACGTTTAAAGCTACTCTGTCAGTACATACAATCCAGGGGACCCTAGGTAACTGTCCATGGTTAGCCAGTTCCACCCATTTATATTCTGTTAACACATTCAGTTAAGAATCACACAGCCAAACACAGCAGTGAGTGAGGATGTGCATCATGTTGGTGTTCATGTTAAATGAGAGAATGTAAACATTAATAAAATCTGAAAGTTAAGTAGAAATTTTCTAGGTTCTAAGCATAATTTAGTGTAAAATTCCAGATTTGAGAGCAAATTGTATGTTCTTACTACCTCATTAATGAGATATTTTACATGAAGAATGTTTATTATTTTCAAAAAACTGCATGTTGCCGTAATTCCAGTCAGGTCTAAGTATAATTCTTTATCAGTTAATAATAAGCATTTACCATGTACTTGTTTATATGCCAAGAATTTTACTCAATGATATAGAAATGATTAAGACAAGGTGTGTGTGTGTGTGTGTGTGTGTGTGTGTGTGTACATACACACCTTCAAGGAGCTTTCAGTCTAATTAAAGGAGACATATGTAAACAAATGTATAGCACAGTATAAGTAAAACAAAAATATATATGAGACCAAGAAGGGAGTAATAAGAAAGAGAATGAACTCTGTTGATACTTGGGAGAGGCTGAGAATTTTCTGGTGGCATTACTTTCCTGAGCTGAGTTTTGGAAAAGATAAATGAAACTTTACTAGGTATTAAGCATAGAGTTCTAAGAAAAAGGGAATAGCCATGTGTATAGGCATAGATGTCTGAAATCCCTTGGTACATTTAGAGAACTAGACACAACTGCACATTGTTGGTATAAATAGTGTGATATAGAGTATCAGGAAATGTGTTTAGAGAAGTAAACCAGAGCAAAATTATATATGATATAATCTTACTTGTAGTTTAGAATACTACCTGTGGCTGCAGTAAAAAGTCTATACTACTCCTTTACCCAACACTCAGATTATGCACTTATATAGATTGGGGTGTGTTTGTGATCACAGTATCACCAAGGATGGAAATAAGAAAATACAAGACCTTTTCCCAGGAATGCTTGTATCTTAAAGAAAGATACAACATAAAATCTATATTCTTTGACAGTCAGCTGAGAAGATAAGCGTGGTATTCTTTTATAAATTTTAAGAATATTATCTAGAACACACAGGGTGTACTGAGGAAATGCCTGTGACAGGACCAGAATTTTCATTAAAAGAACAAAAAGAAATTCCTAATGTTTTCAGAACAGTTAAATGAGAGATTAAGATCAGTTGTTTGTTTTTTGTTTGTTTTGAGAGAGCGAGGGCACTAGTGAGCAAGGAGCAGAGAGAGACAGAGGGAGGGAGAATCCCATGAGGGGCAGAAAGAGAGAAGCAGGGCTTGCCCAGGGCTCTTGTTTTACCTGAGAAGCTGATCTCACCAGAGGGGCATGAGATCACTCTAGGCGGGGCTTAAGCTCAACGGAAGCAGGGAACGAGATCACACAAAGTGGGGCTCAAGCTCACCAAATCAGGGCTGAAACTCATGGAATGTGAGATCCTGACCTAAGCCAAAGTTGATGCTTAATGACTGAGCCACCCAGGCGCCCAAGATCCCAAAGTTCTAAACTCTGAAATATGACCATAACTAAATTAACTGCGTTTTTTTTTTTTTTTTAAGGAATTTCAACAAAGAATCCTCAGACTAATTTTAAGTAATAACATTTTTTGATGAGCCCTTCTAAGACAAATTGGTTCTGCAAATCTTGTTCAATGGTGTTATCTCCTATAAGAAGTGTTTGACTCTAAGCTGATTATCTGTTAGCATTTTGCCAAAAATGAGTATTTGGACTTTAGGACAGTTTATTTTATTTGGGGGTTGTAAGGTATACATAAATTTTACCATTTTAACTGTTTTTTAAGTGTACAGATCAGTGACATTAAATACACTCTCCTTGTTTTGCAATTATCACCACTCACCTTATATCTCCAAAAAGTTTTTTGTCTTCCTAAATTGAAACTCCCACACCCATTAAACAATACCTCCCCATTCCCCTTTTCTCTCAGCCCTTGGCAGCCACCATTCTACTTGCTGTCTATGAATTTGACTTCTTTACATTATATAAGTGGAACCATGGATAATTTGTTCTTTTGTGACTGGCTTACTTCACTAAGTGTCTTTAGGGTTCGTCCATGTGGTAGCATGTATCAGAATATCCTTTCTTTTAAAGGCTGAATAATATTCCTTTGTATGTATTTAACACATTTTTGTTTATCCATTCATCTGTGGATGGACATTTAGGTTGCTTCCATCTTTTGCACATAATGCTGCTACCAACATGGATGTACAAATAAATACCTCTTTAAGTCCCTGCTTTTGGTTCTTTTGGGCTTATACTAAGAAGTTGAACTGTTGAATCATGGTAATTTTTGTTTTTACTTTTCTTAAAGAACCACCATCCTATTTTCCATAGCAGCTACATCATTTTACATTCCTACCAACAGTGCACAAGGGTTCTGTTTTCTCCACATGCTCCCCAACCCTTGGTATTTTCTGGGTTTGTTTTTTGTTTTTGATAAAAGCTGTCCTAATGAGTGCGAAATCTCATTGAGTTTTTATTTGCATTTCCCTAATGATTAGTGGTGCTGAGCATCTTTTCATGTGTTTATTGGCTATTTGATTATTTTCTTAAGTCCTTTGCTGATTTTTGTTGTTGAATTATAGGAGTTCTTCATATATTTTGGATAGTAACCCCTTACCGGATATGATTTGCAAATATGATCTCCTGTTTTGTGGGTTGCTGTTTCACTCTGTTGATAGTGTCTTTTGATGCACATAAGTCTTAAATTTTGATGTAGTAGAAGTTGCCTATTCTTTTGCTGCTGTGCTTTAGGGTATTTATTATTGATCATTCTTTCTAAAGGTAATTAAAAGGGAGGAAGGACTATTTGGCTATTAAGGACATTCATATATAGTATTTGATAATAGTGATAATAGCAAATTCTTACCAGCATAGGGAATAATTATCTTTTTATTCTTAAAAGTGGACGGACAAGCTTCTGGCTGATTAAGATCCACATTTAAGATGGGATGGGATATAAGAGGAAAACAAAGTGCATTGTAGTAACCGTGGCTATTGGTGATGGAGTAGAGCAAGTATATTGTAAGAACTTGCTAGGGTAACCAGGTATCTGTCAGGAAATCTCCACACTGTGTTTATTCCTATTCTCCAAAGACACTTCAGAGAGGCCTTCTTTGACCAGTCTTGCACCTTCCCAAGTTACATTCCAGTTCACTCTTATCCCTTTTCCTTTTATTTTTATTCATAACACTTTTTTATGATGAGACATTGTTTTTCATTTATCGTCTGTCTTTCCTTAGGGCATAGACTTTTGTTGTTATTCACTGCTGATTTCCAAGGCCTAGAACAGTGCTCTTTGAATATTGAATGAAGTAACAGAGTGGCCTGTAGAGGAACATTTTATAGTTTGTCTGCCTATAAAAATCTTAAGAAGTTGATGCTGATTCTCAAGGTGAAATAGTTGATCCATATGACTCTTCCACTTCCATTCATATGCTTTGTAACACCATTATCTCTTACCAGTAATTAATTCCTACTGTAGTCTCATGTTTTTCATATTGTGCCATTTATCACATACTATAAAATAGGTTAAATATTTGAGTGCCTGTTGTGCATCAGGCACTGTTTTAGGCCATGCGTGGATGTTGAAACATTAACATCTTAGGCTTGATTTAAGTCATTTTTGTACCAACAATTTTAATAGAGGAAATAGAGGAAATTATTTTCATTAGGGCTGCCTAGGTGGCTCGGTCGGTTAAGCGTCTGTTGATTTCGGCTCAGGTCAAAATTTCATGGTTCGTGAGTTTGAGCCCTGCCATCAGGCTCTGCGCTGATAGCACAGAGCCTGCTTGGGATTCTCTCCCTCCTTCCCTCTCTCTCTCTCTCTGTCTCTGTCTCTCTCTCTCTCTCTGTTCCTCCCCCACTTGTTCTCACTCTCTCTCTCTCAAAATAAATAAACTTAAAAAAATAATAGACAAAAATGGAATTTATGAATTGAGTTATATTTATAAAAGTACATTAGCCTAATTTTTACCTTAGATTTAACCTGTGAACTTTTTCCAGATATTTTCTAAATTTGGCACAGTCTTGAAGATTATCACCTTTACAAAGAATAATCAGTTTCAAGCCTTGCTTCAGTATGCTGACCCAGTGAATGCACATTATGCCAAAATGGTAATTACGATCTTTTTTCATTTTTCATTTGTTAATTAGTCTTCAGTGATACCAAAGAATGCCATCATGTCTTCTCCCTTGCTGCAATTTACCATGTGTTTTTAATTGTAGTAAAACATACGTAATGTAAAATTTACTGCTTTTAAATGCACTGTTCCATATGCTTTTTAAAATGATAAGCTAAAGATTACTTTCTTCATATGAAATGGTTTCAAATCATTTATCACTTCTCAGATCTTGGGACTCATTTCTGTCATATTTTTAAAGTCTAGAAGTGGAGCACAATATTCCTGATAAAATCTGAATAATAAAGTAGAATTATCTTTTTTCTTGTATCTTCATTTTGATTCAGTCGCCCAAAGATTGTAATTTTGTAACTGTATTCACTGCTGAATTTTGTTGAGCTCTGATTTTGTGAATATACAACATTTTAGGAAGCTTGCTGCTGTTGGTTTATATTGTCTTTTTTTTTTAGTACATGAGTGCTTGACTTTTGACAAGTAGAAAATTTCATATTCAGTTTGATTATATTTTACTCATCTCCTATTGAGATCTATTCTTAACCCTCATTCTATCTTTTATCAGTATCTGAATTATTTCTAATTTCTTTTCAAAGATTGGGACTAAGGTTTTTAGTAGTTTTCTGTACCACACAGTCTGCCATATTAGGAATATGGACTTTATATTTGCTGTACCTTTTACCTGCACATATTACTTTGTACCTTTATGATGATGTACTCATCTATAACTGTTTATAAGTCAGTGTTTTTTGTATATTTGCATTTTTCATGTTTTGGGGTTTCTGGTATCTATTTTTATAAATTTGAGCATTTGTGAAAGTCAAGTGGCTACATATATTCCTTTGATAAGTTTTCACTATTGTGAAGGGGGTAAGAATTACTGATCTTTGGTCTTATGTCAGAACTAATTGCAAAATTTCCCTCATTTATTATTCAAAGTATTATAAAATAGATTTACAAGAGAAAAAAAGAGATAGATAATATTTCATATGTTGTGGTTTCATCTTAAACTGTGTAAAGTATGCTAAAAAATGCGATGAAATATAAAATCAAATCATTTTTAAACATTTGTTGTGGACAAAATAATCATAATGGTAGCTAGTACGATGCTCAATAATGTGTAAGTTTGCCACGCTTTTACATTTCTCTCCTTTCATTTGATCTTACCATAGACAAGAAAGGGATTATTATGACATCGTGAAAAACTGAGAGATTTTCTTTTTCTCTCTTACATTCACACAGTTAGTGACCTAGGTAAAAGTAAACACAAGTCTTTGGCTTTTAGTCCTTTACTCTCTGCTTTACACCTAATTGCCACTCTGTGTCAAAGTAGAGGCTACTTGATTTATCAGTGTTGTTGTCTTGCAAAACCTCAGTCCCTTTCTTACATGCTTTAGGCTCTGGATGGCCAGAATATCTATAATGCATGCTGCACTCTGCGTATTGACTTCTCCAAGCTCACCAGCCTTAATGTGAAATATAATAATGACAAAAGCAGAGACTTCACTCGTTTAGACCTTCCTACTGGTGATGGCCAGCCATCCCTTGAACCCCCTATGGCTGCTGCTTTTGGTGAGTAGTTCCATTTTGGGTCGCAAAGCAAGCTTTCTGAAGTTACAAGTTTTATACATTAATCTGTGTATATCAGCCTTTTTCTTCTTGGATTCTCTCAGGATTTCTAAAGGAAAGAAAAATCTTGGAACAAAATGTGTCCTTTAATTAAATCTTAATATTAGTAGATTCTGTTAGTTGGCAAAACAAATGAATATCTGAAATTGAGTTAAAAATTTATGTTCTAACATTAATCTTATTCTTTATAAGCCAAACAACCATTTGCTTTAAATTAATGCTCATAAGTATTAACATTGCTTTAAATGTGTTGACTTATAGCCATGGAATATTGGTATCTGTGTTCTTGAGAGAAATACTTTTCTCCTTTTGAAGTAGTGGTATTTTATTTATTTTTAAATATTTATTTATTTTTGGAAGAGAGAGATAGGGAGTGACCAGGGAGGGGCAGAGAGAGGAGGCAGAATGCCAAGCAGGCTCCATGCTGTCACTACAGAGCCCGATGTGGGGCTTGAACCCATGAACCATGAGATCATTACCTGAGCTGAAACCAAGAGTTGGACACTTACCTGACTGAGCCACCAGGTGCCCCTGAAGTAGTGTTATTTTAAAAAAGGGCCTAAATTAGTGGTATGTTCTTCCTCTGTTCAAAGAAGGGGATTTATTTTATTTTGTTTTTTTTATAAATCAGAACTCCCATCTGTAACTTAAGTTTGTGTGAAGTTGTATTTTTGCATTATAATTATTAAAATGACAACCTTGTGAATTATCTCTGCAAATGTTGGTTTGAAGGGCTTTTTTCTTTTATTTAAAATTAGTTACCAATAGGGGCGCCTGGGTGGCTCAGTTGGTTCAGCGTTCGACTTCGGTTCAGGTCATGATCTCGTGGTCCGTGAGTTCGAGCCCCGCGTCAGGCTCTGTGCCAACAGCTCAGAGCCTGGAGCCTGTTTCAGATTCTGTGTCTCCTCCTCTCTCTGACCCTCCCCTGTTCATGCTCTGTCTCTCACTGTCTCAAAAATAAACATTAAAAAAAATTTTTTTTAAATAAAATTAGCTACCAATATATTTGTACTTTTAAAACAAATCTTTATGTAAAGGAAGAAGCAATGGATGGCCCAGTTGGGTATATCATTAGGTTGATATATGCTACTTTTGGATTTTGCAGCCCTTGAAGGTGTGGTTTATTATCTAGATAAAGTATTAAATTTTATTACCTTTTGTGATTAGTTTTCATTTCCCAGATGACACCATAAAATATTGCTCATTGAGACCTTAAGTGATATTTAGTCCCTATTTATTTTATAGGTGAGAAAAATGAATCCTTAGCCACATGTCCAATTTTCTGGAAAATAGTTTGTAACTTTATTTTCAAGTAAAAGCTTTCTGTTATTTATAACTGAGAAAGACAAATGAATTGTTCAGTTCATGTTCCTGAATTGTTAAAGTTTCTGTCTTGGTCTAACCAAATTTTTGTGTTTTATACTTGTTACCAGCCTCTACTTACATGTCCAGTTTGGCAGAGCCAGAGGTCTTTGTAATCACAATTTCAGGAATACATGATAGAAATTGAGGCTGTCGTTCAAGTTTACCAAAACTTTGCTATCAAATGCAGAACTGTACTTATTCCAATAATTGAATATATATTTTTGATGTAATTAATTATACATTATGGGAGGAGGACATTTTTCAATTATGATCAAGAAATTTGGTTTCTGAGTATAAAAGAACAGAGTAGTAACAGCCTTTTTCATCGTTTTAATAAATCCTTAGTCATTGCAAAGTAATGTCTACATCTTAAGAGAGCTGATTCATCAACAGAGAACAATACTTTTTTGCATATTATGTGAAAGTTTACTCTGCCTCTTGCTAATATTTAACATGATTCACTATTCCCTTCTCTTTTCTCTTGGCTTGTGCAATACCACTCTCCTGACTTTTTCCTCACTATCTCTTCTTTCTTTTTTTAAAGGTTCTTTACTGCTCCTAGGGTTAAGTCATAAGCACTCTGTCCCTGTTTTTAGTGATAATACACTATACCTTTAGAAAATCTTCTAAAATATGCAAATATATATTTTAACACCCATGTAGTTATCATCCAGGTTAAGAAATAATATATTTATATATCCTGAAGAAGCAGTGTTTGTAGCACTCTCATTGATTATGTATGTTCCTTCCCTTCCTGTCCCAGGGTGATCAGTCTCAAATTTGATGATATTCATTCTTTTGCTTTTCTGCTTTTTCCTTGTGTATGTTTTTCTTATCACTCATTATGCAGCTCTAAGTGTTAATTTAAACATTTTTTCTCCTTTATTTAGAATTTTATGTAAATGGCATCATGCTCTTCATTTTCTTTTGTTGACTTGTGATTCATCCATATTTATATATATATATATGGCTGTTGCTTATTCATTCTCAGTACCATCAAGTGTATAGATATCTATTGAATGAATATACCACAGTTTGTTTATCCATTCTATTGTTGATAGTCATTAGGATTGTTTTAGTTTGAGGTCATTATGGACAATGCTGCAGTGAGATATTCCTGATTACCCATGAGGTTAAACATATTTTTATTTGTTTATTGCCCATTCTCCCTTATGAATTTTCTGTTTTAACTTTTTTTTACCTATTTTTGTGTTGTCTTGTTTCTTTCTTTTCTTTTTATTTTTCTTTCTTTTTTTTTTTTTTTTTGGTGGAAATTCTTTTTATATATATCCCACACAATAGTCCTTTGTTGGCTATAGCTATATGTGTTTCAAATAGTTTCTTCCATTTTTGGCTTATTGGTTTATTCTTGTTATGGTATTTTTATTTAGTCAAATTTATTTGCCATTTCTTTTATATTTATGTTTTTTGTGTCTTGTTTAAGAAATCCTTTGTTCCTCTGACATCATAAATATATATACCTACATTTTAAAGTTTATAGTATTTTAGTGCCACCTGGGTGACTTAATTGGTTGAGCATTCAACTCTTGGTTTCGGCCCAGGTCATGATCTCAGTTTTGTGAGGTCGAGCTCCGCGTCGGGCTCCATGCTGACAATGCAGAGCCTGCTTGGGATTCTCTGTGTCTCCCTCTCTCTTTGCCTCTTCCCCACCTTTACTGTCTCTCTCTCAAAATAAATAAACTTTATAGTATTTTAATAATTTTGTTTTGAAATAGTTTAAGTTGCAAGATTAGTACAAAGAAATTCCCTTATATCCAGAAGCATCCAAGACTCCTCAATTAACATCATGCCACATTTACTTCATCGTCTCTCTGATTATATGTAAGAGGTGGATAGTTGTTTTTTCTTTTTCCCCTCAATTATTAGAGAGTTAGTTGCAGGCATGGTGCCTCTTTACTTCTTAATACTCAGTGTGTATTTTCTTTTTTTATTTTATTTATTTAATTATTTTTTTAACATTTATTTTTGAGACAGAGACAGAGCATGAACGGGGGAGGGTCAGAGAGAGAGGGAGACAGAATCTGAAGCAGGCTCCAGGCTCTGAGCTGTCAGCACAGAGCCTGACGTGGGGCTCGAATTCACGGACCCGTGAGATCATGACCTGAGCTGAAGTCGGACGCTTAACCAACTGAGCCACCCAGGCGCCCCTCAGTGTGTATTTTCTAAGAATAAGGACATTCTTACCTAAACACAGGTCACTTATCAAAATTGGGAAATAAACATTTATATAATACTATGATCTAATCCATAGACCTTTTAGAAATTTGCCTGTTGCAAAAGTAATGTTCTTTGTAAGAGAATTTTTTCTGGTAACGACCCAAACCAGTATTAGACTAATTTATTTGGAGTCTCTTTAGAGTCCTTTAATTTGGAACATTTCCTCACTCTTTGTCTTTCATGATATTTGAATTGGTGAAGATTTCAGGTTGGGTATTTCATAGAATGTCTCTCAATATGAGTGTCTGGTTTTTTTTGGCTAAAACAGTGTTGTGTCTTTCTCAGTTGGTTACATCAGGAGACATAGGATGCCAGTTTATCTAATTCATGACGATACTAACTTTGATCACTTACTAACGTGATTTCTGCAAAGTTTCTTCCCAGTAAATTACTATTTTTCTCTGTAATTTGTAGGGTGATACATTGAGACTATATAAATATCCTGTTCCCTATCGCTTTTCACTCTTGAATTGTATCATCCATTGCCAAATATTGTTGTTACTGTGATGGTTACCTTATTGGAGATTTGTTAATCTCCTCATTCCTTTAATGCTTATTAGCTGTAATTTTATTATAAAGGACTTTTTCTTACCACCACTCCATTTATTTATTCATTCATTTTGAATAAATTTGACATCTAACATTGTGTGAATTTAAGGTGTGTAACATGTTACTTTGATACATTTATATGTAATAATGTCTGTCTAAATTCATTATACTGTGCATTAGGTCTCTATGCTTATTTATTACTCATTTAATTTTTCTTGTCAATGTGGTCTTACAGATTTTTTTATAATTTTTAATTTAATTTTCTTCTAATTTACATCCAAATTAGTTAGCATATAGTGCAACAATAATATCAGATTCATTAGTGCCCCTTACCTATTTAGCCCACACCCCCTCCAGTAACCCTGTTTGTTCTCCATATTTATGAGTCTCTTCTGTTTTGTCCCCCTCCCTATTTTTATATTTTTTGTTTCCCTTATGTTCATCTGTTTTGTCTCTTAACGTCCTCATATGAGTGAAGTCATATGACATTTGTCTTTCTCTAATTTCACTTAGCCTGATACCCTCCAGTCCCATCCACATAGTTGCAAATGGCAAGATTTCATTCTTTTTGATTGCCAAGTAATACACCATTGTATGTATGTATGTATGTATATATATATATACCACACCTTCTTTATCCATTCATCCAGCGATGGACATTTGGGCTCTTTCCATACTTTGGCTGTTGTTGATAGTGCTGCTATAAACATGGGGATGCATGTGTCCCTTCGAAACAGCACACCTGTACCATTGGATAAATGTCTAGTAGTGTAATTGCTGGGTCGTAGGGTAGTTCTATTTTTAGTTTTTTGAGGAACCTCCATACTGTTTTCCAGAATGGCTGCACCAGCTTGCATTCCCATGGTCTTATAGATTCTTCTTATTGTGTGGGTTTTATGCTGTGATTTTTCATTTTATGTTCAACCTGTCCCAGGTTTGGCCAGTGGGAGCCCTTTCACAGTGGCTTCTATGGCCCTCGACATATCCCCATCTTCGTTTGAACATTTCCTAACTTTCTGGTTGAAGATATTTCAGCTCTTCTTTACCTTCCCTCCCTTAGTGCTGCAATCGGCTACTTCTCCATTGAGGCCCGGTTCCTTTTAGTTAGAAATGGTTTTTTGAAATCAATACTCAGGCATTAGATGTGCTCATTGTTGATAGGAACATCATTGCTTCTAGGCACTTTAAATGAACATTATTGGGATTCATATGTATGTGTAGGTCATAAATGTATTTCTCTGTGCTTCATAAATATATGTCTCTGTGTGGTTAAAAACCACAAATTTTAACTAATACCTCCAATTCCAATCCCCGCACCCTTTTCATACTGTTAGCTCCCTGCTTCAAGAATGAGATATTTAGTTTCTATTAGCTTCAATGTGTTTACTTATTTGCTCAATTCTTGTAATACACAGAGCGTGGTTTCAGAGTTGTTAACACATAGCGTTAACTTCAGCTGAATATTTGCTTAAGTTGTTTTGTGGGTATTATTCCTGGGTCTTTTTATTATTCTCTCCTTTAATCATCACCACAAGTCTCAATACCTGACAGAATAAATCTTTTTACCTTATTTTTCAAGAGTGTCTTTGCACTTCTTCATCATTTTACCTATGAATTTTAGGGTCAACATGTCACATCCTCAAGGAAAAAGCTGTTAGAGTTCATTTGGATTACGTTGACTTTATAAATCATGTAGAAGATAATTGACATCTTTACAATACAGTCTTAACCGTCTTTGAACATTATACATCTCTTCATTTTTTTGAATGTTCCTTAATGTCTTTCCAAAGAGTTTGGTGACTTTAGGTGACTCCACAAATATGTGCATGCTTTGTTATATTTATTCCTCAGGACCATACTTTTTAAATGTTTATTTTTGAGAGAAAGAGTGGAAGCGGCGGAGGGGAAGATAAAGAGGGAAACACAGAATCCAAAGCAGGCTCCAAGCTCTGATCTATCAGCAAAGAGCCTGACGCGGAGCTTGAACCCATGGACCTGAGATCATGACCTGAGCCAAAGCTGGATGCTTAACCAACTGAACCACCCAGGCGCCCCAGGATCATACTTTTTAGATTCTAATTCTAGACCTACTATTTATGATCTGTGTGACTTGGGGCAAATTGTTTAACTTCTCTGCACTTTTGTTTATTCATATGTGAAATGAGCATGGGGCGCCTGGGTGATTAAGTTGGTTTAGTGTCCAACTCTTGATTTCCTTTAAGGTCATGATCTCCTGGTTCATGAGTTCGGGCCCCACGTCAGGCTCTGTGCCGATAACATGGAACCTGCTTGGGATTCTCTGTCCCTCTCTTTCTGCTCCCTCCCTGCTTGCATGTGCACTCTCTCGTGTGCTCTCTCTCTAAAATAAATACTTTTTTTAAAAGCTATCTAAAATAGTCAAAGTATTTACAATAATTTCTTAATGAAAGACTTAATGTAAAGCTGCAGAAATCAAGACAGTTTGGTAGTGTATATAGGATATATAGATTTACATTAATAGAGCAGAATACAAAGTCTAGAAATAGTCTCATTTATATGTAATACATCTGTTGATTTTTCAACAGTGTAAAATTCCATAGGGAAAGAAAATCTTTTCAAAAAGTTTTTAGACACATAATTCATACTGAAAAAATTAAAAAATTTTTCTGTATCTTGTACCATACTGACAAACTGACTTTCTTGAAATAGATCTTTAGACCTATACTGTAAGGTTTAAACCAATGCAGAAGAAGTTATATACAAACCTAATGGTAACCATATACCAAAACCCACTAATAAAACATTCAAAGAATAGAGAGGAAGAAATCCCAAGTATATCACTAAAGAAAATCAGCAAAACATGAAAAGAAAAAGGATCAGAGAAAATCAGAAACAGCCACAAAATAAGTAATAAGATGGCAATAAACACGTATCTATCAATAATTACTTTGAATGTAAATGGACTAAATGCTCCAATCAAAACAGAGATTGACAGAATTGTTTAAAAAATAAGACCCATCTAGGGTCGCCTGGGTGGCTCAGTTGGTTGGGCGTCCGACTTCACCTCAGGTCATGATCTCGTGGTTCATGGGTTCGAGCCCTGTTTTGGGCTGTGTGCTGACAGCTCAGAGCCTGGAGCCTGCTTCAGATTCTGTGTCTCCCTCTCTCTCTCTGCCCCTCCCCCACTCACACTCTGTCTCTCTCTCTCTCAAAAATAAACATTTAAAAAACATTTTTTTAGGGGCGCCTGGGTGGCGCAGTCGGTTAAGCGTCCGACTTCAGCCAGGTCACGATCTCGCGGTCCATGAGTTCGAGCCCCGCGTCAGGCTCTGGGCTGATGGCTCAGAGCCTGGAGCCTGTTTCCGATTCTGTGTCTCCCTCTCTCTCTGCCCCTCCCCCGTTCATGCTCTGTCTCTCTCTGTCCCAAAAATAAATAAACGTTGAAAAAAAAATTTAAAAAAAAAAAATCTTTTTTAAACAAGACCCATCTAAATGCTGCCTACAGGAGACTCATTTTAGACCTAAAGACACACTCAGTTTGAAAGTGAAGGGATGGAGAAACATCTGTCAGGCAAACAGATCTCAAAAGAAAGAGAGTAACAGTACTTACATTGGACAAAAACAGACTTAAAAACAAAGACTGTAGGGGCGCCTGGGTGGCGCAGTCGGTTGAGCGTCCGACTTCAACCAGGTCACGATCTCGCGGTCCGTGAGTTCGAGCCCCGCATCGGGCTCTGGGCTGATGGCTCGGAGCCTGGAGCCTGTTTCCGATTCTGTGTCTCCCTCTCTCTCTGCCCCTCCCCCGTTCATGCTCTGTCTCTCTCTGTCCCAAAAATAAATAAACGTTGAAAAAAAAAAATTAAAAAAAAAAAAAAAACAAAAAAAAAACAAAGACTGTAAAGAACAAATAAGGATGTTATGTAATTAAAAAGGGGACAATCCAACAAGAAGATACAAAAATTATAAATATTTATGCACCCAGCATAGGAGCACCCAGATACACTATAAAACAGTTATTAACAAACATAAAGGAATTAATTGATAGTAATATGCTAATAGTAAGGGACTTTAACACCCCACTTACCCCAACAGACCGTTCATGTAAACAGAAAATCAACAAGGAAACTGTGGCTTTGAAGGACATACCAGAACAGATGGATTTAACAGATACATTCAGAATATTCCATCCTGAAACAGCAGAATACATATTATTTGCAAGTGCTCATGGAGCATTCTCCAGAATAGACCACATATTAGACCACAAAACAAACCAGCAAATTCAAAAGATCAAAATGATCCCATGCATCTTTTCAACCACAAGAAAAAATCTGGAAAGACCATAAACACATTGAGGCTAAATAACATGCTAATAAACCATGACTGAGTCAACCAGGAAATAAAAGAAGAAATTAAAAAGTACATAGAAACAAATGATAATGAAAGCACAACAGTCCAAAACCTCTGGGATGCAGTAAAAGTGGTTCTAAGAGGGAAGTTCATAGTAATACTGGCCTGTCTCAGGAAGCAAGAAAAATCTCACATAAACAACCTAACCTTATACCTAAAGGAGGTAGAAAAAGAGCAACAAACAAAACCGAAAACCAGCAGAAGGACGAAAATAATAAAGATTAGAGCAGACATAAATGATATAGAAACTAAAAACAAAAAAACAATAGAACAGATCAATGAAACCAGGAGCTGGTTCTTTGGAAAATAATCAGTAAAATTGATTATCCTTTAGTCAGACTTGCCAAGAAAAAGAAAAAGAAAGGACACTAAATCACAAATGAGAGGAGAAAAAATCAACACCACAGAAATACAAACAATTGTAAGAGAATATTATGAAAAACTATATGCCAGCAAACCGGGCAACCTAGAAGAGATGGTTAAATTCCTAGAAACCTATAAACTATCAAAACTGAGACAGAAAGAAATAGGAAATTTGAACAGTCAGTAACCAGTCTAGGTATTGAATCAGTAATCAAAAAACTCCCAACAAACAAAAGCCCAGGACCAGATGGTTTCACAGACAGTTTCTACCAAACACTTAAAGAAAAACTCATAGCTTTTGTTCTCAAACTATTCCAAAAAATAGAAGAGGAAGGAAAACTTCCATATTCATTCCCTGAGGCCAACATTATCCTGATACCAAAACCAGATAAAGACCCACTAAAGAGAACTATAGGCCAATATCCCTGATGAACATGGATGCAAAAGTTCTCAATGAGATACTAGCAAACTGCTTTAAACAATACATTTTTTTTTTTTTAATCACAATCAAGTGGGATATTCCTGGGATGCAAAGGTGGTTCAATAATCGTATTTCAATCAACATCATACATCACATCAGTAAGAGAAAGGATAACCATATTATCATTTCAGTAAATAACAGAAAAATCATTTGACAAAGCACAACATCCATTCTTGATGAAAGTGCCCAACAAAGTAGGTTTAGAGGGCCTAATGTAAATAAGGCCATGTGTGAAAAACCCACAGCTAACATCATCCTTTATGGGGAAACACTGAAAGCCTTTCCCCTAAGGTCAGGAACATGACGAGGATGTCTACTGTCAACACTTTTATTCAACATAGTACTGGACGTCCTACCCACAGCAATCAGACAACAAAAAGAAAAGGCATCCAGTTTGGGAAAGAAGAAGTAAAACTTTTAATATTTGCAGATGGCATAATACTATATATAGAAAACCCTAAGACTCACCAACAAACTGCTAGAACTGATAAATTCAGTAAAGTTGTAGGATATAAAATGAAAGAACAGAAATCTGTTGTATTTCTGTATACCAATAATGAAGCAGCAGATAGAGAAATTAAGAAAACAATCCCATTTACAATTGTACCAAAAATAATTTAAGATATCTTATGTAGGATACCTAGGAATAAACTTAACTAAAGAGGTAAAAGACCTGTACTCTGAAAACTGTAAAACACTGATGAAGAAATGGAAGACAACACAAAGAAATGGAAAGACATTCCATGTTCGTGTATTGAAAGAACAAATATTTTTAAATGATTGTAGTACCCAAAAGCAGTCTATACATTTAATGCAATCTCTATCAAAAACCAAGAGCAGGTTTCACAGAACTAGAACAAACAACCCTAAAATTTGTATGGAACCACAAAAGACCCCAAACAGCCAAAGCAGTCTTGAAAAAGAAAAGCAAAGCAGGGGACATCATAATTCTGGACTTCATAGGTCAATAGACCAGAAGAGAAAACCCACAAATAAACCCACGATTGTGTGGTCCATTAATTTTCAACAAAGCAGAAACATATCCAATGGGAAAAAGAGTCTCTTCAACATACAGTGTTGGGAAAACTGGACAGCAACATGCAAAAGAATGTGTGTACACATGGAATATTATTCAGCCATAAAAAATGAAATTTTGCCATTTCCAATGACATGGATGGAGGTAGGGAGTATAATTCTAAGTGAAATAAGTCAGAAAGACAACTACCACATGATTTCACTCATGTAGAATCTAATATAAAACAAAGGAAAAAATAAGAGAAAGACATCAATAAACAGACTTTAATTTGTGTTTGTTTGTTTGTTTGGTTTGGTTGTTTGGTTTTGGTTTTTTTGTTTTTGTTTTTTTGGTAATCTGTTTACCCAACATGAGACTTGAACTCATCACCCCAAGCTCAATAGTTGCATGCACTTCTGACTGAGCCAGCCAGGCACCTGAACTCTTTTTTCTTTCTTTTTTTTTTTTTTAAGTTTCTTTATTTAGAGAGAGCACATGGGAGGGGCAGAGAGAATCCCAAGCAGGCTCCGCACTGTCAGCACAGAGCCCGATGCGGGGCTTGAACTCACAAACAGTGAGACTGTGACCTGTGCCAAAATCAAGAGTCAGTCACTTAGCCACCCGAGCACCCCACCCCCAACTCTTACTTACAGAGAACAAACGAATGGTTACCAGAGTGGGGGAGGGGGTTTAAATAGGTTATGGTGATTAAGGAGAGCACTTGTAGTCACGAGCACTGGGTGATGTAGGGAATATAGAAATGTTGAATCACTGTAATATACACACGAAACTAATATTACACTGTATGTTAACAGTGCTTGAAAGATAACATCAAGAAAATCAAAGGCAGGGGCACGTGGGTAGCTCAGTTGGGTAAGTGTCCCACTCTTGAGTTCAAGCCTTGCATTGGGCTCCGTGCTGACAGAGCCTGCTTGGGATTCTATCTCTCCCCCTTCTCTGCCCCTCCCATGCTTATACACACTCTCTCTCTCTCTCTCTCTCTCTCTCTCTCTCTCTCAAAAATAAACTTTAGGGTGGCTCAGTCATTTGAGTGTCCAACTTTGGCTCAGGTCATGATCTTGCAGTTAGGGAGTTTGAGCCCCACATCAGGCTCACTGCTGTCAGCCTGTCAGTGCAGAGCCTGCTTCAGATCCTCTGTCCCCCTTTCTCTGCCCCTCCCCTGCTTGTGCTCTCCAAAAATAAATATTAAAAAAAAAGTAATAGAATAAAGAAGTAAATTTTTTAAAAAAAGGAAATCAAAGGCAGGCTACAGACTTG
The DNA here is from genome assembly GCF_018350155.1 of Leopardus geoffroyi. Lineage (NCBI taxonomy): Eukaryota > Metazoa > Chordata > Mammalia > Carnivora > Felidae > Leopardus > Leopardus geoffroyi. The sequence continues at coordinate 72,652,563 of NC_059342.1, read as the reverse complement.
AAGGAAAACCTTTGCAGCACATATATCAGACATAGTAGTTATATCAAGTTATGTGAAGACCTCTTATAACTCAATAGGAAGAAAGCAAACCAAGAAAAAATGTGCAAAAGATATGAAGATAGTGTACAAAAAATGGCATATGAATGTCGACAAGCACCTGAAATGATGCTTATCCCCAGTCATCAGGGAAGTGGAAATTAAAATCACTATAAGATAGCGGTACATGCCCATTAGAATGGCTAAATTTTATAAGGTTTACTGTATCAAGGATGTGGACCATCTTTCACTGGTGTACTATGTTGGTGGCAATGTAAAATTTAGGTAAGACCACTTTAGCAAAGACTTGGACAATTTCCTTAAAAGTTAAATGTGTGCCTACATTATGACCCACTCATTCTACCTGATCACTTATCCAAGAGGAATCAAAGTTCATATCCACACAGATACCTGTGTAGAAATGTCCTTAGCAATTTATTTGTAATGACCAAAATCTAGAAATATTTTATTACAGGTGAGTATTTTAAAGTATAGTTTGTCCATATGATGAAATGCTATTTAAATACACAGGAATATATCAATAAGGAGAACCAGATTATTTTGATTGAAAGAAGCCAGACAAAACTTTATTCTGAATTAAAGAAACCAGATTTTTTAAAGAACACCTATTGTATGATTCTGTTTATGTGTAAGTCTGAAAAATGCACACTAGTCTATAGTGACAGAAAGCAGATCAGTGGTTACCTAGGGACAGGGTTTGGAGGGAGAGGGATTACAAAGGGGCACAAGGAAATTTTTGAAATGAAGAAATATTTGTTATCTTGATTGTGATGATAGTTTCACATGTTTTAACTATATGTCAAAACTTTACATAATCCCTTTTAAAAAAGAAAAGTGAGTCCTATCAATTTCAGTCTAATGCTGACTGAAAGCTCTCCAAAACTTTTTCTTTCAGAGGAAATGCTCATATCCTTACGTTGGATTATAAGGCCCTATACCATGCACTCCAATTTTACTTTTTAAATATCTTTGTCAGTACCCTCCCCGCCCCCCTCCACCCCACTCTTTCTGCTCACCAAACTGACAGTCCCTCCAGTTTATAAAACATTTTAAGTATGTTCCCCCTTCTAGATTATTCTAGTTATTCCCCCTAGCTGGAGTACTTTTCTCTCAGGTACCCTCAGTTTTTTTCATGCTGCCTTTGACCTACCCTGACTAGCCCTCAGTGCTCCTGATTCTTCCTATTCTATTTTTTTAAGGTTTTTTAATGTTTGTTTATTTTTGAGTGAGATGGGGAAGGGCGGAGAAGAGGGAGGCACAGAATCCGAAGCAGGCTCCAGGATCTGAGCTGTCAGCACAGAGCCCAACACAGGGCATGAACTCACAAACCCGAGATCATGACCTGAACCGAAGTCGGGCATATAACCGACTGAACCACCCAGGCACCCCTATTCTGATTTCTATAGTATTTATTACTTTCTTACTTGTAGTTTTTTACTGTATTTATTATTTTATTTTTATCACGAGAATTAAGCTTCACCAGGGTAGATTTTTTCTTCTATTTAGTTTATATATGTTTATGCCTGACATGAAATAGGCATTCAAAAATACTTGTTGAAGTAATGTTTTTTGTTTATTATTCTGTTTTTCTTGCTGTTTTTGGAATTTAGTACTGTTTTGTGTTTGTATCTATGATTTTTAACTTTCATACTTATTTTACCAAAATCGAAAGTTAACTGATATTGTACCCTTTCCTTACATAACTTAAGAACTTTTAGGGAAGTTTAACTACTTTTACCCTCTTTTACCTTCTCCTAACTCATGATATTATTGTTACATTTTAAAATTAAAACTTTTTTTTTAATGTTTATTTTTGAGAGAGAGAGAGTGTGTGAGCAGGGGAGGGACAGAGAGAGGGAAACACAGAATCTGAAGCAGGCTCCAGGCTCTGAATGGTCAGCACAGAGCCTGATGTGCGATTTGAACCCACAAACTGTGAGATCATGACCTGAGCCAAAGTTGGACGTTTAACCAACTGAGCCACCCAGGTGCCCCTTAAAATTTTTTTAATCAGGCAACTTGTTAGTATTGATTTATATAATAAATATTCGTTTAGATCAAACCATATGTAACTGTAGACTTTTTATTCCTTCTTTATTTTTTTTAATGTTCATTTATTTAGTTTCAGAGAGAGAGAGAAAGGGAGCGCAAGTGGGGGAAAGGCAGAGATGGAGAGAGAATTCTGCACTGGCAGCGTAGAACCCGATGTGGGACTTGATCTCACAAACCATGAGATCATGACCTGAGGTGAAATCAAGAATCAGATACTCAACTGACTTAGCTGCTCAGGCGCCCCAACTTTTTATTCTTTCTTACAACTCAGATATGCCATCTGGATTCAGTTACCTGAACAGTATCCTCCAGTATTCACTTAGGAAAGTCCATGATAACATATTTGAAGTTTTCAAATTTTTGTTCAAAAATGTCTTTATTTTGTTGTCAGTTTTAAAAGATGCTTTTGCTTACTATGGAGTTTTAGATCAACAGATGTATTTCTTTTTCTTTTCATTCAGTATATTAAATCATTTGATGATGTTCTGGTTTTCATTGTTGCTCTTAGAAAGTCAGCTGCGTCAATTTAACTACTGCTTTTTTCTCTCTGGCTATTCTTCAGACGTTTTCTTCATCTTTGATGCCCTGTGGTTTCAGTGTGATGTGTCTGTGATGTGTTTATTCTAATTGGAGCTTCCTTGAGCTTCTTGATTTGATGGGTCATTGCCTTTTATTGGTTATAGAAATTATCTTTTCATATATTTTCCCTTCTCACAATTTCTTACTCTCTGAAACTTTGATTTGACCTGTTATACCCTCTTACTCTATTCTGAGGGTCTCAGACTTTCATATTTTCTATTTTATCTCTCTAAAATGCATTCTGAATAATTCCTTAGGACCTTTGATTTCACAAATCAAAGTTTTTGAAACTTTGTGTAATCTGTTGTTAAGCTCATCCAGTAATTTAGATTTCATTAATTGTGTTTTTCATTTCTAGAAATTTTATTTTGCTCTTTTTAAGTGTCTTCTGACCTACAGTATTTTTTGGCATATCTTTTATTTCTTCAAGTGTACTGTCTAAAATCTTGATCTGATAATTCCTGTGTCTGTCTCTGTTAGGTTTTTCTTTCTTTCTTTTAAATGAGCTATTCATTTTACTTAGAGAATTAATTGTATGAGTTATTTGGGATCGTGGTATGCTCCTCCAGAGAGAATTTGTTTGTCTGCAAAATTAAAGGCTCTGTGTTTGGGACCATTTCAGTCTAAATCCATAACTTCATTAGTTTTATTTTGGACTCCTAAGAAATGTGAATTTGAGCTGCTGCAAAATGTCAGAGCTTGCTTTTGGTTAGGCCTGTTCAGCAACTTTTTTCTCCCTTTTCTACTAGACATGAAGGCACTTTTTCTTGCAGGCTTGTCTGAGGGTGAGAAGGGTAGGTTATTAAGGTGTTACACTTCCAGATTAATGCCATAAAGGTCATCTATTGACTTCCTTCCTGGGGCCAATCCTGGAATTTTCATCTTGTCTACTACCCCATGAGGCTGATAAAACCAAAGCTCAGTTTCTTGGGGCTTGGCTTTTGACCTCGTTATTCTTTATTATCTTGTTGGCTGTTAGATTTTTTTAAAAATCTTTACACTCTTCGGGCATTTTCTGCATGAAGGTTGGTCTGTTTATTTAATCTGGTACTGGGTCCACATTTTTAAAAAATAATTACGGAGCATTATTTTTTTTTGTAGTACACACTTTCTGTAGTATTTTAAATGGCTCTGTATTTTGTCTAGCAACTCATAATTTAAACATTCTCCAATTTGGACATTAAATGTGTTTCTTTAGGGTTTTATTATTATAAATATTATTGATAAACTGCTTTCACAGGTAAAAATGTTAACAATTTTTATTGCCTTAATTGCTGTTGTAGGGGTACATTTTCCAGATGTAAACAATTGTTAGTCACTCAACTCTTAAGCCTTTTTCATAAAAGTTTGTATAATCTTTTCATAAAGATACTAACCCATTGTCTAAAGGTTACTTTGCTAAAATGTTTCTGTTTCTGCTTATTTGGGGGAATGTTTATTTATAGAAACTATCAATGATTCTTCTGTCAAATTTTAACAAATGTTCTTATTAATCATATTTTACTTGGGAGCAATTACTTAAAATTTATCCCTGTTAATTGTTTGCCAATTCTTTTATTTATCGCTATTTAGCATTCTGGGATACTTACCTCAAAATTTTTCCTCCTTTCTCTAAAACCTACTAGTCTCGCAACCTCATAGCCCCCTACCATAGCCATCTGTATTAGTCTTTTTGTGTGTTTTTTTAAATGTTTGTTTATTTTTGAGAGAGAGAGGGAGAGAGTGTGAACAGGGGTGGGGCAGAGAGAGGAGACAGAGGATCCGAAGCAGGCTCTGAATGCCAGCAGAGAGCCTGATGCCGGGCTCGAACCCACGAACTGCGAGATCATGACCTGAGCTGAAGTTGGACACTTAACTCACTGAGCCATCCAGGCGCTCCAGTCTTCTTGTGTTTTAAAAATACCTCATTTGCCCTCCCCCCAATTTCAGTAGCTTACAGCAATTAACATTTATTTCTTTCACACCCCTGACATTTATGCAGCTGTGAACTCATTCTTGCAGCACTCCTTCACATGTATTTGTGATCTAGTGCCCAGTTTAAAAGTGTCATTACATTTGAGACGTGGCATTCTGGTGCCAGAGAGTAAAAAATAGGAGAGCTGATGTAAACCCGTAATGCCTCTTGAAGGTTCTTTATAGAGAGGTGGTGTATGTCATATCGCTGTGTACTCCTAATTAAGTGCAGTGGGAATTGCATAAAGATGTGTGCAAGTCACAGTACTAGCCAGAGTTATACGGAAGGGGCAGGTAAATACTTGGCAACAATAATGCAATCTACTATATATCTCTTCATATGTTTAACTTTCTAGCACAGATTTTCATAATTACTCATATCCATGTTGAAGCCTCTTTGTTAAGTCTTTATGCCTTAAATGTAGTTATTTCTGTTGTAAAAATGAATCATTTTAGGAGCGCCTGGGTGGCTCAGTTGGTGTCCGACTCTTGATTTTGGCTCAGGTCATGATCTCACAGTTCTTCGATTGAGCCCCACATCAGTCTTTGCTCTGGCAGTGTGGAACCTCCTTGGGATTCTCTCTCCCTCTCTCTGTGTCCCTCCCTTTCCCTCATAATAAATAAATAAACTTAAAAAATTTTTTTAAATCATTTTTCTGTATGGTCTTGAACCTACTTGAATATAAGTTTAACAAGGACAGTTCTTCCTTAGCACTAGAAAAATGCTTGACTCTCAGTGTGCTCTCAATAAATGTTACGTTCCTCTTATTTCATCACTTAATTCTGTCAGTTATCTCATTTTTTGTATCTTCACTTAACTGTCAGTTCTCCCTGCCAGCTCTATCCCTGAAGTCTCTTAATGACTATATATTTTCTTGAGTTATTTTAATAAATCACAACTACATATTTAACAGATTCTGTTAACTATTTTTTTTTTTTTTAAATTTTTTTTTTTTTTCAACGTTTATTTATTTTTGGGACAGAGAGAGACAGAGCATGAACGGGGGAGGGGCAGAGGGAGAGGGAGACACAGAATCGGAAACAGGCTCCAGGCTCTGAGCCATCAGCCCAGAGCCCGACGCGGGGCTCGAACTCACAGACCGCGAGATCGTGACCTGGCTGAAGTCGGACGCTCAACCGACTGCGCCACCCAGGCGCCCCTCTGTTAACTATTTTTAATGAAGAGAATAAACTTTTTGAGTTTTTAATTCCTCTGGAAAATACAGCCTACATATTTCTTCCCGTAAATATGCTCATCAACCTATCATCAAAAAGAAAAAAACCTCTCCCTTTGACTCTTAAAGTCTAACTTCTCGATATTGCTCTAAAACTTCTTTACTTTTTATATTTCTTATTCTCTTTGACTTATCCTGAGCCCCCACCCACTTAAACACTGTTCCTCTAGATCCTGAGGGGTTATAATTCTCTGTTTTGTTTTTTTTCTATTTCTAAGGCTGTTCTCTTTTTCTTAGAATGTTCATCTTCTTCCTCTATCACTTAAATGTACTAATACTCCATTCCATTTTTGGAATCCATTAAAGTATCCATTAATACTCTCTTCCATTTTTTGTCTTCTGTCTTTTTAAAAAAGTGTAACTTTGGGGCGCCTGGGTGGCGCAGTCGGTTGAGCGTCCGACTTCAGCCAGGTCACGATCTCGCGGTCTGTGAGTTCGAGCCCCGCGTCGGGCTCTGGGCTGATGGCTCAGAGCCTGGAGCCTGTTTCCGATTCTGTGTCTCCCTCTCTCTCTGCCCCTCCCCCGTTCATGCTCTGTCTCTCTCTGTCCCAAAAATAAATAAACGTTGAAAAAAAAAAAATAAAAAATAAAATAAAATAAAATAAAAAAGTGTAACTTTTTTTCATATGGCTTTCACGTTTATTTCTACATAGATGATTTACAGATCTGTGTCTTACTTTTTCTAAGTATGCCTTCTCATTTCCACTTGTGTCTTACCATCACCTCAACCTTGACATGTCCGAAATCACATTGTCTTGCGACTAGTATTGACTTCTCCATTGGAACTAACTCCTGTTTTTCTTGATGGTCACAGTCCCCAGGCTTCTGGAAAGAAAGGAAATAATACCAGCATTTGTTTAGCATCTGGTATGCAGTAGGCACTGTGCTTTTCAATTACATAATGTCTAGCTCAAGTTTTACTTCCTGAGACACCTCCAAACAATCACAGTGAATCCTCTGCATTTCCTTCTTAGACCACTTGCAGTACATTCGTGTTTAAACCATTAGATCTTCAGTATATGAATCTCTTGTAATTCATATAATAATATAAATAATATTATTTATTATTATTATATTATTATAATATTATAATATTATTATATGAATTACATAATTCATACAATTGTAGTTTGTAAGCCTTTCAAAAGTAAGGATTTTTATTTCATATTTTCATCACCACCGTACCGTCTAGGTATAGTACATTTTAGTAAGTATGTGACATAGAAATTTTCACATAGAAATAGTGCTCTAAATAAGGGCATGAATCTCAGCCTAAGTAACAAAACAAAATAAATGAAAATGAAGTAACTAGTAACTCAAAACTAAATAACAGCTAAGCTGTACTCTTGAACCTTGAGCCCAGGTGAAAGAGGTTAGGCTCTGGAAGGGGCAGAGGCTCTTTACTTACACATTAGGTATCACCTTTTGAACAAATCTTTATTCCATAACAGTATCTCTTTATCAATAGTATACCATCATAAAACTTTTTTTTATTGCTTTGATAACCATATCTATAGAAGGTAGAATATTTACTTTAGCTTTTCTTCCCCATTAGGTGCACCAGGTATAATTTCTTCACCATATGCAGGGGCTGCTGGATTTGCCCCAGCCATTGGATTTCATCAAGCTACAGGTGACTCTTTAAAGTTGAATTTGAAACAGTTTTTTAGTGATCTGTATGTTCTAAGAGCTTATCAAGATGAAAAACATCACTATATTTGAAGGATTTACAATAAAAGCATTATGTATATCAACCATAGGAATGGCTCATTGTATGATGCACAGCTTCCTTGTCTTTACAGCTCATTCCCTGTGGTTCCATTCTCAGTTCCCAAATTCCATTATATGTCCTGCATCATTTATACTTGTTATTGACACAGATATACTATAGGTTGACTATATTAAGTAGCCTGACATTTGCCTTTTAGATTACTCTATGAAATGTATGAACTGCTTCTGTCTTTGCTAATAAACTTATCAATTACATGTTGAATGGACCTGTGTCTTATTTACATTTAGGTTCTTAATGCCTTTGATGGCCTTCAACACATACTATGCAGTCAGTAAATACCTGAATTAATAAATATTAAATATTAAATCCTTTCTTATATCATTAATGGTTTCAGAGGATTACCATAGAGAGTATGCATGCTGTTTATTTTAGGAGATATATATATTTTCTTAGCTAATAGAGATAATTAAGAGATAGCAATTGGTTAATACTTTGATAATGACTCTGTCACTCTTTTCCAAATAGTAAACAAAATAAATTCGATCATAAGTTCAGGAAAAGAAAAAATTTACTTTATGATTTTCTCTTTAATGCCTAAAGAAAACACTATGGTTGGTGATTAGAAGAGTGGCATAATGTTAAGCCTAGTGTACATATGACATTTCCAGTTTCCAGTTGATTTATGAGTATAACTGTATTTTAAATTGCAACATAACTCCTTTCTGTCAGTAATCTTCATATTCTGCCCCTCTAATCTTGGGAATTTTAACTATCTTTGATAGAGAGGATGAAGTTGACTAAAAGAGAAAACATAATAAGGTTGACATTTAAGTTTTATGTTTTTGGTGGTTTTAAGAAATCTTAATACATGTTTAATTAAATGAATATTCTACCTATTCCATTAAAATGAAGGCATTATACATTATTTTTATTTATTTGAAGCTCCCCAAAGTTTAATTGATAAACATTTGGGAGTAGTGATACATGGTTTCCTTCATCTTAGATATATCTTTTAAATTTTTTAATGTTTATTTATTATTGAGAGACAGAGCATGAGCATGGGAGGGGGAAGAAAGAGGGGGAGACACAGAATCTGAAGCAGGCTCCAGGCTCTGAGCTGTCAGCACAGAGCCTGACACGGTGCTCCAAAACATGAATCGTGATATCATGGCCTGAGCCGAAGTATGCTTAACCGACTGAGCTACCCAGGGGCCCCTTGATATTTCTTTTTGACACACACCGTGTGTAAATCACCACAGATATTAAGGAAGAGGGAAAAAAATGCATTTAGGAGACTCCTGAGTTGATAAGACTTAAGCTTCAGTAGAGGGTAGATACATCTACACACACATACACACACACCGCATACGTACATAACATACTACACACTGTACCATATAGCTACGTTGTACTACTGGTGATATGTAATCAACCTACACAGGTTATTCAGAAGTTGCAGTGTTGGATTGGAGGGGCATGGGAAGAGGCCATGTAAAGGACCCATTGAATATCGATTTCATGGGAAAAATATCCAGCCTGAGAAAGTGGTCTGCAGAGTTTTAAAACTCAGGAGGATGATGGTCATAATGACCTCATTGGATAGTCAAGCAGAATAGTCTGAATGTAAACTATATTGTTAATTCTGTGATTTGTGGGAAAGTGACCAGACCGTATTATAAGGAACTTTGAGCTTAAAGAATCAAGAAATACCATTAAGGAACTGGTTTATTTTACATAAACTAGAGATTTTGCCTTAGATAATTTTTAAGCTGAGAACACAAATAGTAGGACCTTCTGTAAAAATAAAGTGCTATTTTAGGCATAGTATATAGTGTCAATATTCCAGTATTACCAAACTTGAAATAGTTCTGGACTATCTAGGGGAATAGAGAGCTCTGAAAATTCTCACTACAGAAGAATACTGAACTCTATAAATCAATTGTTGATGGTTATAATATTTGTATAGCACTTTACAAGGTTACAGGTTTTTTTTCCCACAAAATACTTCTTTTATACAGAATGTTATGTATTCTGAATGCCTGGTATACAGTTCAGTGATTTTTAGTGAATTTACAGAGTTGAACAGCCATTGCCACAGTCCACATTTAGGACATGTAATACTTCCTAGTCACAAATATGACTTTTGCTGAAGGGCTTTTTTTTTTTTTAAATATAATTTTGTGGTAAAAGCCAAATGAAAAAATACATCTACCTTACGGGGATGTGCTAAAATATCTTTGAAGAAATGGAGCACTTAACAGTTGATAGATCCTCTAATGACTTTTAAGACCAGTGAATTCAGTTGCTCTGCAAAATTCTGTATTATAAATAACAGAGTACTGACTGTGATGATGTCAAAGAATAAGGATCTTGACTTCTAGGCTAACTGGCCTTTGATATTTTTATGGTAGCTTTGACTTATTTTCTTCTATATTTTTGCTTTCATCTTCATTTATTTACTTAAGTTATATCCAGTGTTGTAATTCCCCAGATAACCAGTATATGAAATGCTTTTGATGTTTTAAAAAGGTATATCAGTCCCAGCTGTTCCTGGAGCTCTGGGCCCTCTCACAATCACCTCCTCTGCTGTCACTGGAAGGATGGCCATTCCTGGGACTAGTGGTGTACCAGGAAATTCTGTTCTGCTTGTCACCAATCTCAATCCGGATGTGAGTTGAAAATTATTTTATAATTTTACTCTTTTCAGGAGGAGGTATCATAGCTTCTGGTCTAGGGTTATATTCAAATTAAAATGTTCAAGTTTGTTTCAAGGATTTTTATTAAAATTCATCACTAGTATATATAGAAGAAGCATATAAAATCAGTGCTTTAAACAAAGTCAGCTGCTGTTTTTATAAGTAAACTTACTTTAATTGTTTTACTTAGACACTTATATTTTGTGTTATCCTTTTCAAACAGCTTATCACACCACATGGGCTTTTTATCCTATTTGGTAAGTTCTTTTTTGCTGTTTTTAATGTCTGTAATATGGATTAAACATGTTTCGTCATTCAGTAATATTTATCAATTGTCTTTATGTGCTAATAAATAGTGTGTTTGACACTGAAGATAGAGAAGGAAATAAGTAAGACTTAGTAAGTAATTACAATTACAATAAAGTTTTATGAAACGGGAAATAGAGATTGTAATAGGAACGTGTACTTAGGAGACCTAACCTAGCTGAGAGAATCAAAGGTGGCGTACCAATAGAAATGATAGTTAAGCTGACTTGTGAAAAATGAGTAAGCATTAGCCAGGCAGAAAGGAAGGGCGAATGTACTTTCCCAGATGCTAGCAATGCGTGAGAGAGCTCCTGGAACATGGAAGTGAAGGAAGCCACTTCCCACTGGAAAGTGTTGAAGCTGAACAGATGAATACGGACATGGTCAGGAAGAGCTTTGTAACTAAATTAAGGAGCTGGATTTTTAACCTAAGAACAGTGGGAAACCGTTGAATAGTTTTAAGCAGAGAAGAGGCATAATGAGATTCAGGTTTTAAAAATAGTCTCCAGGGGCGCCTGGGTGACTCAGTCAGCTGAGCGTCCAACTTTAGCTCAGGTCATGGTCTCACAGCTTGTGAGTTCGAGCCCCACATAGGGCTCTGTGCTGACAGCTCGGAGCCTGGAGCCTGCTTCGGATTCTGCGTCTCCCTCTCTTTCTCTGCCCCTAACCCCCTCACATTCTGTCTCTGTCTCTCTCAAAAAGAAATAAACATTAAAAAACAAAATGAAAATAGTCTCCAGACCTTCTAATAGTGTTCCTCTCTTAGTTCAAAAAAAAAAATGTTAGCATGTACTCCTAATTTATATATGATTATTTATAAACTTTATCCACCTTTTACTGTACTCATTATGTATAGTATAATATGCACAAATAGAAATATAAGAACAACGAAATAAGTAGTCAGCATTTTACAGATTTTTATTAACGGTGAAACTTAGTAAAAAACTTACTAACATTTAGTGAGAAATATTATTTAATATGTTTCATTATTTAAAATCTTTTCCGGGGCGCCTGGGTGGCGCAGTCGGTTAAGCATCCGACTTCAGCCAGGTCACGATCTCGCAGTCCGGGAGTTCGAGCCCCGCATCAGGCTCTGGGCTGATGGCTCAGAGCCTGGAGCCTGTTTCCGATTCTGTGTCTCCCTCTCTCTCTGCCCCTCCCCCGTTCATGCTCTGTCTCTCTCTGTCCCAAAAATAAATAAACGTTGAAAAAAAAAATTTTTTTTTTTAAATAAATAAATAAAATCTTTTCCATTTTGAATCTGTATTCTCAGCTTTGATTCCAAGTTCACTTTATTTTAGTGCTTGATCTTAAAGGTTGTCATAACTGGAAATGATAGCTCATAAAGATAAGCAATTTAAGTGGAAATGTTTCATTGTCACTGTACCTCATGATTTAGTAATTTTTCAGTCTAATCCACTCGTTTTCATTGTACTTTACCTAGAAAAGTTCCATTTTTTCCTCTTGTTAAATAAATCAGCTGATGTTGACAACTGCTGCATTAGAATATTTTTTTAACAAATGGGGTTAACAAATGGTACTCTTTATTTGGAAGTTTTAATAGGCTAGAAAATTGTTTCAAATTTTTGAGTGGATAATAGGTTTTTAGACGATCTTTTTGAGGTATAATTTATAACCATATAGTTCACCTGCTTTAGGTACATAAATCATTGATTTTTAGTAAATTTACATCATTGTGCAGCCATTACTACATCCAGTTTTGAACATTTCTATCATCCCACAGAGATTCTTCATACTCATTTGTAGTTCATAAAAAAGTAAAGTTTTTATTCATGACACATTCATGTAATTTTCAGTAACAAAATTATGTATTAATGATAAATTTTCACATGTCTCTTTAGTAACTAATGTACATTTCTTTCTAAAAGTAGTTAATTTCTTACTCGTTTAAAAAAATATCACCCTCAACTTGAAGAACAAATTGTACGTATTATTTTTTTAATGTCTATTTCAGCCACTTGTCACTTCTGAGAAGGACAGCTAATTTGGAATTCAGAATAATTGTCTTTTTTAAAAGTACCATTCATCTCTGACTTTAGTTGCTGTTAGGTGCTTGCCCACCGGATAACCAGCACTCCTTTTGTGTCCCTTGAAGATACTCATAGTCATTCTTTTTGTCACATAACAAAGTGTGGTTATGGTGCTACTGATATTTAAGGGTCTTATTTTTATTATATTGGTGATACCCTCTATTTTGATATATTGAATTTTAAAAAAACAATATTTTTCCTATTGTAGAAATTTCTGCCTATGATTTCATTCATATATTAAAAAATTAGTAAAATATAGTTTTTCATATTAGCTTATATAATCAACTCAGTATAAATAGGAGTTTGACTATTTTCCCCCTACACCCCAATCATTTTACCAGTCCTTTGGAATATTAGATCCACTTTGGGGAAGACTAATACAGAAAAATTGGTTGTATTGAGGTCAGTTGGGAGGCTGTTACGGTAGTTTAGATGTGAAACGATAATGGTAGCTTTGATGGTGGTGAGGATGGGGAGAAGTGGACAAATATAAGAGATATTTAGGCCATAAAATCAATGGATGCTGGTGATTGGGTGATTGACTAAATGGAAAGGAAAGGGAGAAGTTAAAAGATGAGTCCCAGGTGTCTGACTGGAGCAAATATATGAATGATGATAATATATATCGATAGAGTTGGTGAACACTGGAAGCGGGGAGAGAAAAGGGGAAGTGAATCCGTTTGGGACATACTAAATTTGAAGTGTTTATGGGACATCCAAGTGAAAAGGGTTGAGTACATTAATAGATCTAGAACATAGAAGGCAAATTTGTTAATTGGGGAGCACATGTGTGGAATTGCCCAGGGAATATGTATACGAGAAAAGAAGCCTTCTTTAAATGTATGAGTAAAATTGAACATTAAACAGGCATTCTTTTTGTTTAATTAAGGTTTTGTTTTGTCTTTTCCATTAGGAGTATATGGTGATGTACATCGAGTGAAGATTATGTTTAATAAGAAAGAAAATGCCTTGGTTCAGATGGCAGATGCAAGTCAAGCTCAGCTAGGTACTATGGTTAATAGTAGTAATGAAAGCCTCCTCCTTTTGTATGTGAATTTGCCTATAAAATAAATTTCTAGGTGGTAGGACTATCATTTTACTGAAGGGTACCTTCTTATGCAAATGTCTTCATTATTATTTGAGCCTACTTCTGGTTTAAGATTAAAAAAAGAGGGGCACCTGGGTGGCTCAGTGGGTTAGGCGTCTGACTCTTGATTTCGGCTGAGGTCATGATCTCACAGTTGTGAGATCGAGCCCCACATCGGGCTCTATGCTGGCCATACAGCCTGCTTGGGACTCTCTCTTCCTCTCTCTGCCCTTCTCCCTTTCAGGCTCGAACTCTCTTTCAGGGGAAAAAAAAAAAGGTTAAAAAATAATTATTGTTCTTTGAAGTCTGAAGTTCGTTTATCTACTTTAACATAGTGTTGATGTTTGGATCTTTATAAACTCTAGGTTTTTTCCATTAAGTATAAACTAATAAATGTGACTTTTTTTGTTTCATTTAATTTTGTTTATTTATTTGTTTTTCTTCCAAATTAAGTTTTCTGTAACTGTTTCATGGCTTAAAAGTTTGAGCAAACTTCATAATAATGGTGTAAGAAAGTTGCATTCCATGCCTTATAGTTCATAGTTACAGTGGCTCTTAAAATATTACTACTCAGATTTTTTTATTAAAAGAATGTGTTGCCAGGGGTGCTGGCTGGCTCAGTCGGTAGAGCATGCAACTCTTGATCTCAGGGTTATGAGTTCAAGTCAATTTGGGCATGGAGTCTGCTTTTAAAAACAAAAAACAATGTGTTGCTTGAGATTAAAATACTTTATTCAATAGCCATTTCCTGAGCACTTGTTCTGTGCACTATGGAACTTTCTAGCACTCTGCTAGAAAGATAGTTATTTTTTTTTAATTGCTTCTCTTTCATCATAGTAAAGTCGTTTAATACATTTCTATATGTAAGAGTTTTTGAATTTAAAACTATTATAACACCCAGAACTGGCAATATAATTTTAAATGATTAAATAAAAGAATTTAATGATAATTTAGACAAATTTTACAAGAACTTTATCTTAATACCCAAACTTTTCTTAATTTTCTTCTATGCACTAGCCATGAACCATCTGAGTGGGCAGAGACTTTACGGAAAAGTGCTTCGTGCTACACTGTCCAAACATCAGGCAGTTCAGCTTCCCCGAGAGGGACAAGAAGACCAAGGTCTGACTAAGGATTTTAGCAATAGTCCTTTGCATCGCTTTAAAAAACCTGGCTCTAAAAACTTCCAGAATATTTTTCCACCATCAGCCACTCTGCATCTTTCCAACATCCCGTATGTACCTAATTAATTATTATTCATTTAGATGATTAATAGTCTACAGTATATGGTTTGGGAGAGGTAGAAACTCTGAAATTATTGTAACGTAGCAGTTGTCCTAGTCACCAATTTCTTATAAGATTACTTATTTACCATCATGTCTTAAAGTCCTATCTCTAGTCATACACCAAAAGTGAAAGATAAGTTTCTTTCCAAATGGAGAATTAGCAACTAGTTACCTTTCAGTTATAAAAGGGCATAAAAATAAGTTTATGCAGAAATATTCCATTGGTACATACTTGTTATCCCTTTGTATAGAAGTAAAGAATTAATATAACAAACTCAAATAATTTATGTGTCTAAGAATATGGTAAAAATGAATTTTCTATTCTTTATCTACAAGTTGCAAAACCATGTATATGTTAATTACTCTGGGGCACATGGTGGCTCAGTCAGTTAAGCATTTGGACTCTTACTTTTGACTCACATCGTGAAGTCAGGGTTTGTGAGTTTGAGCCCCGCACCAGGCTCCACAATGACAGCACAGAACCTGCTTGGGATTCTCTCTCCCTCTCTCTGCCCACCCCACCCCGCACCTCGTGCATGTGCGCATTTCCTCTCTCTCTCTCTCTCTCTCTCTCTCTCTCTCTCTCTCTCTCTCTTTCTCTCTCTTTCTCAAAATAAAAAATAAGCTTTTAAAAAAATAGGGGTGCCTGGGTGGCTCAGTCAGTTGAGTGTCCAACTTTGGTTCAGGTCGCGATCTCACAGTTTGTGAGTTCAAGCCCTGCATCGGGTTCGCTGCTATCAGCATAGAGCCCGCTTCAGCTCCTTGGATCCTCTGTGTCCCTCTCTCCATCCCTTCTCCACTCCTGCTGTCTTTCTCTCAAAAATAAAATAAATAATTTTTTAAATGTTTATAAAAGCTAAAAATTACTTTATTGTGACTACTCCATTTTAACCAGTGTTGTAGGAGACTTGTTCTTTAGTCATCATCTTTTTTTTTTTTTTTAAGTTTATTTATTTATTTTTGAGACAGAGACAGCTGAGTGGGGAAGGAGCAGAGAGCAAGGGAGAGAGAGAATCCCAAGCAGGCTCTGCACTCTAAGCACATATGAAGATGGCAGTTGTATATAACTTAATCTAATACATGAAAAGAGAATAAACTTTGGAAAGAGTGGCGTTGTGTATGGCCATGTGTGTAGAAATTTAAAGACTTGAGGGAATGGAGAAGGGTAAAAAAGTTCTAGAACATTATTGAGAACGAGAATGGGGATGAATAGGAATAGAAAGTAATCACCCAAAATAATGTTGAGTGCTCAGGCTGCCAGCTAGTCTCTGGGTAGGCTACCTGAAGGAACCTTGAATCTGAATTGGACAATGGCTCAAATCTCATGCCAGCTAAGAAACTGGAGGAGTCCCTTAAAAATCTCTAGGTTATGTGGATCTAGAAATGTAGCAGCTCATCATTATGGAGACAGAGCGACAACATATTTGGATACCAGGGCAGGCTCTTGTCATTATTACCTTCTTAAATACATTATCTAGGGGCTGGTCTCAGGTTGCAGCCTACATAGGATGTGTAGGCAGAAGAGGGAGAGGACATTAATATTTTCTGAACCATCTACCAAGTTCTGGGCACCATGCTGGCAATTTACATTTGTTACCTCATTTAATCTCCATATAATAACCTTTTAAAAAAATGTTTATTCATTTTTGAGAGATAGTGTGCACGAGAGCAGGGGAGGGACAGAGAGGGGGACAGAGAATCCAAAGCAGGCTCTGCACTGACAGCAGAGAGCCTGATGCAGGGTTTGAACTCACAGACCAGGAGATCATGACTTGAGCCAGTCAGATGCTTAATTGACTGAGCCACTAAGGTGCCCCCATTTTAACCATTTTTGAATGTGCAGTTTGGTGTACATTCACATTAAGTACATTCAGATTGTACAACCATCACCTCTGTCCATCTCCAGATTCTTGTCATTATGCCAAATTGAAACTCTGTACCCATTAAGAGTAATTCCCCATTTCCCTCTACTTTCCAGTCCTTGGTAACCACTATTCTTTCTTTCTTTCTCTGTTAATTCATACCTAAAAACCTTTGAAATAAAGTCATTTGTTTCATTTTATCAGTGAAACTCAGGTTTAGTACCTTACTCAAGGTCATACACCAAATGAATGAGAAATAGAATGTGAACTCAGATCTGTCTCCATGCAGAACCAATCATTGTCCTGCAACATCCTTACTGGCAGTTATGAGATGAGATACAGTGTTCTTAAGACAGTATGGCAGTTAAATCATCTCATAAGAAATTAGTGAATAGGACAACTGCTATGTTGGAATAATTTAGTCAGTTGACTCTCATGTGATAGGCCACTATATTAGTTATCTAAAATGTTTATTAGCTGATACTGTTACTGTGATTCAGGAATACAGAGTGGCTTAGCTGGTTAGTTTTAACTTAGAGTGTCTCAAAAATTTGAAGTTTTAACTGGGGCTACAGGATCCACTTCCAAGGTGGCTCACTTACTTATGAATCTAGTTGTTGACAGGCAGCCTCAGTTCCTTGCCACAAAGGACTTCTCCATATGGGTGTTTGAGCATCCCTCTGAAAGAGTAGCTGGTTTCTTCCAGAGCTGATGATTCAAGGGAGGGCAGGGTGGGAATTGCAATGTTTCTTAGCCTTAGAAGTCTAACACGTCAGGACCCCTGGGTGGCTCTGTTGGTTAAATGTCCGTCTTCAGCTCAGGTCATGATCTCTCAGTCGGTGAGTTCGAGTCCAGCGTCAGGCTCTGTGCTGACAGCTCAGAGCCTGGAGCCTGCTTTGGATACTGTGTCTCCCTCTCTGTCTGGCCCTCCTCCACTCATGCTCTGTCTCTGCCTCTCAAAAATGAATAAACGTTAAAAAAAAGAAGAAGAAGTCAAACATATTGTTTCTATGGTACCCTAAAGGTTACAGAGGACATCTCTTCCTTATGAAAGAGGAGTATCTAAAGGACTTGAATACTAGGAGGCAATAGTAGTGAGGGGAGGGGGAAGCATCTTAGAGCCTGACTCCCACATACATGTATTCAGAATTACCCTAAAAGCCATTAAAAATGTAGACATCTGGTCAAGAGCCAACAAGTCAGAACTGGGAAGTAATTTTGGAAACACTAGAAGTAGTTTTGGAAATACCATTAACATTAATTACTGAAGCCAGTGGTATGGGTAATTATCGCTTTAAAAGAAATACAGATAGATTTTCTTGTTCTTTAAATACCTGCCCGTTGGGGCGCCTGGGTGGCGCAGTCGGTTGGGCGTCCGACTTCAGCCAGGTCACGATCTCGCGGTCCGCGAGTTCGAGCCCCGCGTCGGGCTCTGGGCTGATGGCTCAGAGCCTGGAGCCTGTTTCCGATTCTGTGTCTCCCTCTCTCTCTGCCCCTCCCCCGTTCATGCTCTGTCTCTCTCTGTCCCAAAAATAAATAAACGTTGAAAAAAAAAATTTTTTTTTTAAATAAATAAATAAATAAAAAATAAATACCTGCCCGTGTTTTTAAAAATTTTTTTAACATTTATTTATTTTTTTTTTTTTTTTTTTTTTTAATTTTTTTTTTTTAACATTTATTTATTTTTGGGACAGAGAGAGACAGAGCATGAACGGGGGAGGGGCAGAGAGAGAGGGAGACACAGAATCGGAAACAGGCTCCAGGCTCTGAGCCATCAGCCCCAGAGCCTGACGCGGGGCTCGAACTCACGGACCGCGAGATCGTGACCTGGCTGAAGCCGGACGCTTAACCGACTGCGCCACCCAGGCGCCCCAACATTTATTTATTTTTGAGAGAGAGAGCACAAGCAGGGGAGAAGCCGAGAGAGAGGGAGACAGAGTCTGAAACAGGCTTCAGGCTCTGAGCTGTCAGCACAGAGTCTGACGCAGGGCTTGAGCCCATGAACAATGATATCGTGACCTGAGCTGAAGTCAGATGCTTAATTGACTGAGCCACCCAGGTGCCCCAATACCTGCCCGTATTTTATGCAAAAGATTTTAGACCAAAGTACATTGTTTTAGAACATGTATGTGTCAACTTTGAACATCTTTCAGGGCAGTTCCAAAAGCCCTTTCAGGGCTTTATTGTCTTAGAAATGTGAGATACTCTGAAGATTTGACAGTTGAAAATTAATCTTTGGTTCATTTGAGAACTGGGGCTAAGATAGTTGACACTCTCTGTGATGTTTTCACAGCCCTTCTGTTACAGTGGATGATCTGAAGAACCTTTTCACAGAAGCTGGATGTTCAGTGAAGGCTTTTAAATTCTTTCAGTAAGTCCATGCTTTCAAGAAATACATTATTTTAAGTGGTGTGCAAATTTTAAAGGTAGTTCAATGAAGTCTTCTAGGGTTGGGGAGATTTGTGGGTAAAATTAATTCTACATACTTTTTATATTTCTTCCATCATTTTCAGGAAAGATCGCAAAATGGCACTCATTCAGTTGGGATCTGTGGAAGAAGCAATCCAGGCCCTCATTGAACTTCATAACCATGACCTTGGAGAAAATCATCACCTCAGAGTTTCCTTCTCAAAATCTACAATCTGATTTTTCTGTGAATTTTTCTCCTAAGACTGGACCATAATTTCAGTAAAACCTTCAGACATAGACTGAAGCAACTCAAGACCAATTCTGCCTCTTTCACAAAAATAACTCTGAGTTTGATATCCAAGTATATTCAGAAAATTAAGGGACGTTCTTTTTTTCCATTTTTCCCCCTTGCCAGTATGTGATCAAAGGTTCGTTTTTTCCTTTGTACCTTAGTGTCTATGAAAATAACCTTCAGGAAAAAAAAATCAGGAAAAGAATTTTTTTAATTAATTCCCTGTATTAAATTGGATTTCAAGAGGACAGTCTTTCTTTTAGTTTGGGTCCAGATCAGCCTTATACAACATTTCTAAACTCCTTTGTACTTTGGAAAAATTTAAACATACAGGCTTTTAAAATTACTTACAACAAAGTTTTTAACTTTATGATTCAGAAGTTCGACCCCTATAGGAAATTATGTTCACTTCTAAATTATATCGGTTGTTAGGCATATATTGATAGGTATTATACATAAACAAATTGGGTTGTATTGGAAGAAAATTTATAAACTTGCACATTTTCTTTCAACTGTTTCTTTTTTTCACTGTAAGACACTCCTTTAAAGAATACATATCTTTAATTATTTAAGACTATTTGGAGAAATGAAGTGTCTCAGTTGTCCCCAAAGGAAATTAAGTGGAATCCAAGATCTGTTAAGGTGTCAAAAGAAATAGTAATTTTATGAGGAAAAATCATGGTTTAATTTTCAAAATGATACTATTTGCCGAGTAATATGATCTTCGAAAATTTAAAAAGAAAAATAATCCTACTTATAAACTACTTTTTTATAATTGTTTTCAGAAAAAAAAGTTTACAAGGAAAATATTCAGGTCTATCATATGGTTTGACAGATTTTTTAAAAGTTATTTTTGGTAAGGTCTTCTTTTAGAAAAAAATTAATCTCAAGGGTTTTTTGTACCACTATAATCTCTAATACTTATTCAGAATTACTGTGTATTTACTTAATTTCTTATTATGTGCCTTATTATGTGCTTATGATACAATAGGTTAGAATTTTATCTAAGTATCTTGAAAGCTATATTGTGGGCTTGGTGAGCATTTTGTTTTTTCTTTCCCTGTTTTGGTAAGGATTTTAAAGTTTTTCATTGCAATTTTAAGTGGTTTTCAATAAGTAATAGTTTTTATTCAAATTTTTGGTGCTTTGGTGCAGAGATGGGGTGGGGAAGGGTGAATGGTTTGGGGAATAACTCAGTTGCACACCTGTAGGCCTCTTCACTTTGTGACCAATAGCGGTCATTGCCAGTTATAGCATACCAGTTTGGGACTATAAAATACAATTTCAGTTTCTGAATCTTGTCTAACCTTTATCACCCATTAGAATTTGTCTCAGGATTACTTGGTTTTTCTCAGTACAGTGCGATGCTTTTCTTTGTTAATGTAACTTTATTACTAAGTGTCCACATTATATGGGGTATGAGAAGGTGGGTCCTTTCTCATACTCTGTCCCTTTCTCTTTTTGGTTGAGTGTAAGAATGCATTTTAATGTTACTTCAGTGATTCTATAATGTAAAATTATTTCTTTTTAATAAGAAACTTTGCATTTGTTCATTATTTTTTCAACGCTTGACTAGATTTTTTTAAAGCAGAATTTGTCATAGGGGTCATTTTTGTCCATCCCTTTTACACTTTTCAGATTCTCAGAGTAGCTCATCTCACCTTTAAAAAGAATATCTCAACTTCTTTACTATATTGCAGCCATCAATTCGAATGTTGGAAGATTTTTACAAAAGAAATTTTACAGAAAATTGGAGACTACAAAAGATACTACAGGTTATAAAAAACAGAATTCACTTCACACTGAGGAGCAGGTATCTGATAGACTAGGAAGGAGGCCACTAAATTGAGATTCATTTCAAATGAATCCATTTTAGCATTGGCTGAATAGATAGTAATAATTAGCTATATAGTTTTTATTTTTTTCACTTTACAAAATGTGTGTTTACACATTTTTACCCCTCTGGTAAGAGGGGAGAGGAAAAAAAAAAACTTCTTTTTTTTCTTTTTTTTGAGAAATCTCCCCAAATTTGCTTCTTTTTTCCTTCCATACAGGCACTATTACAATTTTCAGTGTCACATTTATTGGATTATTTTGTTTGCTTTGAGTTAGGAATTACTGTGTAATTTTAATTCATGATTCTCATAACATTTAGTGTCAATGTAGCAGAAAGGAGATAGTAATAGTGTTGAATGTTAATTTTGAAGTAGGGAATGGCCTTTAAATCTGAGAGAGAACATTTGAATCTTTTTCAGGGATATGTGTGTGTATGTGTGTGTGTGTGTGTGTGTATGTGTGTGTGTGTGTGTGTGTGTAGGTAAGTATGTATACATATACATGCACTCTTCTAATGTACATACATATACACATTACATACATTTTAATTTATTGACAAAATCAAATTAAGATTTGGAAAAGTGAGATATTCTTGTCTAAAACAGTATGTTTGAAATCTTCAATTTGTGTCTGAAATTAGCTGTAGTGCATGGATATTGCCCATATTGAGTTATTTACTATTTGAATTATAGAGGTCTACAGTATTTGTTGGCATAGTTTCTGTAGAGAGATTTAAAGATATCAGGGTAGTGGAAAAACTAGATCTTCGTACTTTTGTTTTGGCATACATTTATTCAGTATCTTCTAAGCAATGTTTATTTTCACTGTTGAGCTGTCATAGTATCCTATTTTTAAGTTTATTTACTTTATTTTAAGGACTATTGTCTTAATCACTTTTGGAGGTGTCTTGACTTGTACACAAAGTATATATATTCAGGTCTTCAAAAAATAGCAGTACACGTTCAGCAATAGCAATGTATGCCAAAAAGTTTGAGATTTAAATAACTTGCATAGCAGTAAAATGTGTTTTGTGTGAGATACAAATAGAAAAATGACCCAGTATCTTAATATCTTAATCAATAACTTACTGAAGAATATCAGAATTCCCCAGTAGCTCCAATAGAATGCCATATAGTCTTTAAAAGTAAATATTATGATGTTATTTTTAGTAATGTTTCTTATTCTGTAGTTAAAAGTTGCAGATCTCACAATTTTTAAAGACTTAATTTCTGCCTGCCTAATTCCTTAAGGGAGCAATGTCTTACTTGGCTCCACCTAGGATGGTGATCATTGGTTCTGCTTCAGATGATAAAGAGATAACTCTCATAAATGTCATTAGGCAGTGGAATTTATATAATGAATATATTATCATGTAATTTCTGGTCCCACTAAATATTTTTGGGCAGAAGGTGACAAGCTCAAAAGTATGTGTTTTTCCCCCCCTTGAGTCACTGAAAAACCCTAAGTTTGCCAAACTATCAATCTATCTCTTAGAAAACCTAATGTGTACTGCTATTTTTAAACCAAAAAGACAGCATGACTATGCGTAAAAGCATTTTTCTTAGCCTTTCGTCTTGATCAGTCGTTAACAAGAATAAAACTGCCAGACTTAAAATATTCTATTATTGTGCTAAAAAAATACAATTTAGATTGCACAGAAGTTTTCCTTTAAAGAAAATAGAACTCAGCTGTCCTTCAAAAGAGCTGTGTTGTTATCTACAAGACTATTTGCAGTCTTTTTTCACAGCAAATTCTAACAGTTATGAATGGTTTAAAGAGTAGAAAATTACTAAAATATTAGTGGGGGGTTTTATAGAGGGAAGAAAACAAAACAGGACCAAAGTTTATGTGCCTTCTTCAGTAGTCTTAATTGACCTTTTCTTCCTATTTGAGACTAAGGTAGTTATCAGTATTCTGGTTTTCAGGAAATATGTACTATAAAGTTTTAAAAGAATGTTATCTCACAGACTATTCATACAAGCAAAGAATTGTAACTGTAGAAATGAGGTTTCAGTTACACTTCTGCCTTTATCACATGATATTCATTATATAGCATTGTGCAGGTCCAAGAATGAGCCGCTCTAAATCTCTGTGGTCGTCATTTTTGTTTTTGTAACCTGAGGCATATGTTCCAGAAAACAGGGATATTTGTCTGGTCCAGTGACCTTGGTGATAATAGTCATGATCGAAAGCTGCTTATAGCAAGCTTAAGTCAGCACTGTAAACAGATTTTGTTTTTGTTGTTGTTATTTTCAGTTTTTGAATCTATGTAGTAGTTGTATTAACAAATATTTAAATAGATATTTTTGATGTCATTTAAAAAACAAAACATGCTCTGGCCTTTTCCCCCCTTACCATTGTTACCCAGATCTTTTAAAAATTCATCCCATATCCAGAAAGTACTAATTATAGATTGCTGACCAAGCAAAGTTTTGCATCAAAATGTCACCTCATTGCTCTGACCAAAGACTTAACTGTTCTGGTTTTAACTCCTCTCATTAAGCATTTTTTCCCAAGCTCCTTTCTGCAAGAAGACCCAGCGCAAAGCGGCCTTTACTTTCTACTTCCTATTGGTGAATAGACTACTTAGAGAAAATGGGAGTATAAATGTGAACAGAATAGATTAGGATGACAAGGGTTTGATGGGCATTTTCAGTACTGTATTTAAGAAAAAAAAAAAAATAGCACAGCTAGGAGCCTCTGACATTGTCTTGTGTTTTATGTGGTCTGTTCATAAAATTCCCTTTTTCAGTTTATAAGAATGTTCATCTAACAGAAGAAGATGCTGTAAATATTTGTAACAACATTTTTTTTAACCAGGCCAAAAAAGAAAAAAAAAAAAGGTTTTTGGGAACAAGTTAACATATAAAGTGGTTTTATATAAAACATCAATTGTCTTGTATATTTTGATAAGCAGCAGTACCAGCTTTCATTTGTAACACAGTTTGTGGTGTTGGAAGAAGAGGATTCTGTGATTAAGTGAATTATGTTATAAATGCAAAGAGAAGATAAAATATTAAAAAACATATTTTCTAAATGCGTAGTGCATGGTTAATTCAAGCTTCTGTACACTACAGTATATACCATTTTCGTTCAGTTTGTATATTTGCTGACAATTACTTGGTATCTCTAATCTCTTTTCCTAACAAGTATAGCATTGTAGCATGCCTTTTAATAAATGTCATGACATCTGTACTCTCTTAAAATTTTTCTGTGTTCTTGTGTCTGTACTTTGGGTTTCTTCTTGTCTTGTAATTCTAATGATGTCATATTTTCTTTTCTTTTTCATAGCCATCCATCTAAACTTGTCATAGTTAGGGATCATAGCAAGCACATATTCATACAACTTTAAAAACTGATGAAACCCTAAGTCTGCTAACCACCTCTCTTTTAATTAATTAAGGAATGATTTTTAATAATGAGGGGCATAGTGCTTTTCTAATAGTCCTACAATGCAACAACTTCTATGGCCCTCTCCCTGTAGCACAAGCATATTGGCACACTTGCATGAGTCCTCTTTCTCTCTCCTCTCTCCCTTTCTCCACCTTTCTGTGTAAGTGTCTAACACGCACAACTCTTCATATAAATGCGATTGCCAAACAAGAGTTGGAACACTTTTTCCAGTTCGGTTTTTGGCTTCCTGTGGGATTAGTATACATACTTGAAATGTGAGGTGTCATTCCAGACCAAATTTGTGTTGCTTTTAGTTAAAAGGTAACACAGCTACAGCTGCCTATATATTGCTTTACTTAGACAAAAGTATTATTTCTGTGTTCTTTAAAAACCTATTGGATTGTAGGAGTTTTCTTTAATCTTTTACTAAGGATCTTTTGGAAGTGGGAATTTATTTTTAATGGAATAGGAAATTAGGTAACCACTATTGATCTTTGCTGGCTAGCCTGTAAAATCTCTTGTATCCGTAAATGTAATCACTTTTTTTTTTTTTTCCAGCATTACAGACATTTTTATCAACAAAAGATAAAATAACACTATGGCCAAATGAGGTTTTAAACTTGCTTTTCTGTCAAATGCTCATTTACACAGTAGAGGGCTTACAACCATCCCTGAGTCATGTAGTTTGGAAATAAATGGATCTAAGAGACCATCTAGTTCAGTTTACACTTTTTAAAGATCAACAGTGCAGAGAAGGAAGTCACCGGCCCAAGGCCACATGACAGTTAATTGCAGAATCTGGACTAGAACCCAGGACTCTTTGGCATTACTCAGTACTCAGTGTTGCCCCTAGGGGTTCTGTCCTGCCAACTGTTAGGATTGTGATCTTGAATGTCTGTACACAGGACAGGATTGCTGTTCTGGAAGCTACTAAGACCAATTTGAAAGCATTGCATAGTGGCGGGGATGTTTCTGCTGAAGAGTAAAAAAAATGCTTACCTCCTTTTGAAAAGTTTAAGCTGAAAATGTAATTACAAGTTGCAAGTTTGAGAACTCTTAAAAACAGTTGCTGTTTGTATTACTTTGTTAGGGTGACATGACAAAGTACCACAGACTAGGTGACTTAAACAAAAATTAATTTTCTTAATTCTGGAGACTGAAGTTTCAGATCAAGGTGTCAGCAGGGTTGATTTCTCCTGAGACCTCTTTCCTTGGCTTATAGATGGCCATCCTCTCCCCGTGCCTTGACATGGTCTTTCCTCTCTTGTGTAAATGTGGAATGTCAGCCTAAATCCATAAACCAAATAGTCTTAAACTCTTGCCTTCAATAGCAAGCCCCCAGAATGGATCCTGAGGCCTCTCTAGGCAATTCTAGTCTGAATACATGTGGCTAAAACTATCCTATAGCTAATTATTAATATATAGGAACACATACTGCAATAATTATCTAGTCTTCACTTTTTAAAAGATTTTTTTAAGTTTTTTTTTGTTTTTTTTTTTTTTTTTTTTTACTTATTTTAAAAGAGGGAGAAAGAGCATAAGCAGGGAAGGGGCAGTGAGAGAGAATCCCAAGCAGGCTCCACACTGTCAGCGCAGAGCCCAAGGCTAGGCTCAAACCTAGCTGTGAGATCATGACCTGAGTCGAAACCAAGAGTTGGACACTTAACTGACTGAGCCCCTCTTCACTTTTAGAAATGAGCCATTTCAGAGCAGTGACCATTTCTAAGATATACCAATACTAGAAGGACAGTTGAAGAAATCAGAGGACACCATCAAAGCTATGTCAGATTTTTAATGGCCAACATTTGTTGATTGAACTAGGACTGAAAATTGAACTTAGGAATAGTTCAAAGTGTTAAACTCCACTCTTTGCAATCTGAGTGAGTATTCCTACATCATCAATTTTTTTTTCTGTTCTCTTATTTCAGCTTTTAGTGGAAATTCATCACTGTGTGTTTGTAGCAAAATATACTGAACTGATAAAATTCTAATAATTTTGTTGGAAATACTACACTTACAAGCCATCGGGTTTGAATGTAGAACTTTCAACTCTGCTGGTACAAAGAAAGTATAGTTCACCAGGAAAAATTAATAATTCTGATGTTCCACGCAGGGCCATTTAACCAAATGAAAGCTGGTATTAGTTGTATTAATTAAAGTAAACTTTAAGGCATCAGGCATTATTAGAGATAAAGAGATTTCATAATGATCTATAAAATGGAATACTTTATAGTTACGCAAAATATATAATAAAACTGCATAAAAGCTACATGAAGAATCTCACAGATGTGATGTTGAACAAATAAAGCCGTACACAAAAGAGTAGATAATGTATAATTCCATTTACATCAAAAACAAGATAGTGGTTACCTTTGGAAAGGTGATAATTGAGGGCATGAGAGGTTCTGGTGTGTGGTTAATGTTTGATTTCTTAACCTTTGCACCAGTTATCCAGGAGTGTTTACTTTCTGGTGATTCATTAAGCTTGGACACTTTAGATTTGTACATTTATCTGTGTGTTATACTTCAATTAAAAGGATTTTGAGAGGTGCCTGGGTGGCTCAGTCAGTTGAAAATCTGACTTCAACTCAGGTCATGATCTCACAGCTCGTGAGTTGGAGACTCGTGTCAGGCTCTGCTGACAGCTCAGAGCTTGGAGCCTGCTTCAGATTCTCTCTCTCTCTCTCTCTCTCTCTCTCTCTCTCTCTCTCTCAAAAATAAACATTTAAAAAAATTTTTTAAGGATTTTGAAAAATGTAATTCAGCAAGGAGCTATAAACCATTCTTGGTGCTTAACCTAGCTGATTATTCGATCCTAGTAAGTAAGACCTGTTGTAAAGTACTCAAGATACCATGAACTGGGTTTCACAGTGTAACCCTCCTGCACATGTATGGCATTTCTCTAACCATGGCATACCTATAGGAAAAATAGTACCTTCAACAAAACAAAAAGCACAGACTGTTTTCAAGTAAATTTTATATTTTTGAACAATTTTACACCCAACTCATTCAGAAAAGTTTTCATTAATAGTTTTGTTTTTGCAACTATAAGCCTGATCATATGGGCTATTTGATGTCTAATCCCATATATCCACCAAGAAAAGCCAGAAAGACCCCTAGCTCACTAGCATCCTTAAAGGAAGAGACTTCATACAAAAGGCTTAGCAAAACTTCTTGTCGTTAAGATTCTCAAATATATACTAATCAGTGTGATGAACCCCCATGTACCCAATACCCACTGCAACCAGTGACTGATTTGGTTTCATCTATTCATCTCATTCCTTGGATGATTTTGAAGCAAGTCCCAGTCATCATATGATGTCATCTGTAAACACTTAAGTATGTGTAAGTACGTATGTTGTAGTTGCTGATAAAGTCTTTCAATGCGGTATATAGCTTTCCTTTCCATCATTTTGATGTTGTTCCCTTGCAACTTAATTGTTGAAGAAATTGAGCTATTTACTATGTAAAAATTCAGTCTGGATTTCACTGAGTATGTATGTCCCATGATGTTACTTTTTTAATGTCTCCCCACTTCAGATTTTCTGTAAATTGGAAGCTACTGCTTTCCTCACCTTCCTCCTGACCTCCCTCCTTTTTTGGGGGTGGGGAGAGAGAAGAATACTTCATAGATAGCATTGGGCATTTAAATGTGTCAAAATGGTACTAGCCATTGTTGCCTATCCTATAAATTCATTAATTTGTAAGGATAACAAAATGGCAAAGTTCTGTCCTGCCTTTTGCATTTATTATTGTGATTACTTTTATATAATAAGAGAAACTTCCCATATCAACAGACAAGGTAAACACTTGATTCTTGGCCTTTACTTGCCTGTTTTCAAAATGATTCTTTTGTTTTTTGTCATCCTCCAAAACTTTATTTGCCTTGGTGTTTTTTTTTTAAGCCTGTGCTTTTGTGAAAAATTTCAAACATTTGTGAAAGTAGAAAGCTTAGTATAAGAAACTTCATGTTTCTGTCACCTAACTTGTACAATTCATATTCAGTGTTTTCTATACCCATGCACACTCTCTCCTTCCACTTGGAAGATTATTAATAATTTGAACCACTTTATATAATAGTTTTCAAACTGGTAAAAAAGTTTATAGTATTTTTTAATTGTTTATTGTGAGAGGGGGTGGGGAGAGGGGCAGAAAGAGAGGGAGAGAGAATCCCAAACAGGCTCCACACTGTCCGCACAGAGCCCATTGTGGGGTTCAATCTCAGAAACCATGAGATCATGACCTGAGCTGAAATCAAGGGTCAGACCAACTGAGCCATTTAAGTGCCCTTGTTTATTTTATAGTATTTTTAAAAGTCTACCTAATTCGTATTTTTAGTCATTTTTTAATATCTTTTTTTTTCAGTTGTGCCTTTCTTTTTCTTCAGCCATCTTGCCAGAAGTATTTTTAAAGAACTTGCTTTTCAGTTGTTTTGATCTCCCAAATAAGTTTGTTTTTTAGTTTGTTAATGCTTTATTATTTTAATACTACCTTTGATTTTATTTTGTGTTTCTTTTGGAAAAGATTTTTGATATATTAATCATAGCTGTATACTCCAATTTCCTAGTTTATCCTAAGGATTTGTACTGCATATCTATTCTTTGTGACAAAAGCAATAAATATGAGAAAATATGAGAGAGATAAAATGATTTGAGTAGGAATAAAAACTTACTTTTTTTAAAAAAGGTGCGGGGGGTGCACCCGGGTGGTTCAGTCAGTTGAGTGTCCAACTCTTGATTTCCTCTCAGGTCATGATCCCTGGGTCACAAGATCTAGCCCCACATTGGGCTCTGTTCTGAACATGGAGCTTAAGATTCTCTCTCCCTCTGCCCCTCTCCCCTGCTCATGCTTCCTCTCTAAAATTAAAAAAAATAATAAAAAAGAAGGTTTAGGATGTCCCAATGATTCTCTCACCCCCCCCCCCCCATACCTCTTACTGTTGTAGTTTTATGTAGACCAATTTCATAGACACATATATTTACTGGGAAGCTTAAAGTTGAAAAGTTACTCTAGCCATGCCATCAAGGAACATAGTAATGGTGCAAAGGACTGGTGTGTCTTTTGTTGTAGCTTGATGCTGGCTTACAAACTAGTTCTAAAGAATCTACCTGATTTTTCTTCTCTCCCTCTTCTTCCTTTGGATAACAGGAAATTTTTTCTTCAGATTTCAGTATCAGCTCAGCTATGTGCTTGGAACAGGTTGGTTGGTTCTCAGATACTATGAAAAATGTGGCTTGTGTGACTTCCAAGGCAGTGTTCTCTGTGTTGACAGAAAGCTAGTTTACATCCACTTTCAGGTCACAGCAAGGCCCCTTTTTGGCAATAGAATATTAGGCTGATGAAACCTGACTTGGTTATCTGTAACAACTTCCTGGCAGCAGTAGGTGACTTCAGAGTGCATACTGTAGTTGGTTATTATTGTCTTTGCATGATCATTTGGTTAATAGCCGTTTTTTGCACTAGACCATAAACTCCATGAAGACAAAGTCGTGGTGCTGTTTTATTTTTATTTTTTTTTTTATTTTTTTTTCAACGTTTATTTATTTTTTTGGGGACAGAGAGAGACAGAGCATGAACAGGGGAGGGGCAGAGAGAGAGGGAGACACAGAATCAGAAACAGGCTCCAGGCTCTGAGCCATCAGCCCAGAGCCTGACGCAGGGCTCGAACTCACAGACCGCGAGATGGTGACCTGGCTGAAGTCGGACGCTTAACCGACTGCGCCACCCAGGCGCCCCATGGTGCTGTTTTAAAAGCCAGCATTGTATGTCCAGAACCAACTGCACTACCCTGTGTTCTTAACAAATACTGGTTAAACAAGTAAGTATATATATATATATATATATATATATATATATATATATATGAAGAATCTACCTGATTTATTGATATCTAGTATTTTTAAACATCTCTCAATAGGGTCCAAGAACAGTGGCTATCAGTTTCAGATTTTCCAAAACAAGCATAAGATCTGTATATTCAAAACATGGCTTCCAGGGTTTTTTTCTTTAAACACACACACACACACACACACACACACACACACACACACACACACACCAGATCTTCAAGCTACAAAATTGTTTGCTTGTGTGCCTGATGTATGACAAGTTAGCTCACTTTTAGATTAATTACTGTGGGGGCACCTGGGTGGCTCAGTTGGCTCAGGTCATGATCTGATGGGTTGAGTTTGAGTCCCGCATCAGGCTCTGTGCTGACAGCTTAGAGCCTGGAGACTGCTTCGGATTCTGTGTCTCCCTCTCTGCCCCTCCCCCTCTCACACCCTGTCTCTCTGTCTCAAAAATAAATAAACATTAAAAAAAAATTTTTTTAGGGTGCCTGGGTGGCTCAGTTGGTTAAGCATCCGACTTCAGCTCAAGTCATGATCTCAGTTTGTGAGTTTGAGCCCTGTATCAGGCTCTGTGCTGCCAGCTCTCAGAGCCTGGAGCCTGCTTTGGATTCTGTGTCACCCTCTCTCTCTCTGTTCCTCCCCGGCTCACACTCTGTCTCTCTCTCTCTCTCTCTCTCAAAAATAAATAAACATTAAAAATTTTTTTCTTTTAATTTTTTTCAGATTAATTACCCTGAATTCTCACAAATAAAGGCATGAAGATTAAAGAGATTACAGGATTCTAATGATAACCCCTGTTCAGTAAGTAGCAGTTTTTCCTTAAAGCACCCATGCAGAGACCAGCATATGGTAGATTATCTGTTGAATAAATAAAGAGTTGCCATTGCCTTGCAGTGGTAGGAGTTTATGGTGGAACCAGCCCTAAATTCTTTACCTTGGCAGTGCCCATCCTCCATTCCTGAACTAAAAATACTAAGACCATTATAGATAGAACCCTGGTGTTTTCTGGTAACTTTGCAAACTGGCTATTATAGACCAACAATCTTGTCTAAACCAAGCGGCCAGCTGATTAATGAAATACACAGAAAGCTGAATAAATACAGAAGGAAGTTGGGGGGGGGGGCCTGCCTCAACCTACAAAAATACCTACTCTCCACGTCAGGGCTTTGGGAATTTTGTGACAAACTCCCAACAGCACAATTATCTTTTACAGTATTTGTATTTGCAGTATTTGCAGATCCCTACCCTTACTGAGACTGTTGCTTCTAACTTATACATTTTTGGGGTAGCCATAATTTCTTCGATGATGTCCCCCAGAAGCAAAGGTTTCCTACATCTGGTCAGTCCCAAGGAACCCAAAATATTCCCCTGCGTAATGTATTAGATAGTTGGTTTCTTTTCCGCTTGACTTGTACATGGCTGCCTTCT
Source organism: Leopardus geoffroyi (assembly GCF_018350155.1). Classification (NCBI taxonomy): domain Eukaryota; kingdom Metazoa; phylum Chordata; class Mammalia; order Carnivora; family Felidae; genus Leopardus; species Leopardus geoffroyi. Next base: position 72,620,460 of record NC_059342.1, on the reverse strand, counting down.
GTGTCCTCACGGTCGGTTGTGTGTGTGTGTGTGTGTGTGTGTGTGTGTGTGTGTGTCTATGTCTTTCTGTATAAGCACACCAGTCATATTGGATTAGGGCCCACCCATCTGACCTCATTTTACTTTAATTACAGCTTTAAAGGCCCTATCTCCAAATATAGTTACACTCTGAGGTACTGGAGGACTTTAGCATGAATTTGGTGGGTGGGTGAGGGTGGGGGCACAAACTAGTCCATAACACATTTTCCCCTACGAGTGCATGACCCTGCTAAGAGAATCTTCAGGACCTTAGGAGCCAGAGTTTCAGAAAAACTGTCTTTTCCTTAATCTTACTACCTGTGGTCTGTGCTATCTGTGTAGGAAAAAAATTCAGAATTGAGACTACAGAGGTTTGAAAGTAAAATTTTTTAATTGTTAAAAACATAATTCTCATACAAAAATAGACACGAGTTAAAGTTTTATTTAACTCAATGAGGGAGCTGGCAGGATGACAAGCTGTGTAGAAAAGAACTACGTTTCATGTAATCAGTGGGAAAAGAAATTCTAAAATGAAATTTCTAATTTAGATATAAAACCAGCTAATCTTCAAGCAATTAAACCACAACACTTGGGGTTCTCTTCTCTACTGGACATAGATGTGTTTTTTTAAGTTTAGTATTTGCGAGAGAGTATGAGCAAGCTGGGGAGGGCAGAGAGAGGGGGGAGAGAGTGAATGTGAGAAATAAGCCCACTGACCCAACCAAAGGAGGGACATGGAGACTCAACACAGTGAAGCCGGGCTTTAATCAACATTCTTACAAGAGCCGTGTCTGATGGACAGGCACACTCTGGTAGGTTAGTCTCCTAGTGTGCAGGTCCCTCCCCTGATTCCTCATTGGCTGAGGACTACAGAGGCTACACCATTAGCCGGAAGTTGCCTATGCCCATGTAAGGCAAAAAGTAGTCTGATTGGAACAAATGTATATCCCCTCACGTGATGCAGAAACTTCAGTTCTTTGGCACATGCTCATTGCAGAGCCCACACAATGGACAGGATAAGAAGAACCAGGAAGTGAAGTGTCTAAGGATTTGGGACTCCATTGTTGGGGGAGGTTCGTACATATTTCCAATAGGTTGTAAACCTATTAACTAGACAGCACAGCTTTTTGTTTTATTTCTGAAAGTGAAAACTTTCACTTCTCGCAGAGAATCCCAAGCAGGATCCGTGCTGTTAGCACAGAGCCTGACATGGGGCTCGATCTCATAAATATGAGATCGTGACCTGAGCTGAAATCAAAAGTCAGATGATTATTCCACTGAGCCACCCAGGCACCCCTCTACTGGATATATATGCTTTCTCAAATCACACCTTAATGGCATTCTATAAGTTAACCTCTAGCATTACAGGATTGTTAGTCACATAATAGTCCATTATGTACTAATTCAAAGCTTTAGATCCTTTCCTGCATACATAAAATCACCATTTACAATCTAATACATATTGTCCTTCATCCTGAGTCTCCTTGAACAACTTTGCCAGCCATGGATCTTAAAAGAAATACTTCTGAGGACTGACTTCTGGCATGATGTCATAAGGTGCTCCACTGACCTGCTCCCCAGTAAAAGTGAAGCTACAAAAAAACAGGGGGGGGGGGGGCAGGGGGACTCCAGAAATGTTCCTAAAGGCAAACAGCACATAAGGAAACATTTATTGAAGAACAGCTAGGTAAGAAAACATAATAAGAAAGGTGAGAGTCTGTGGTATTTGAACCAAGATGGCAACCTGTCCCCAGGTCCCACACTGCTGAGACCCAGAACATCCCCAGTAGCAGAACAATACCTTTTCTCATCCTTCTCACAGCCACCTATTGCTGACACTAAGTCCAAGTGTGGTCAAGAAGTAGGGACCTTCTTCTACTCAGCCCCTCTTTGTGGAACGGAGGCTCTTCCTCAGGTGTGGCATGTTGAGAATACTGGGTCCCTGTCACTTTTGCCCTGGCTTGTGAAGCAATGGTTCCATGCCAGGAAAGGCAAGCCAAGAGGACCTTAGGCTGCTCCCCGTTGACATAGACTCTCCCTTTGACAAAACTTGAGTCAGGCTCTTTTTTTTTTTAATGTTTACTTATTTTGAGAGAGAGAGAAGGTGTGCACGGGACAGCAGCAGAGAGAGGATCCCAAGCAGGCTCCATGCTGTCAGTGTGGAGCTGGACAGAGAGCTCAGGAACCGAGAGATTGTGACCTAAGCCGAAATCAAGAGTCAGACTAAGCCACCCAGGCACCCCTAGTCAGGCTCTTTTAAACTCTTATTCTCAAATAGACCTCATCCTTGGGCCTGTCCTCATGAGCCCAATTTTTGCCAGAATCCTGCTAAATCAGTTTAGGGAGAATCCTTTGTTTTCATTAGCCTGACTTTGCTATTCTTCTGTCTTCATTAGGGTGACTTTTATTTTTCCAGGAGTCTCCTGTGTAGGTAAATAGTTTGATTTTTCATATAAGATCTTAAAGAAATACTCATCAAGTTTTCAGTGGAAAGCAATCATTTTTGCCCTTGAGTCTTGAGTCTTCCCCTTAAAATCCTTACCTTGCTATTTACACCATTCCTGGACTGTGATATTGTGACCTTCACCCAATCCTAACCAAGATCCCCCCTCCCATCCCTTCTTTGAAAAACCTGTCTTAGGGGCGCCTGGGTGGCTCAGTCGGTTAAGCGGCCGACTTCGGCTCAGGTCATGAACTCTTGGTCCATGAGTTCGAGCCCCGTCGGGCTCTGTGCTGACAGCTCAGAGCCTGGAGCCTGTTGCAGATTCTGTGTCTCCCTCTCGCTGACCCTCCCCTGTTCATGCTCTGTCTCTCTCTGTCTCAAAAATAAATAAAACGTTTAAAAAAAAAATTAAAAAAAAAGAGAAAAAGCTGTCTTAAATCAAACTTCCACCTAATTCTGACCTTACTCCCTCTATCTGAGACCATCTGAAACACAGCCAAAGCTTTTTCAAAGCTTACTGAGGTAAGCAGTAAACTAGCTTTGTCTTCTCAATAGGCATGTTGGTGAAATTTGAAGATCTGACTTTTGACACTGCTTTTGCATAGAAAATTTGATTTTACTTTGATTTTATGTTTATTTAAGGAGTCTTGAGATTATAGAGACACAGCACCCCACACACCCACATTTACGTATCTCTAGTGCCCACCCATATTTCCCTCCAGGAGGCCTGTGCCTGGTTTCCTCATGATTTGGGGGAAATTCTGGTCAACCAGGATGAAGAATCTTGTATGCCAAAGCATGTGTATTAAGTTCAGCTTAACTTTACTGTTGCCTTTTATGTGTCAGATTCTGTGTTGGGCACAGAGATAAATAAAGCATATCTGCTACTGAGCTCACAGTATAATCAGAGAGGCAGACACATATACAAATAAGTATAATAAGAAGACCTAAATGTCAGGATGAATTAGGATGAAATGTTATGAGGAAACACATAGATGAGGCATCCGGGGCGCCTGGGTGGCTCAGTCAGTTAAGTGTCCAACTCTTGATTTCAGCTCAGGTCATGATCTCACGGTTCGTGAGTTCACTGTACTGACCTCGCTGAACGTGCTTGGGATTCTCTCTCTCTGCCCCCCTCTCTCTCTTCCCCTTCCCCACTTGTGCAAGTTCACACATGCTTTCTCTCTCTCAAAATAAACAAATAAATTAAAAAAAAAAAAAAAAGGCATCCAATTCAGTGTGGGCTGTAGGAAAGGCTTCCGGGAGGAGGGGAAACCTAAACAGGGTATCTACAAGAGGCAGGAAAAGCCAGATGGATGAGAAGAAGGGCATCCAGACAATGGGGAGAGCATGATACCAAGCTGAAAAGCAGCATGGTGTGAATGGAAAGCTAACATTTAAGTATTGCCAATTTTAGGAGCTTAAAAAGTCTGCAGCTAGGAAGGACATGAAGCTAGAAACATGGGTGGGGTCTTGATTTTATCTTGTGCACCATGGAGAGCCGTGAAAGTGCTTTAATCCTATGCTGTCCAGTATGGTAGCCACCAGCCATGTGTGGCTTATTTGAAATGTGGCTAGTCCAAATTGAGATGTGCTGTAAGTACAAAATAAGCCCTTGATTTGGAAGACTCTGTACAAAAGAAGAGCATTAAATAGCTCATTAATAACTTCATATTGATTAAATGCTTAAATAAGACTTTGGTACATTGGGTTAAATAAAATACATTATTAAGGGGCGCCTGGGTGGCCCAGACGGTTAAGTGTCCGACTTCGGCTCAGGTCATGATCTCACGGTTCGTGGGTTCAAGCCCCGCATCAGGCTCTATGCTGACAGCTCAGAGCCTGGACCCTGTTTCGGATTCTGTGTCTCCCTCTCTCTCTGCCCCTCCCCCACTTGCTCTGTCTCTGTCTCAAAAATAAATAAACATTTTTTTTAAATTTTAAATAAAATACATTATTAAAATTAATTTATCTGTTTTTTAAAATGTGACTGCTAGAAAATTGTGAATTACACGTGAGGTTCAAATTTGTGGCTTACATTATATTTCTGTTGAGAAGTGTGGCTTTAACTCATTGGATGAAGACAGAAAAAGGTTGAGAGTATGATTGCTGAAGCCAGACTACCCGGGTTCAAACTAAGCCAGCTCTCCCATTTAAGAGCTGTGTGATCCTGGGCAAATTGCTTAGTTTCATGGTATATTAGTTTGCTAGCTGCCACAACAAAATACCACAAACTAGGTGGTTTAAAAAACAGAAATTTATCTTTTTACAGTTCTGGAAGCTGGAAGTCCCAGATCAAGTTGTCAGCAGATTTAGTTTCCCCTGAGGCCTCTCCCCTTGGCTGGCAGACAGTCCTCTTGCTGTGTTCTCACATGGCCTCTCTGTGTGTATGCATCCCTGATCCATTCCTCTTATTCGGACACCAGTCCCGTTGGATTAGGGCCGCACCCTCGTGACCTCATTTAAGCTTAATGTTCTCCTTGAAGACCCCCATCTCCAAATACAGTCACATTGATGGTTACGGCTTCCACATATGAATTTTGGGGAACACAATTCAGTCCATTGCACTTGGTCCTTTGGTTGCCTCTCTATAAAATGAAGAGGCACCTGGCTGGCTCACTTAGTACAGCATGCGACTCCTATCTCAGGGTTGTGAGCTCAAACCCCACGTTGGGTGTAGAGCTTACTTAAAAAGAAAATGAGGATCATAATAATGCCCTTCTCATATAGTTGTTGTGAGGCATTAATGAGTTACTGTTTATAAAGTACTTAGGATAATCCTGTAATACCATAAACGTTATCTAAAGTTACCTATTATTGAACAGTCATCCAACAGTCCAGGAAATGATCCAAAAGTTCTACATTTACCTCCAGTGAATAGCTATGTCCCCTTTCTCTGAGATCCTAAGGTTGTAGCCCTGATACAAGAATGAAGTTAGAAAATCCAGTTGAAGAGAAAGATTGCTATGTTCCTTTGTCTCTGCCATAAGACCTAATTATCTTAGCTAGGTGTTTGGAAGACGCCAAAGATGTCTTAAACTGGGGAAGTGGGTCCCCACCCCATAATAAGATGATATTATACCATCATCTTACAGAAATGTCAGCTAAACAGTGGTTTGGCCAGAAAACGATGGAAATTAGCATAAAGCCAGAGAAACCTTCATGGTTTCATGCCACGTTCCTACTCTGACACCAGGCAACCCACACACGGTCTAGCGGGTCATCTGGGATTAATGATCTCAGTGGGCATGAAAGGGTCAGGTGGACAAGGAAACCCTGCCCATCTATCTCAGACCCAAAGCCTGAAATCTAGAATGTCTTCACAATAAAGTGTTTCTTATCCTAAAGTCACCGTCCTCATAGAACCAGATACGCCCTCCAAGTAGGCCAGGAATTTGAATTTAAGTAAGGTACTGTCAGCACAGTAAAGCCTCTGCGGATATTCTTGGCACTGTTTTTTTCCTATTTAGAGCAGTTTTTCCTCAACTCTTCCTTATTCTCCTTTGATAAACTTACAACACCCCCCACAGCACCCTTTAGGCTCATTAGACAGTTTATACTAATGTAAACATCACGGCTAAAAACAAAGCAATGGCAATTTTTGAGAACAAATGTATTTTGGTCTTTAAAAACTTCGTGTTTTTATGTATGTATGTATGTATGTATTTAAATATGAAATTTATTGTCAGATTGGTTTCCATACAACACCCAGTGCTCATCCCAACAGGTGCCCTCCTCAGTGCCCATCACCCACTTTCCCCTCCCTCCCACCCCCATCAACCCTCAGTTTATTCTCAGTTTTTAAGAGTCCCTTATGGTTTGCCTCCTTCCCTCTCTGTAACTTTTTTTTTTCCTTCCCCTCCCCCGTGGTCTTCTGTTAAGTTTCTCAAGTTCCACATATGAGTGAAAACATATGATATCTGTCTTCCTCTGACTGACTTCTTTCACTTAGCATAATACCCTCCAGTTCCATCCCTGTTGTTGCAAATGAAGAGGATTTCATTCCTTTTCGTTGCCAAGTAGTATTCCATTGTATATATAAAGCACAACTTCTTTAGCCATTCATCGGTTGATGGACATGTAGGCTCTTTCCATAATTTGGCTATTGTTGAGAGTGCTGCTATAAGCATTGGGGTACAAGTGCCCCTAGGCATCAGCACTCCTGTATCCCTTGGGTAAATTCCTAGCAGTGCCATTGCTGGGTCATAGGGTAGATCTATTTTTAATTTTTTGAGGAACCTCCCCACTGTTTTCCAGAGCGGCCGCAGCAGTTTGCAATCCCACCAACAGGGCAAGAGGGTTCCCGAAAAGCTTCGTGTTTTTAATCTTAGTAAGGTAGTATCGGTGTGAGTGCTGAGTGTACTGGCTCCCACAACAAGCCTTGCATCTTATGTACGTGGAAGGCACAGCCTGCCTCTATTTGGTTTCTGTGGCCCGAGGTGCAGACAAATCAGCTTGGCCTCATACGTTGATGGAAATGATACTGTGGCATACAAAACCGGGTCTCTTCTTTATGATAAACAGGGAACTACTTCATCCCTAGATTTCCAATGTGCTTTTCTAAATGTTTTCTTATGCAACTGACTCAACGCCATATCACTTAAGCTGTTCTTGAGGCATTTTCTGGCAAAGACTGAAAATCAGGAAGGAAGAATTTCCCTCCCACCCTGAGTTTCACAAAGGAAATTTGGGTCTACCTCCCCACACACAAGGAAAAGTTAGCCTGAGTTTAGCCTGCAGCTGGACTAGAATGAGGTTGGAATTTGTTTTTCTTGGAAACCACTTTCAAAATTCTTGTCCTTTAGGACATCATCAAGATGAGCAAATGAAAAGACATTCAAATATCAACTGGAATAATCTAGAAATCAATTTTTGTAACACATGCTTAAAGGAATGAACAAGGTTGGTATTTGAGCCTTTATAGCTCAGATTCAATGTCTTCAGGGCTTCAATTCTATATTCCAAACAAAACAAGCTCAATTGCAAGCTAGCCATTTTTGAAAAGTTTGAAAATGTTAGCCTCACCCTGAAGTAGGATAATAGTTTCTAAATTTGGCCGAGTGAATTTCTTTGACCACCCACAAACTTCAGTATGGAACTGCAGAAATTTGTACTAATTTAGCATTGGAGTTCAGATATTCATAAAAATAGGCAAATAAATCCAGTTTTCTACCTACCCCCTGATTACCATGATGGCCTGCAGTCCCCAGAAACCTGCCAGGGACTCTCAAACTAAGTCTTTGTCCGTGTGTGTCTGTGTGTGTGTGTGTGTGTGTGTGTGTGTGTGTGTGTGTATTAATTTTGAGAGAGACAGGGGAGGGGCAGAGAGAGGGAGACACAGGATCTGAAGCAGGCTCCATGCTGACAGCAGAGTGCCCCCTGCGGGGTTTGAACTCACGAACCAAACCAAATCATGAGATCATGACCTGAGTCGAAGTTGGACGCTTAACCGACTGAGACACCCAGGTGCCCCAATTCTTTGTCCCTCTTAACCTCTTCCCTCGTCTGTTCAGTTTCTTCACCCCTCCCCCCTGCCCCCGAGATCTCTCTCTATCCACAATCCATTATCTATATCCATCCTCCGTTCTCTCCTGCTTTTTCCACCTCATCTCCTGTACTGGATTTTCCTTTCAGCCTTTAAAACATGCTCAAGGGGCGCCTGGGTGGCTTGGCCAGTTAAGCGTCCAACTTCGGCTCAGGTCATGATCTCACGGCCCGTGAGTTCGAGCCCCACGTCGGGCTCTGTGCTGACAGATCAGAGCCTGGAGCCTGTTTCAGATTCTGTGTCTCCCTCTCTCTCTCTGCCCCTCCCCTGTTCATGCTCTGTCTCTGTCTCAAAAATAAATAAACGTTAAAAAAAAAAATTAAAAAAAAAAAAAAACATGCTCAAGTCTCTCCAATCTTAAAACAAGGAAATAAAACTCCCAAAGCTCTTTTGCTTTACCCTTCTACTTCTCATCTTCCCGTTCACAGACAAACCTCCAAACAGAATTGCCTCTGCTTCTTCATCTTTCTATCCTCATCAAAGCCCCTTCTTTTTTTTGCCACATCCTAAGAACTGCAAATCAAAACTTGCGTTAAAATAAAAGCCTCCACTCCCCTTAAAACAAAGATGACTTACTTTGTGTTTGCAGTGGGAACAGTAGCACAGATGGTACCAAACACGCAACACAAATGACACCCTTTGGCTAACAAATGCGCACCGATTTCCACCTCAACTGCAGCTTGTTCTGACTGCTTGCCCATTCCATATTCTCCACATGCCTCACAGCCTAGAGTGTCACACTTGAATCTCTCTGTATTTTGCATTACAAAATGAATTTTCACAATCGAATAAATTTTTTTTAATTTTTTAAATGTTTATTTTTGAGAGAGAGTGAGAGAGCACAAGCAGGGGAGGGACAGAGAGAGAGAGAGAGAGAGAGAGACACACACACACAGAATCCAAAGCAGGCTCCAGGCTCTGAGGTATCTGTCAGCTCAGAGCCCGACATGGGGTTCAAATCGGTGAACCTCAAGATCATGACCCGAGCCCAAGTTGGATGCTTAACTCACTAAGCCACCCAGGCACCCCAAAATCAAAATATTTTTTATGCTTTCCCCCATTCTGAGATTCCAATATGCATGCACACTTCCCACTTCGTGGTTGAGCATCACTGATCTAAATTTTTAGGCAAATAGTAATTCCTTTTTTCTTCTAAGTAGACTGTGGGCCCCAGCCTTTCTGTATTAGTAGCAATGACATCTCCAGAAAGTATAGATGATTAGAATGTAAACATGGCCTTGCAATTAGGGCTTCTGAATGCCAGGTGACCTTTTCTCTCACAGTGGAAATGTCATTGTCATGTTTCTCTTTTAATTTGTGACTAAGAATGAATGTCATCACCCACAATCTCTTCTTCTGATGACCAGTCACTATATAAATAACACAGCTACATGTAACTAAATTTCCCAAGACTGCAGACCTATTTAAAGAGAGGTGGTCCTTTATTTAAGGAATAATGGAGATAAAACCTAAAGAGGTAACATCCTTGGTGACACCAAGATGAATTTGAAGAGAACTTCTGGCCATTCATTCAGCACACACTAAAGTACTTCCTGTGTGAGATCCGGTGATCACAAAGTCAAATAAGGCAAGACTCTTGTGCCCTGGTTAGAGGGAGAGAGAGAACTAAGCAGGCATTTATTAAACATTGGAAGCAAGGGGTTCATAAAACATGAGAGGAGCACAATGGAAGAGGAAGGAGCCAGAGTAACGTCTGGGCAGGGTCTCGAATGATATAACAGCCAGAAGGGTCGAGGTGATGCTGTGGTAATAGATAAACCCTAAAAATTCACAACTTTCCAGCTATGAATGAAAGTTCATTTCTATGAGCTGGGCAACCATCCTTTAACTTTGATATATATATATAACTTTTATATATATATAACATATATATATATATATAACTTTGATATATATATATAACTTTTATATATATATAACATATATATAACTTTTATATATATATAACTTATATATATATAACTTTTATATATATATAACTTTTATATATATATAACTTTTATATACATATATATATATATAACATATATATATATATATTTTTTTTTTAATGTTTATTTTTGAGAGAGTGAGAGAAAGCACAAGCAGGGAGGAGAGGGGGGTGGGGGACAGAGGATCCAAAGCAGGATCTGTGCTGAGAGCAGAAAGCCTGATGCGTGACTCAAACTCACAAACTGTGAGATTATGACCTGAGCTGAAGTCAGATGCTTAGCCGACTGAGCCACGCAGGCGCCCCACCCATCCTCTATCGTATCATCTAAAACACATAACCTCCAAAGTCTCCTCAGCAGGGGAAGAACAGTGACTCTCGAATGCCCGAGTCCTTAAGTGCCTTGTCTGAGAAGTGACACATACTTTTAACGTACAATACTATTGTATGGGACACACTCATACTGAAACAGCATTTGTCGTTTATGAATTCAAGTTTAACTGGGCATCCAGCATTTTTATTTGCTAAATCTGGCAATAGTTAAGGAAAAGTTTGCCAACATTTTGTGAATAGTTGCCTCCCCCAGCAGCAGAGACGGATGCGTCCTGAGTGTCAGCCTCACATGTTGAGTTACACAGTCCCCACAGGCACCAAGAGCTCTTGCTGGCATATAGGTTCTGCCTGGGCAGGCAGAGGAGAGAGCTTGGGCAGTGGCCAGAAGACCATAGCTGTTGAAGGAAATGCAGAGCTGCCTGCGTGGGTGAGAGAGCTGTTTCGGCACTGACCGAGCCCTCTGGAGCTCTTCTCCATGCCAGAGCCTCCCACACACCTGGCCTGGAAGCTCACATGGGTTTCCAGGGCCAAAGTGGGTCCCATCTGCTCAATTGCAGAAGGAAGTGTCCTTCTGGGGACTGAGTCTGTCCAAACGTCCTAATGGCCACCCATCTAGAAGCAGGGCACAGAGCGAGTAACAGTGTTACTGTTCCGGGATGGTGCCCTCTGTACAAACTCCCATCAAAGGCACAGGAGTCCATCTCCCAAGCTCCAGCATCCAGGCTCGGACTTCAATATGGCAGAACAAGGGTATATTTCAGAGTACACTCTGGCAAGCCTGCCCTGTATTTGCAGAGCCCAGGGCAAGAGTAAACACACCTCATATGGAAAAACATAACTTCCTAAATATAAACTTGAAAAATATGTGAAAAGCTCTGGCTTTTATACAGCTAAAAGTTGGCAGGCTATTAAAGATGACTACCAATATCACACATGTCTGGGTGTTCTGTTGAGAAGCCAGTGATGTTTGGATAAGTAATAAAATAAAGACATTCATAATTTATAATTTGTATATATGTATTCCATAAATTTTAAAAATTCATTTCAGCAAAATTATGTTGATATATTAAAGATTTTCACATAATTTGTATTCCTTTGGCAGTAATCATCCAAAGCAGAGATTGGCAAACCTTTTCTATGAAAGACTAGACAGTAAAAATTTTAGGTTTTGTGGGCCATATGGTTTCTGTGAAAACTACTCAACTCTGTCACTGTAACATGAAAGCAGCCACAGACAACATGTAAACGATGAGCAGTATAGCTGTGTTCGAATAAAACTTTATTTACAAAACAAAAACAGGTGGTGGGCCAGATTTAATCCTGCAGGATTAAAAATCTTTTTTAAATTGTGTTCACAGGGTACAGCATTTAATATATGTTATATTCAAAATCCTCTGTTAAAATTAAGAATAAAATTCAAATTATGATTAGTCAGTATCAATATTTTAAGGCAAAATCACTTAAATAAAGCTGACTTTTAATGTTAAAGATTTGGTTAAATCTTATTAAATATTTTTATAAAAATGAAACTATTCACGATTCTAGCCATCAGTGTTCATTTTGTTGCCAACATAAAGAGCTGGTATCGTGGTTCATATACATTGGATCTAGATCTATATATTTACAGATTTAAAAGTCATATGAACTGGTAATGTTGCAAAATATTTTGTCAGCCATCATAAGCAAAACTGTGCAAAAACTGTGCAAATCTCCGAATATCTTTAGAGCCAAGAATTGGATAAAACATGAAAAAAAAAAACCAACGTGGGCCCTGAACACTGCTGGGAAATGGTACCTCATCACGTCAGAATCTGACATTTGTACCGTCCCAGAGAAGGGATTTATAAGGTAGCCAATCTGTCTTCTCTCCTTTTGATGTACTTTCAGTTTTCAGTCCTTCCTGTAGTTTGAAGCGTCTACATCTTAAGTCAACAGTGATACAGTGAGAAACTTCCAAAGCCTTTGGAAGCTACTGCCTCTTGCTTAGGAATATGGAGCATGAGAAGCGGAGAGGCATTTCCTAAGTCTGGACAGGGTTGATCACGGGGTCGATGTTTAGAGTGATGGAGTGCTTATGCCAATGCTAAGAGTAGGATCCTGAGTGAGAGGGCACCTTGTGTGACTTTCAATAAGATAATTTTAATGTTCATGCCAAGTCTTTCTTTTCTTCTTTATAATTTATCTGTATTAAAACATTCCACTTTCCCAGGAGGCCACGGAAGATGGCAGAGGGCAGGTCCTGGTGCTCCATGGCCCAGGCATCTCCCAGGGCGCCTGGCAGCCATTGGGGCCAAACAGGTACCACTGGGCCAGGAGGTAATGGTCACTTGCTGTGAGAGCATCAACGTATCTGGCAATTTCCACGGAAACAAGTTAAAGTACCTGGTCTCTTTCTGCGAGAGAATGATCGCCAGCCCATCCTTTGGCCGCTACCACTTCTTTGCCTCCAGTTATTCTTTATGAAGGTGCGAGGCAGGCTGTCTCCAATACCAAGGGAGGCCAGGCTGCCCTGAGCACCTCAAGGTGTTCAATGGGCCCCACTGCCCTACAACAAGAAGAAGCAGAGGGTCAGTTCCTGCTTCCCTCAAGGTTGTACATAGGTAGCCTGCAGGAAAGTTTGCCTGAACCAGGCACCTGGCTCTCAAGGCTGGCTGGAAAAACCAGGCAATGACAGCCACCCCGAAGAAGAGGAAGAAGGCCACAATCCATTATCTGAAGGAAGAGCAGCTCACAAGACTAATGAAACAGGCCTGAAAGAAGGTTGAGAAGAAAACTGACAAATAGACAGAGGTCCTCAAGACTCTCAGACTCTGGTCTGAGTCTAATAAAGACTGTTCATTAAGACTGTTGATTAAAAAAAAAATCCATAATTTACACATATTATTTTTATGATTAGATGATGAAATGCTATTTTGTACATTAATAAATTTAACTTGGGGCATGCCTTGCTGGCTCAGTTGGTAGAGCATGCAACTCTTGATCTTGGGGTTCTAAGTTTGAGCCCCGTGTTGAATGTAGAGATTACTTTAAAAAAATCTTGGGGCGCCTGGGTGGCGCAGTCAGTTAAGTGTCCGACTTCAGCCAGGTCACGATCTCGCGGTCCGTGAGTTCGAGCCCCGCGTCGGGCTCTGGGCTGATGGCTCAGAGCCTGGAGCCTGCTTCTGACTCTGTGTCTCCCTCTCTCTGCCCCTCCCCCGTTCGTGCTCTGTCTCTCTCTGTCCCCCAAAAAATAAATAAACGTTGAAAAAAAAATTTTTTTAAATCTTTAAAAAAATTTAATTTTTAAGACTACGACTGTAACATGCAGGGTCCTCTGAAAAGCAGGGCTCCGGATGGGGACTCCTCTTACTACAATTAAAGAGTATCCTGACTTGGAGACATTTCCTAGGGAAGTGACAACATGAAGGCTTAGGGCTGGGAATAGGCAGAATTTTCCTTTTAGCTTCATTTTAATGTATGCCTTTCTTTTGTGTGTCCATGACAAATCAGACACCTCCATTCCCCAGCAAATTTCTTTTTTAAAAAAATATTTATTTATTAATTTATTTAGAGAGAGAGAGCATGGGAGCAGGGGAGGGGCAGAGAGAGAGAATCCCAAGCAGGCTCCATGCTGTCAGCACAGAGCCCGATGCAGAACTTGATCTCAGGAACCGTGAGATTGTGACCTGAGCTGATATCAAGAGTTGGACGCTTAACTGACAAGCCACCCAGATGCCCAGCAAATTTCTTCATGTGTAGATTTTTTTAGACAAAAGCCCTTTTCTATCTTGTGTTCCCTCTTGGGACCCCATTTTCACCTGTTGAAAACATACCTGTCTTTTAGGGTCTTGCTTGAAGGCCTTCTTAATGATACCTTTCCTAATCTTGGAGACCGAAGCCCCTTTTTTGAGGCCCCCATAGGTCTTTGTTTAAGCCAGACAAATGCTTCTTGAAAACTAGGTGGGTGTATATGCCTTCCAGTCCTTCCTACCTCTTTGCAGAGGCTACAAATATAGTGTGTGGTTTAAAGAGACCATGGATTCTCCTTGCCTAGTACCTCCCACCCTAGAGAGGTCCTGGGAGCCAGCCTAAGGTAACTTCAGCCTCATTATTCCTGGGGGAGGTGGAGAGTTGGTTTCCAGAAAGCCAATGTTTATTTATTTTTGAGAGATAGAGAGATGGAGCGTGAGCGGGAAATGGGCAGAGAGAAAGAGGGAGAAACAGAATCCAAAGTAGGTTCCAGGCTCTGAGCTGTTAGCATGGAGCCCGATGCAGGACTCTAACCCAGGAACCACGAGATCATGACCTGAGCCAAAGTTGGATGCTCAACCCACTGAGCCACCCAAGCGCCCCAGAAGTCATCACATTCTAAAAGACCAGAGGATCTTTCTACCCCTTTACCAGAGGGTACACACAACGGACTGCATCTGAAAAGGTAAAGTGTGATGGGTGTGCATTTAAGGTTGTATACCTGAGTTATACAAAATTTGAGTGTATTACAAGGGTCTACTATCAGCACCTGGGGGGAAAGAGCCACTTGATTCTACACTAGTCAGACTATTCTCAGAATATTGTGTTCAGCTTTGGATATAAATAACTCCTTGAGTAGATACAGTTTAAAGCAACAACAACAACAACAACAACAACAGGGGCACCTGGCTGTCTCCCTCAGTAGAACATGCGACTCTTGATCTCAGAGAGATCAATCTTGTGAGTTGAAGCCCCACATTGAGCGTGGAGCCTACTTAAATGTAAAATTAAAATCAATCAATCAATCAATCAAACGAAACCAAAAGGAGTTACTTAAGATTACTTCAGGGTTTTGGAATCAACTCTCCGCACTCACAGATAATTTTTATATCAAATTATTCTTTCTCATCATGGTAGCTACTTCTTAAACTCGATTTGCCAATGATAAGAGAATGATAAGAGATTCAAAGCCACACCCTCGAATATCATATGGGAAGGGAGGCGAGCTCAAATGAGTTAGGATTCATGGAAATGCATGTTCACTAAATTGAGAAGAGAGTGATTCAGAATAGCCAGTATGCTCATAAGCTATTATCACACCTGCTGGTTTTGTGACTTGCACCCTCTTTCCTGCTGATAAAATATTTCTCTGTATTTCCATCAGGAACCACTCGCTCCTCTCCAGCTCGGTCTTTGGGATTTGGATGCGGTTGACCCCACACTCAGGGTGAGTCCCGGTGGCTCCAGGCTAACTATTGGCCCTATTATCCGGTAAGGTGGTGTGGTTGGTTTAGCTAAGGGTACTTGTCCCCAGGCGTAAACAGGTTCAAGGCTTTTGTGTCACTCTTGGGGAAGAGAAGCTTTCTCTGTCCACTGAGTTTGAAGCTGAGAGGATTCAAGAACTTCTACGGCAAGAACCACGTTATGATTGTCAGGGAGAAACCGAGGAGCAAGCAGAGCCAAGAGGACAAACTGGATTCCAGGAGCACTGTTTCAGTTTGGTGATGACCTTGGGTCAGATCTGTCTGTGAATATTTTAGGTTATGGGAGCCAATAAATTCCAGTTTTGATTTCAACATTTTGGATAATTTAAAGTCCCTCGAACAAAAAGTCTCTTAACCAGTACACAGCAGGGCTATGAGGGAGAGGGACCTGGGAAAGAAGAACTTTAACGGCAGCTGGTGAGTTGGTAAGTTATCCTGTTTGAGCAGGTGCAGTGGGTGCAACTTAGATGATGTGTGACAACCTCACATAACGTGTGAGCAATCTACGATTTCTGGCCTGTCAGCCCAACATTGTGGCTGATATTGGCAAATCGAGTTTAAGAAGCTACCGTGATGAGAAAGAATAATTTGATTTAAAAATTATCTGTGAGTGCGCAGGGTTGATTCCAAAAACCTGCCAGGGAAAATCAAAGCATAAGAAATCTTTTGAACTGGATAATACATGCTTTCTTTTCCATTACCCACTTTGGCACAAATTCAAAGTTTCTCACTCATATCCATTTTAAAGCAACTGTGTGAGCAAGTCAGTACAATGCAAGGTGTCTCAGAATCCTGGAGACAGTTTGGGAGACAGTCACCTGGGGATATATCGTCTAGGAACCACTGAGCCCTTGAATGAACAGGAAATTAGACATGTCGGGAGATGAGTAATCTGAAGCTTTTCCACATTGGCCTGCTCCAAGGATGTGCAGCTGAGGTGAATATTAACACCCACTGACAACACAGGACTGACAGTGACTGACTCCAACTCCTTCCTTCCTTCCCCAAATATGTAGAACACATACTAGGTACCAGGAGTTGCCAGATACAAGGATAGCTGGTTAACAAAGCACTTGCCATGCCCTTGAGCAACTTATAGTCCAGTGAGAAAGACAGACACGTGAGTGCTAAAAGTAATTTACAGGGGGACTTTCAGAAGTAGAAATGTAAACTTAGTATTTGTGTGTTTCACTGAGTGTAAATTATATCTCAATTGTTTTAGGTGAGGGGGGAAAAAAAAGGAATCACTTGAAAGCACTCGCAATCCAGGCAGGGAGTTGTCAGACCACCAATATAGAAATGATTTGTGACAGATATAAGGCAGATGTGATCAGATTAATAAAAATGTGAAAGAGCCAATGTACCTACCCCCCATAAAGGTAGAAAGAGAGGATCTCCAAAAAAGTGTACTTTCTGTTTAAAACTCCAGAATAGCTCCAAGTGCAGAGACAGCAGGGACCGGGAGAAGGAACTGGTATGACGACGGTAACTAATTCATGAGCTGTAAACATCCGTGCTTTGAAGTGGCAAGTTTAAAATTTTTTCCTCAAGTGAAAATTTGGAGTAAAGCTTATTGCTTACCAAATAAGAGGAGAGTCATGAGGGGCGGCTGGGTGGTTCAGTCAGTTAAGCGTGTGACTGTGGCTCAGGTCATGATCTCGTGGTTCGTGGGTTCGAGCCCCGTGTCGGGCTCTGTGCTAACAGCTCAGAGTCTGAAGCCTGTTTCAGATTCTGCGTCTCCCTCTCTCTGCCCCTCCCCCACTCACGCTGTCTGTCTGTCTCTCTCTCTCAAACATAAATAAATGTTAAAACAAATTTTAAAAAGATGATGTATGGAAACCAATTTGACAAAAATTATATTTTATATATATTTATAATAATTTTATAATATATATAATATATATAGATGATATTATATAGATATAGATAGATGAGAATCAAGAGTCATGATACAAGAGGCTCTCAGAGAAGGCACTAGAGCCAGAGAAAGTAGCAGTTTCCCCCTTCCACCCCCAAGACCACTGGAGCTAGGACCACTGTAACCAAATCTTCACTTACTCCTAAGAAAGCACAGATTCCTGGGGCTCCTGGCAGGCTCAGTCTGTAGAACACATGACTTTTGATCTTGGGGTCATGAGTTCAAGCCCCACATTGGGTGTGGAGCCTACTTAAAAAATAAAACTCTTAAAAAACAAAAAACAAGCAAGCAGAAATTCTCACCAGGACAGAGGAAGTATATCCAAATCTCTAATTCTAAATAGACAAGATTCCCTTGGAAAAAATAAGAACAGTCAAAAATCATGAAACAACTCAGGAAAACCAGCAGAAGAGTCATTGAACTACAAGTCAGTGAACAACCTCCTGATGAAACAGAGTTAATCAGGACAGAAAAGAACTTTAAAATACGATAGTTGGTATACTAAAGGGAATTCAAGATACTATCACATCTACAGATATAAAAACCATTTTTTTTTTAAATTTTTTCAATGTTTATTTTTATTTTTGGGACAGAGAGAGACAGAGAATGAACGGGGGAGGGGCAGAGAGAGAGGGAGACACAGAATCGGAAACAGGCTCCAGGCTCTGAGCCATCAGCCCAGAGCCCGACGCGGGGCTCGAACTCACGGACCGCGAGATCGTGACCTGGCTGAAGTCGGATGCTTAACCGACTGCGCCACCCAGGCGCCCCAAAACCATTTTTATAAAAAAGAAACAGAGTTCTTGGAAATTAAAAGCATGATTGCTGAAATTAAAAAATATTTCGACAGGGGCACCTGGCTGGCTCAGTCGGTAGAGCATGTGACTCTTGATCTCAGGGTTGTGAGTTCAAGCCCACGCTGGGCATGGAACTTAAAAAAAATTATTAAAAAAAATTTCAACAGATGGACTGAAGAGCAGAACGGGTATGGATGAAGGTCAAATTAGTGAACAGAGTGACCTCAGGGTGGCCTCAGGTAGAATTAGTGAGATAGGCTGGTCTCCCACATTCAGTGGATAAAGCCAAAGCAGAGATGGCTCATGGAGGCTAGAGGCACACTTTTAGAAATTGCCTACCATAAATCCCAGAAAAGGATATACGTGAAAAGAATTGAGAGAATGAAATAATCAAAGAATCAAAAGAAAAAAAAATGTCTCTGCCAAAGAAAGGCTCAAATCACAAAATAAAAAGGTCCAATGAGTACTAAGTAAGAATAATGAAAAACTACATCCGCATGACATTTCTGAATTCCAAGGGGAAGGAGAAAAATCCCTAAAATTCGTGGTGGGGGGGGGGGGGTCAGGGAGACACATCACCTAGAAGGAGCTCATCACCAAATTAGCCTGGGGTTCTCATCTGCAACACTAAAGCTAGAAGGCTA
Source organism: Leopardus geoffroyi (assembly GCF_018350155.1). Classification (NCBI taxonomy): domain Eukaryota; kingdom Metazoa; phylum Chordata; class Mammalia; order Carnivora; family Felidae; genus Leopardus; species Leopardus geoffroyi. The sequence goes on along the minus strand of NC_059342.1, from coordinate 72,601,598 downwards.
AATTTCAAGGGAAAATTCCAGACCCCGTTAAACTACCTTTTAATCATTTTGATTTCAGAATTCTATACTCAGTTAATCTACAATCGAATTTTGAAAGCAAAATCAAGACATAGTTGGACGTGCAAACATTCAGAAACTTCCAGTAAAACTTTCTGAAAGACATGCTCAAAGATGTACCAGAAGAAGTTTAAAGAAGAGGAGGGGGAGGAGAGAGAGGAAGACCTAGGACGTAAAAAAAAGCAAAGAAACCGAGTAAACTTGTAGCTAAGTGCATGCAAAATCAGAGAATAAAGTGTTTATATTTTGAAGGTTGAACAATTTGCCAAGGTCAGTGATCTGGGTTTCACCGTCAGCTGCTCTTTATCACACAAAATCTGTCGTGGGCTTCCTCCGCAATTGTGTTTGTCGATGCTGGGCGTGCCCTTCTTCTCCTTAGGGCTGTGGGTGGCTGCGCAGGGTCCTGGGGCTGATCCTGGGTCCGGAAATGGGCTGTCAGCAGGCTTCCTTTCCGGGTTTGTGGAACAAACAGACCGACAGCTGAGGCTTCCTCAAGTGAAGCAGGTGACTCTGTGGGGGCCTGCACATGTGTGTGTGTGACAGACTGGGTGACAGAGCCCCAGTCTCACCGAGGTCAAGGGGAGGATGGACAAATACTGGAATGTGAACTTCAGTCTGTTGGAGGGTCTGGAGTTGGTTCCCAAATCCACATCTGCTCCTCCAGCTTCTGCTGGTGGGATCACGGGGCGTCTGAGTCCCATTGGAGAGCAAGTGCGGGTGGGAGGTGAGAGGGAAGGGCATTGCTCTGCCAGGGGCCTTCCCTGCTTTCCTGAGCCATCTCTTCCCACCCATGTTTTGTTTTGTTTTGTTTTGTTTTTAAATATTTATTTATTTTGGGGGAGAGCGCAAGCGGGGGGAGGGGCAGAGAGAGGGGACTCCCACCACCATCATCAACCCAGCTGCCCAAACCAGAAACTTAGGCGACATCTGTTAATTTCTCTTTCCTTTTCCTTCACATTCTACTGGTCACAAAATCCAGTGGATTCCACCCAATACCACTCTGATTTGCCACTTCTCATTTGCCACTTGTCCCACAGAGCAGACATGGGAGGCTTTCCTGATGAGGTCACTCTCATTGCCAATGCCCTGCTCCTGGACTTGTCCTCTCATGCCTGGATTCCTGCAGCAGCCCCAGGCTGGTCTGCCCGCCTTGCCTGAGACAAGGCAAGGTTGCTTTTTTTTTTAATGTTATATTTATTATTTTGAGAGAGAGCATGAGAAGGGGAGGGGCAGAGAGAGAATCCCAAGCAGGCTTCACACTGTCAGCTGCAGAGCCCAGTGCGGGGCTCGAACTCATGAAAGGAGAAACCATGCCCTAAGTGGAAACCAAGAGTCAGATGTTCAACTGGCTGAGCCACCCAGGCACCCCAAAGTCACTTTTCCTTAGAGGAAAGAGCAAGGGATCTTATCATGCAGATTACCTCATCTTCCTTTGGAGGTGGAGAGGGCTCATGCTACAGATTCATTGGCTCTTCTGGGAAAATTCCTGACTGACCCATTGAGACTACATTTTGGGGGGAGGTTGAAACTGCAATTAGATTAGGTATTAAGCTCCCGTTTGGGGAGTTGGCCCACGGGACACCCTTTTGGGCATGTGGTTTTCTTTTCTTCAAACATTAGAATCATTCCTGTTAATGCAAACTTCAAGCAAGAAGTTCAGTGCCAGAGTATATCAAACTCATTACAATAGGATATTTAAGCCATTCCTAAAACAAGCCTATAAGCACTTCACTTAACATTTGCAAATGTGCTGGTGGTGTTCCCAAGCCAAACTGTAGGAAAAGCAGTACATCCCTTCTGGTCAGTAGTGTGATGGTCAAGCAAGGGATTTTTTCCAGAAGAGTTCCAGAATATTTGGTACCCAGCCTCCCTGTCCGCTTCTCCTTCTGGCCTTGTACCCAGAGGAGCATCCACTGGGCAAACCCCAAACTTTACATTGGAAGCAGACATAGCGAAGAGGAGCCTGAGGAAAAACCCTAGAGATGGTGGACCGGTGTTCCCTTTCTATTTGCCTGTCTTCCTCCTTCCCACACCCTGGCTGTTTCCCAGTCCACTCAGGAGTCTCTTGGGATCCCATCCACTTATGCCTATGGGAGAATGGGGCTTTTCCAGGGAGCTTTCCTATAATTCTAATCCCACATAGAGTTACCAGGATCCAAAACTGATTTGGAAAGGCCTACGTATTAGTTCTTGTCTGGTAAAATAAAAAGAAAAACTGGCATCTAATTTTTTTTTGCCACTGACTTAAAAAAAAAAAAAAGATTTTAATCATTTTGAAATGTACGGTTCAGTGGCATTAAGTACATTCACATTGCTGTGCACCCATATCCACCATCAGCCACAGAACTGTTTTCATCTTGTAAAACTGAAACTCTCTACCCATTAAACACAAATTCCCTGTTCCCCTCTACCCTCAACCCCAGGCAACTACCCTTTTACTTTTGGTCTCTAGAAATTTGGCTACTCTAAGTACCTCATATAAATGAAATCATACAATATTCATCCCTATAAAAGTGGCCTATTTCACTTAGCATTGTGTCATCAAGATTCATTGATACTGAGGCACATGTCAGAGTTTTCTTCCTTTTTAAGACTGACTAATATTCTATTGTATGAATATACGACATTTTGTTTCTCCATGGATATTTGGGTTGTCTCAACCCTTTAGCTATTGTGAATAATGATGCTTTAAACATGGTGTACAAGTTGTCGTTGAATGTTTCAATTGTGCAGCAAGATACATTAAAGATAGACTTCAAAATTTCTTAACTTTGGTGATGGAGACAGGATCAAATTAGCAATTCTAGAACTATCAGAAACTTCTTTCCTGTGCTTCCAAAGAGTAGAGTAATTTTGTCCTGGAAGGAGTCCCTTTAAGAAGCTCTCTTCATCTTGTATGCCTGTTTGAGGTCCCTTAAAAACACTTCAGATATTGGTCAGTAGTCTCCATATTTTAGCTGCGATTCAAGCATTTTGTCTACCTATACAAGGGCCTTCTGATGAGTAAATTACTATAAAAGTCTTTTTAAAAAATGAAGTTTAAATTTTTTTTTTCAACGTTCATTTATTTTTGGGACAGAGAGAGACAGAGCATGAACGGGGGAGGGTCAGAGAGAGAGGGAGACACAGAATCGGAAACAGGCTCCAGGCTCTGAGCCATCAGCCCAGAGCCTGACGCGGGGCTCGAACTCACGGACCGTGAGATCGTGACCTGGCTGAAGTCGGAGGCTTAACCGACTGTGCTACCCAGGCGCCCCTAAAAAATGAAGTTTAAAATGATTTTTGGGGGTGCCTGGCTGGCTCAGTCGGTAGAGCATGTGACTGTCCATCTTGGGGTTGTTAGAGCCCCACGTTGGATGTAGAGATTACTTAAAAATAAAATCTTTAAAAAATTAAACTTTTGGGGCGCCTGGGTGGCTCGGTCGGTTAAGCATCCGACTTCGGCTCAGGTCACGATGTCACGGTCCGTGAGTTCGAGCCCCGCGTCAGGCTCTGTGCTGACAGCTCAGAGTCTGGAGCCTGTTTCAGATTCTTTGTCTTCCTTTCTCTCTGCTCCTCCCCTGTTCATGCTCTGTCTCTCTCTGTCTCAAAAATAAATAAACGTTTAAAAAAAAATAAAATAAAAAATAAAACTTTTTTTTTTTTTTTAAGTGTGGAAATTGACAGTGTTTTGGAGAGCCAGGTAGCTGGAATTTGGGAAGCCTGAAGCCTAAAGAAGGAGCTGATGGTGGTGAGCAGCCTGTATGCAGCATGTACACAGATGAGGAGAATAAAATGCTTTGATTTGGTAAGAAGTGTACTCTCCATCTTTTTCAACAATTTCTACATAGTGATTCTCAATTGAATCTTAAAACATTATGAAATCTGCACATTATATTAATATGTACAAATAATAACTTGAAGTGTACCTATAATTAAATTTTTTTTTAAATGGTATGTATTTTTTTTTTTTTTCACCCTACCTCCTATCTCTTTTGGTGGATATTTTTGTGGAGATCATGTGGCAAATGTAACCCAATACATTCCACAAAGCTATCTGGTTTGTTGATGTCATCCTTTCTTGTTTGAAAGCATTGTTGCATATTTAATTGTGTGTGTGTGTGTGTGTGTGTGTGTGTGTGTATCTTTGACCACTTTACTAGGGTTTGGGAAGGTGGGGGAGAGAGAACCTTCAGGGCTTATAATGCCATCTTGAAACCAAAAGTCAAAAGGTTTTTTTTTTTTTTTTAATGTTTTTATTTATTTTTGAGAGAGAGAGAGTGTGAGCAGGAGAGGGTCACAGAGAGAGAGAGGGACACACAGAATCCAAAGCAGGCTCCAGGGTCTGAGCTGTCAGTACAGAGCGTGACAAAACCTACAAACCTTGAAGTCGGATGCTTAACCGACTGAGCCACCCAGGCGTCCCAAAAGTCAAAAGGTTTTTGATGAAGTTATAAAAATCTAGATATGGACAAAAAGAGCCCTCTCTAAATTTCTTTAAGAAGGTGTTGTGTGTTGGCTATGTTCTCTTAAAAGCAGGATATTTTTCTTAAGCTAAATATCTTCTCAGCAATAATCCCACTGCTGCAAATTTAATGCTAGTTTAATATTCTGTTTTAATTCTAGTGACACATATCGACCAGGAGATTATTTTTCATTTTGTGATTCCATGAACTCACTATTGGGGAAGAAGTAATTCTTTTTATGAAAAAAATATTTGCTTGAAAGCAACAAAATGAGCCAACAAAATAACTGATGGGAGCCACAAATCTAATGTGGAATATGAATGACATGGATTGTGCTAGTATAAACTTTTCAAAATATTAAAAACACGAATCACATAAATATAAAAAGAAAACCTAAGATTTTATTCAACTAATTAATTCATGAGGGACTGAGCGAGATGTTGACTTCAAAGGAGAACTAGTGGGGTGCCTGGGTGGCTCAGTAGGTTCAGCCCCTGATTTTGGCTCAGGTCATGATCCCACGGTGCGGTTTGTGAGTTCCAGTCCCACATGGGGCTCTGTGCTGACAGCTCAGAGCCTGGAGCCTGCTTGGATCCTCAGTCTCCCTCTCTCTGCCCCTCCCCCACTTGCACTCTGTCTCTCTCTCAAAAGTAAATAAACATTAAAAAAAATTTTTTTTTAAAGGCCAACTAGTAAGATATCAAGGTTCAGAGGAAAATTTGAAGAATTTATGTATATGTGTGTGTGTGTGTATATATATATATATATATATATATATATATATATATATATAGATGTCTGTTAGGTGTGATGAGATGAACCTAGTCAATAGAAAGTCTACCTAATACCTAATAGAATTAGGTAACATCTGGAAAGGTTACAACACCCAACACCTCACTGAAAAGACCCAGTAAACTTGCCCATTTCCAAGTTTTGTACTATTTTTCCTGATATCAATTTATAAATATATGCATACATACAGACACATATACACAAATATATTTAATTATATTTATTTACTCTGCAGAAGGACATGGCAGAGAAGAAGTATAGGTTGGTTTAAAAAGGTCATAAATGAGTGTATTTTTGTGGAAGCAATTACATGATTTCAAAGTTCACGAAGAGTTAACCTTAGCAGAACTTTTGTCTAAATTACAGAGGACAGACCACAGTATCCCCACTGCCCATCTACTACTCCCCAAAGCATGCTCTTATCTTTGCTTCACAAAAAAATAATTAGCAAGAAAGCCTGCTGCAAAAGAGCCTAGGCAGTTTATTTTTAACTACTTCTTTTTAAGGCTACACAACAAGTTTGGCCCTTATATGGGTGTGTTCATGGGTGGTTAGATTTAGAGCAGGCTCATGGAAGAGAAAGCAGGTGAAGATATGGGTTTAGGAGTGGGGGGCCCTGCTCTTGGACAGGCATAACAAGCTCGAAGCCTTCAAACTGGAACTTATTTCCCCCACCCTGCAGCCTCTCCCTACCCCAACTTGCCAATATTCCCTTTGGGTCTCAGTCTCAGTGACTCCCACCACCATCATCAACCCAGCTGCCCAAACCAGAAATTTAGGCGACATCTGTTAATTTCTCTTTCCTTTTCCTTCACATTCTACTGGTCACAAAATCCAGTGGATTCCACCCAATACCACTCTGATTTGCCACTTCTCATTGCCAATGCCCTGCTCCTGGACTTGTCCTCTCATGCCTGGATTCCTGCAGCAGCCCCAGGCTGGTCTGCCCGCCTCCCTTGTCCCAGTCCCACAGAGCAGACATGGGAGCCTTTCCTGATGAGGTCACTCTCTGCTTAAAACCCTGTTACAGCTTCTGAGCAACCTCCTTTCCTTGGTTTATGAGGTCGATTTTATCTTGCAGCTTTAATGCCTCTCTCCAACCATCTGTTCCTACTCTAAGGAGGTCCTCCCCATTTCTAGAATACACTGTCAAGTCCCTATGTCTCAGCATTTGCCCATCTTACCGCTTGGATTCCCCTCCCACATCCTTTTCAGCCTTAGCTTACTTCCTCAAGAAGCCTTCCGACGCCCCAGGCTGAATATCCTGGGTGCAGTAGGAACTCCTGTTAGCTCCTCCCCCACCACAGCTCGGTTGCCTGGTGTAATCTTGTCACCTGGTTGTTTGCCGCGCTTCTGTGGATTGGGTACTTGGCTTCTTGCCGTCTCACCTTGCCCTTGGAGTGCCAGCCACTTCACCCCAGGTCTCTTTTCCCCTCCTCGAAGATTCCCGCTCCTTCTGCCTCTCATCCCTCTTCCGCTGCCACCCGGGGTGCCACCCTGATCCCCAGGCAGGTTCAGATCTCCAGTTCGTTTCCTATGCTTGAAGCACGGCAGACGTTTCCTCCTGGCACGGTCCGGGACTCTAGGGTCAGCTATGTCATTGTGTGCTGGATATCTGTTCCCAGTTGCGGAACCTCCGCGCGGACCGTGTCTCTCTGACCGCTGTGTTCCCCGGGCCACCTCGCGCCAGGCGCGCAGCAGGTGCACGGGGAAGTGAGGGGCGCGTAGCAAACGAACGTCTGGCGGGCGAGCAGAGCGCGCAGGCCGCGCGGTGGGGGGAGGGCCCGCGCCCTCCTCGGGACCCCTCGGCGCTCTCCGCGCCCTGCGCGGCGCCGGAAGCGGCCGGCCGGCCCCCTCCCCGCGGCGCCCGCCGCCTTATCTCGGCGCCTCGGGGCGGCGGGAGGAGTCGCGGGCGCGCCAGGAGGGACGCGGCGGCGGCGGCGGCATGGGCCGGGGGCCCCGGGGCGCGGGCCGTCCGCCTCGCCGCCTGCTGCCGCTCCTGCTGCTGCTCGGCCTGGCCCGTGGCGCGAGCGGAGCGCGGGGCGCCGACGGTGAGTGCAGGCAAGGGACGGGCAAGGCGCAGGGGCGCCGGCTGGGTGCCTCGCTGGGCCCTCGACGACGCCGGGCGCGCCCCGGACGCTTCCCCGCCCCCAGGCCGGGCGGGCGCGGTGCCGGGGCGTGGAGCGCAGGCGGGGCCCCCTCCGGCCGTTGGGGCTCGGGAAGGCGGGCGCACGGACGGAGGAGGGGCTCCCCGCCCTCGCCCCGGGCCGCCGGGGGGGCGGGGGTTGGGGGGGGGAACCTGTCGCAGACTGCCTCGCCCTCGGCGCCCGGGGACCTGGGGCGAGGCGGGGGTAGGCGGGAGCGCGAGCCTCTGGGGAGAGCCGCGCCCGGTGTGGAAGGGCGCGGAAGGGCGTTCCGGCTGCACTGTCACGCTTCCTGCCCTGTTGTGGCTTTTGCACGACAAATTCTTTACCCCAAGCAATTTTCTTTCTGCCTTTTAATTTTTTTTCACCTTAATGAAGACCCAGATGCTAATGTGGTGAGAAGGAAGTGCAAGGAAGTTTACAGAAATAAAGCATTCCTTAACCAAGTCATTCATCCAACACATGGGCCTTGAATAGTTTCCCTGTGCAGGATGTGATGTCCTTGCGCTAGCCCTCATTGAGCTCGTATTCTGGAGGCCACAGACAAGCAAGTCAACCATTTCCAGACAATTGGAACGTATTGTCACATGTGGCGCGAGTTACACAGAGGATTCGAACCCTTAAGGGCGGTGGTGTTTACCCAAGTAACAGTAACGGAAGGCAGACTGCCCTAAGTGCTCCGAGAAGGTGTAGGTGGTCAGAGGAGAGCAAGATTAATTCTAGCTTGGGGAATCTGGTGGCATCATGGATGAGAGGACTGTTGAACTGGGCAAACAAGGCTTGGTAATATTTGGGTATGTGAAGATGAGGGAAAAGGCGTTCCACCTCATAGCAGAGGGTACAGTCAGCTCTCCATAAATACGTATAGAACGAATGAATTCTACATGGAAGGGACAATGTGAGGATTCACACGGAGGTGTAAAAGCATGGGGCCTGTAATTTCAGTCTGACTGGACTGTAGAAGATGGGTGGGAAATTGAGGTGGAAAAGCAGATTGAATTCAGAAGCCTGAGCACCTTAACTGGCAGACCCAGGATTTAGACTTAGCTGTTCCTGGGTGCTGGGAAGCCATTGGAAGTAATTGGAGGTTTCCGTATAGGGAGTGACATAAAGAGTGAGAATAAGAAAACCCTCCAGCTTTCTTAGTAAAACCATTCATCCTAAGGTGGAAGGGAACTTCCAGGAAGGGAGATATGGGGGGGATTTTGTGGCTCCGACTCCTGTTCCCCCAAATTCTCTTCACCTTTTTACTTTTACTACAACTTTTACTATCACTGGTGGACATTTCTCTTGATGGCGTAACCTTCTGGGATGGCCATTTTGGTACATCAGGTATTCTGGTAGGCTTTCTAACTTCCTTCCCGGACTTGGTGCATGTGGCAGAGTGCAGACAAACTTGTAGATGCTTGGGGTCAATTTCAGAACCTGTGTGAAGATTCTCTAGCCTAGGAAATGCTCCAGCGTGGTCCCATCAAGTGACTGGGCTAAGACAGTGGAACAAAATTACTACCTAAGGTCATCCTTAAAGGCTACTATTGGGTGAGTTTCGGGAAATGGAAGTCAGGGTTGCCCCGCTGAGCCTCTTCTCCCTATGTAGGCATCCTTCTTCATTTCCAAACGTGAAGAATCTGGTTTTATTAAGGGCATGTTTCCTTCCAGTGGACAATGTGGGGCATGACTGGAGGCTTAGAGGCACTGAGGAAGTTGTAATAGCTGGCCTGGAATTTCTGAGGACTGGCCCCACTGTAAAGACAGCAGGAGAAGGAGACTGAATGGAGATAATGAAGTAGAAATGGAACGGAAGGACCTAACAGACATTAAGGTGCAAGGGAACAGAAGAGAAAGGGGACACTAAGGTTTGGGGACTACGTGAACTTAGATATATGGTTCTGTAGGAGGAGGAAGAAGGTTTGGGAAGAAAGATAAGTCATTTTGGATTCCTGAATTTGAGGTGATGTTAGGGCTTCTGGAGAGGTTGAACTCAATAGGGCGTTAAGATTGTGGATGATAGGTATGTGCCAGTGATGGAGACTTGGTGGTCAGTTGAAGCCTTGAGGTTAACAAGAGTAGAGCAGTGAGGCTGAGAGCTAGATGCAGAGAGCTCGAGGGAGTGCGGAGACATCCGTTGGCTTTTCAAGATATTCTTCAAAGGGGGGCACCTGGGTGGCTCAGTCAGTTAAATGTCTCACTTTGGCTCAGGTCATGAGCTCACAGCTCACGGGTTTGAACCCTGGTGGGACTCTGTGCTGACAGCTCGGAGCCTGGAGCCTGCTTTGGAGTCTGTGTCTCCCTCTCTCTCTGCCCCTCCCCCACTCATGCTGTGTGTCTCTCTCTCTCAAAAATAAATAAACACTTAAAAAATTAGAAAAAAAAAGGATATGCTTCAAAGAAATTAGAAGGAGGGGTGTCTGGCTGGGTCAGTGGGAGGAGCATGCGACTCTCAATCTCGGGTTGTGAGTTCGAGACCCACATGGCGTGTAGAGATTACTTAAATAAATAAAACTTAAAAAAAAAAAGAAGGAAAGAGAAGATAGCATTCGGCTGGCTGGTGGTGGTAAAGAAGACACAACCACGTTTTAGAATGAAGGGTATCATTCCGTAGAGAGGGAGACACTGAAAATTAAAAAATAAATGAGGTATTTAATGGAGCATGTCAAAAAGCAAAATTGGGCTACAAGTGGGAAAGCTTAGTCTCTGAGAGGGGAGGGAGGGAGAAGAATGGAGAACTGCCCTTCCTTCCTGCCGAGCTGTCTACTTAGTGAGTGCTATTCATATTTCAAAACCAGCCCAGTTGTCCCCTCCCCCCCCCCCCGGAAGTTGTCCAGTTCCCTTGCAGCACCAGCGGTACCCTGCCTGTCCCTGTGTACCATGCTTGTATGGGATACTCTCACACTTGTGTACGTATTTATATGGTACCCTTACTCTACACACTGATACCATATTGCAGTGTAGTTGTTTACTAGACTAAGAGCTCCATGTGAGTAGAGATCGTGGCCTGTATTAGGAGTTTGGTATGAAAGTAAACGAAGCCCACCCAAATGAGAACAGGCGAGGGCTCTTTATATAGAGTTTGCTAATATAGCAGGAGAGTCAGCCGGCATCACTTACATTTATCAGACTCAAAAACAGGCAGAGGTGTATAAAAGCTTGATAGTGGATCAAAGGGGAAGGGGAAGGCTTCCGGTGTGTCCGAGTCAGAGGCTGTTGGCATGGAGAAGCTGGCGGTGGCTTTACTAACAGCAGGCGTTGTTCGTGATTGGTTATGGGAGTATATTTGGCTTTCTCTGATTGGTCCTAAGTTTGAAGTGAGGGCAACAGTTAGGGGAGCCGGCTGTTATTGATTAAATCCTGACCAATTTGGGACTTACAGCTACAGAGGTTGTGGTTTGACTTCCTGGACTGATGGCTGCAGATTGTGGGTCAGCGTTCTATTTTTGTATATGGTCTGGCCATTGTCTGTTTATAGATTCAGTCTCTCATTGGTTACATGTGCTGAATTACATTGAATTGTTATCCAAGGTGCTTTGGGGAGGAAAGAGTGGAGGAGCTCTACTCAGAGGGCCTGAGTGTGAGGGAAGTGCGAGTTGCACAGTTGGGAGAGCAGGAGGGTGTTGGTGGGTGGGTGGGGTGCCAAGCCCAGGGGAGGGAAGGTTAGGAATGGGCTAGGATGGGAACCAGTCAGTCCTGTTTCTCTCCCTTCTCTGGCAGGGCTCTGAGGCGGGAGTGGCAGGGGCCTTGTTGGCTCAGGACTGGCTAGGGTTCCAAAGGCCAGAAGGAGGACAGGCAGAGGCCTTGAGAATCTAGAGGGAACACTGGGGCAGAGGCCTGAGGAAATTGTTCTTGCTTTGTAAAGTGCACATGATGTCACTAATCATGCATTTCATAGGCCTCTTATTCACTCTGTCGTCCTGAGTCAGAGCAGCATAGTCACTCTTCAGCCTGGGGGGGTGGTGTGGGGGGTAGGGAAGAGAAATATTTGAGGGAGGGAGGGAGTTGTTTTGGAATGATTTACAGTTGCTCAAGGTGAGGGAGCCGAATTCGAGCTGATGAAGAAGATCCTTCCTGTAGCCTGTCTTCCATCTCCAGGGACCTGGCCCTGGGCACGTCTCCAGCCTTCCGGTCAAATCCTAAAATGGGTTCCCCATTCTCTGTAGCCCCAGGTAGCAAGTGGCCTATTGGCAGAGGAGACAGGGGAAATGAATTGCATGGATTAAAAAGAAGTTTTCCATCTGGTTGACAGTGTGAGTCAGGTGTGAGGCAACGCTTAGTGGGTGACATGCTGGATGTGAACCGAGGGTGTGGCCTCAATGAAGCGCTCCTTAACTCAAAACCTTTGAAATTGGGGCACGTAGGGTTGGTTCCTGGTCTGTAGGCCACGTGTGGGGGGCCCCACCGTGAGCTGGTGTTGGTCAAACAGGAAAGGGGACACAAGAGGGCAAAAGGGCAAAAGGAAGCTGAGGGCCCTATAACCATTTTCCACAAGGAAAGACTGCAGGTTCCTGATGTGGAATGTCAGTCCTGGGTTGGGGTGGGGAAGAGAAATGTATGGTGGTCCACATTGTCCTGCAAGGATCGCTTTGCCCGAGAGGAGAGTGCACTCTGTCTTGGGGGATTTTAAAGCCGAGGCTGTGGTTTTGTTTTGTTTTGTTTTGTTTTGTTTTGTTTTGTTTTTTGGGGATGTGGAAAGGAGAGAATTTGAGGTTTCTCAAGTTCCATTCATTTCAGGAATTTGATGCAGTCCTTTAAGAGCAATGCAATTTTGGGGTGCCTGGGTGGCTCAGTCAGTTAGTCCTCCGACTTCGGCTCAGGTCATGATTTCTTGGTTCATGAGTCCAAGCCCCACATCAGGCTCTCTGCTGACAGTGCAGAGCCTGCTTTGGATTCTTTCTCCCCCTCTATCTCTGCCCTTCCCCTGATTTCTCTCTCCTCTCTTTCTCAATAAATAAAATAAACTTAGGGGTGCCTGGGTGGCTCAGTCGGCTAAGTGTCCAACTTTGGCTCAGGTCATGATCCCACTGTTTGTGAGTTCAAACCCCACATCAGGCTCTGTGCTGACAGCTCAGAGCCTGGAGCCTGCTTCAGATTCTCTCTGCCCCTCTCTCTGCTCCCTCTCTGTCTTTCACTCTCAAAAATAAACATTAAAAAAAAAGAAAGGAAGGAAGAAAAAGAGCAGTTTTACATAATGTGGAAGACTTGGGAATGCTCTTCCAGAGTTTTAGCTGGATGTTTTAGTTTTAAGCTTGTGTGTTTCCTCAGGTCATTTGCAGTGTTTCCACATATGGCCACAAGTATATCCTGAGAGACAGGATCTCATGAAGCTTGTGCAGTGGATTTGTTTGGTATGACTGTGAATAGCTGGGGATTAGATTAAGATTTAAATGGAAGCACTCCATTTGTGATTTTAAACTACCTTCTTCCCTTGGCAGTGGACACAATCTCTTCATTGTGTTGTCAGAGCCCATGTGCTGTTATTTCATTTAAATCGTTGCTTGCATATCGAAATACAGAGCAAGGGCGCCTAGGTGGCTCTGTTGGTTAAGTGTTAGACTCTTGATTTTGGCTCACATCATGATCTCACGGTTCAAGAGTTCAAGCCCTATGTTGGGCTCTATGCTAATAGCATGGAACCTGCTTGGGATTCTCTGTCTCTCTGTCTGTCTGTCTGTCTGTCTCTCTCTCTCTCTCTCTCTCAAAATAAATAAACTTAAAAAAAGGAAAGAAATACAGAGCGAGAATGTCTTGCTCAGGCTGCCACCCTCCATTCCATCCTGAGGTTTGGTCTACTTGGTGTTTAGAGGAGAGGAGGGGGTGGTGAGCAGGGCTGAAAGGGTGAGGACGCTGAACACTTCCAAGGTCTGAGTCAGGTGTTACCCAGAAGGCCGGAAGGATCTGGAGAAGACAGAGGGGTGATTATGTAAATTAAGGTATTATGGATCCTAGAATATCAACCCCATGAATAGGTAGGCATCTGTCCACACAAAGATACTGCTTTGGGTTTTTGCACAAGTGCAGTTTTCCATCACCCTCTTCATTAGTATAATTGGGAGTTGGCTAGCTGTCACTACTTTCATTTATTCATTAACGGAATTGTTGAGTGGTGGTTATAATAGCATCTAACATATTCTTTTTTTTTTTTTTTTTAATTTTTTTTTTCAACGTTTATTTATTTTTGGGACAGAGAGAGACAGAGCCTGAACGGGGGAGGGGCAGAGAGAGAGGGAGACACAGAATCGGAAACAGGCTCCAGGCTCTGAGCCATCAGCCCAGAGCCCGACGCGGGGCTCGAACTCACGGACCGCGAGATCGTGACCTGGCTGAAGTCGGACGCTTAACCGACTGCGCCACCCAGGCGCCCCGCATCTAACATATTCTAATTGCTTTACGTATATTAACTCATTTATTCTTTATTCCTCACAACAGCCATATGAGGTGGGCTTTTATTATTCTCACATTCAGAATTACAGGAAACTGAGGCACAGAGACCTCTCAAGGATTACACAGCCAGCAAGTGGCATAGTGTCTCTTCCCCTTGCTCTTAACCACTGTGCCAAATAGCAGGCACTGCATCTTGCATGACCTGTTTCTAACAATAATTGCAACATCAACGGAAAGAGGCATAAATATTCATGTAAATTAGCCCTTTGTTTAGTGCTTTAGAGTTCATACAGCATTTATATTTTTCATTTAATCCTCGTGACACAATTCCATCTCACAGATTAAAACTGGAGGACTGACAGTTTAACTTGCCTGAGATCACCTAACCAGGGAGCAAGAGAGAAGTCCTCCAGTCTAGGTGGAGACACCAAAAGCTGTCTCGTTCTCTCACTGTTGAATGTGATTTTAGCTGGCTTAGTTGATAAGGAGTGCTGAAGGGAAGTGAATCTAGGTCGTCCTTGCTGGGGGCACAATAATAGTAACAAAAAGGGCTTAGCCTTTTTGTCTGTCTAGACCTTAGAGTCCCCATTGTCTCTGCCAGTAATTCTAGGTATCCCTAGGGTGGGGGATGGGGGTCCCTCACCTCCGTAGGAGTGCCCTTGGTTACTGCATGGCGGCCACCTCTTCATGACAGAATTAAGTCATCCTTGGTATGGATGTGAAGCTGCCTCCCTACACCTCCCCCCCCCCCCCCCCCCCCCCCCCCCCCCGCTTCCCCTCATGCAAAGGAATGGCAGTCTTTCTGTTGGCCTGGAGAATTCCCGTTCCTTGGGAATATCTCTGTCACCTTGTCCAGCTATGCTGTGCATCAGTTTAGGCTTGGTGAAAGAGATCTTCAGTGTTGCCTTTTCTTTCCCCAGGATTCTGACCCAAGTCCATGAGGTTGAACCAGACTTGCAGTGCTGTTAGTGTGGTGGACCACACTAGGAGCTCCACCCAGGAGCTTCTTAGAAATGCAGATTCTCAGGCCCCACCCCATACCTACTGAATGAGAATGTCTGGGGATTCTGGTGTTCCCCGCCTCCCCACCTCCCACCTGGGGGTTCTGTTTTAACAAGCTCTCCCAGGTCGGGTGACCAGCTGTCTTGGTTTGCACCTTAATGAGGTGTTTTCTGGGTCATAGGATTTGTAGTATTAAAATCGGGATGAAGGGGTCACTCCACCTCTATGTGATTCTTAACTGAGCTACAGGCTGGTGAACAGTGGAACTGTTGTGTGCTCAGATGTGGCCTTCCCTGCCCTGTCTTTTCTCCCCGCCCTTGGATTAGAGTTGTGCTTCCTGCCCCTTTCTTTAGGATAAGTTGTTTTCTGCCGCCCCCCCAAGAGGCTACTTAGTTCCTCAAGCAATTAGAACTCAGAAGCTGCTGTGTAAGGCCCTACAGACTAGGTTAATTATGGCTGAATAACAAGATTTAGCTGAAGTCCTTCTTCCTCTGGAAGCTGCTTTCCCTTCTGCAGGTAGCCTGAGAAGCTTTTGGTAGCCTCCTGCACGTCTTGTCTTTTTTTTTTTTTCCTTTTTTTTTTGAGACACAGAGAGACAGAGCCTGAGCAGGGGAGGGGCAGAGAGAGAGGGAGACACAGAATCGGAAGCAGGCTCCAGGCTCTGAGCTGTCAGCACAGAGCCCGATGCGGGGCTCGAACTCACAAACTGAGATCATGACCTGAACCAGAGTTGGATGCTTAATCGACTGAGCCACCCAGGTGCCTCTACATGTTGTCTTCTTTGCTGGTATGGGGAACAGACATTTATTGAACCAAACATGCCAAGTACTGTCCTTTTGGGGTTATACTTTGCTAAATTATTCCTAGTGGGTCATTAAGATAGGTACCCTAATGATGGGGTTTTGGGGTGGTCGGGGTTCGGAGTTGACGGCCAAGAAAGAATTCTTGAAGACATCTTTGGTGCAAAAAGGTGATTTTATTAAACTACGGGGACAGGATATGTGGGCAGAAAGAGCTGCACTGGGGTTGTGAAGAGTGACTATATACCTTCAGGTTAGGAAGAGGTTAGGGACAGCATAAGTCTTTAAGGTATTTTGGAAACAAGATTTCCAGGACCTTGAGGGGGCTGTTGTTAGGAAAACGTCATTTAGTATTGCTTAGTAAAACCTCAGTCATGAGACACTTGAGATACATATCAGGGGCCACATATTTGGAGTATAATTGCCAACAAATACTTGGAGGTTAAAGATAAAGGATGTTTGCAAAGGAATTTTTATGTGTTTAAGGAGACTCAGGATCCTGGGGGGGGGGGGTAGGGGCAGTCAGGATAATGTTAAGCCAAGGTTCTCTTTTGCCTCTAGCAAAGTGTCATCATTGAGGCAGCTGAGCTCCTACAGGGAGGTCACTCTGCCTGTTTCAAGGACTTGTCTTTGGGCTGTAGGCAGTAAGGGAATTTAATTTTTCATTTGCCTTTGTTTCCCACATTACCATGGCAAGCACTTAAACTCCCTTACATCTTGATGAGGCTGATAATTAGGGTTCCAGGAACGTAAACTGAAGGAGACTCCTGGCCTGCAGGATTGTGATCTTTTTCAGTCAACCATTTGTTTTCTTTCCTTTCCTTTGTTGTTGGCCAGCCAGGAGTGTCTGAGGAATATCACACACATCCCACCTAGGGGATGGGGCACGGGATGCTGTTAGTTTATACTTTGCCCTCAGCTTGCCTTATGTTCCCTCATCACTAAGGGTGAAGTCTCAGATGATTAGGGAGGGGGCAAGGACTTTGGAGCCCACTTTAAACTCTTCTGCTCAAAATGTGGTTCCCCTGGGAGCTTGTGAGAACTGCAAACTATAGGGCCCCACCCAGACAAGCTGAATCAGAGCCTGCAGTTTAACATTGTCTGTCCCCAGGTGATTTGAATGCTCTTTAAAATTTGAAAAGCCCAAAGCCCTTGTTTTACAGAAGAAAAAACTGAGATCCAGAGAGGTTCGATGATTTGTTAAAGGTCATACAATGAATCAGACTCAGCTAGATTTAGGATTCAATTTGGAGTCTCAGGTCCAGTGCTTCCTTCCCCCTGCCCCCCCCACCCCCACCCCTATCTGACTGCCTTCTTATAAGGCCTTATTTTGTCTGGTTCTGTTTATTGAATGAACTTGAACTTAATTCAATTTATTTAAAAAACTTTACATTCTGTCCTTCACTAATTCAGACTGGACTTCCTTTAATTTATCTGAGTGGGTGGCACTACTTTATTTCTTAATTTTTTTGTGTGTGTTTATTAGATTCAATCAAGGATTGAATGAAATAATCCTTTTCTATCTGATACAAGTTTCTGGAACTGGATGTATAAAAATGCTTCCATGGGGCGCCTGGGTGGCGCAGTCGGTTAAGCGTCCGACTTCAGCCAGGTCACGATCTCGCGGTCAGTGAGTTCGAGCCCCGCGTCAGGCTCTGGGCTGACGCTCAGAGCCTGGAGCCTGTTTCCGATTCTGTGTCTCCCTCTCTCTCTGCCCCTCCCCCGTTCATGCTCTGCCTCTCTCTCTGTCCCAAAAATAAATAAAACGTTGAAAAAAAAAAATTTAAAAATGCTTCCATGTTTATAAAGACAAATATTCCATATAAGAAAAAAACTCAGACATTTTGTCATTTTGTTGTTGGTTTCATTAATATGGTATTTATTTCTGTTATTGCACAATACATACACAGAAGAATGTTCATCATTATATGGTTGATCACAGTGGATTTGTGGACTTGACCAGGATCCATTTTTTCAAAAGTATTTCCAGAATTTTGGTTGCGTGTGGTTATGAATTGACAGTGTCCTACAGCACTGTTTAAAAATGTTATATGTTGGGGCGCCTGGGTGGCTCAGTCGGTTGAGCGTCCGACTTCAGCTCAGGTCACGATCTCGCGGTCCGTGAGTTCGAGCCCCACGTCTGACTCTGGGCTGATGGCTCGCAGCATGGAGCCTGCTTCCGATTCTGTGTCTCCCTCTCTTTCTGTCCCTCCCCCATTCATGCTCTGTCTCTCTCTGTCTCAAAAATAAATAAACGTTAAAAAAAAATTTAAAAAATATGTTATATGTTAAAATGGTTACATATATTTACCTGATGGACATTTAGGTATGGGGCTGCATTCTCACTTCAGCTCTGCCTGTTGCCCCTATAATCCGGAGCCTCTCTGGTCCATTTCTCCAGGTTGTACAACTCTGTTCTATTCCAGGGTTAGTGAGGGCAACTGGGTATCCCATACTCCTTATCCGTATTTACACCTAGTTCCTTCACTTTGAGCCTGTCCCTTACTCCTGCCTTCTAAAGTGCTCAGTGGCCCCAATTCCTGAGCCTTTTGGGGTCAGCTCTTAGTTCCTCTTCTCAGGACATTCCCATATGTCCATCTCTTCCATCTTATGAAATATTGTTGACATCCTCATTTGCCATCATCTTGTCTGCCAAAGTTTATGCCTTTCTGGTCCTAGATGTCATTCGGTGGGGGGGAGGGGGGGGTGGCTTTGAGAATGTATTAAATCTGCAGTGTTCAATTGGAAAGTCGTCTGTAATAGAAAAACCTTTAAAAAAAATGTTTATTTTAAAAAGAGAGAGAGAGAGAGAGAGAGAATGAGTGAGAGAAGGGCAGAGCAGGGGGACAGAGGATCCAAAGCAGGCTCTGCGCTGCCAGCAGTGAGCCTGGCGTGGGTCTTGAACTCATGAACTACAAGGTCATGACCTGAGCCAAGGTCGGATGCCCAACTTACTGAGCCACCCAGGTACCCCTGTAATAAAAAAAACTTTTATGTGTATTTTCTTTTTTTTTTTTTTTTTAATTTTTTTTTTTTTTCAACGTTTATTCATCCCTGGGACAGAGAGAGACAGAGCATGAACGGGGGAGGGGCAGAGAGAGAGGGAGACACAGAATTGGAAACAGGCTCCAGGCTCCGAGCCATCAGCCCAGAGCCCGACGCGGGGCTCGAACTCACGGACCGCGAGATCATGACCTGGCTGAAGTCGGATGCTCAACCGACTGCGCCACCCAGGCGCCCCATTATGTGTATTTTCTTACAAGCTCTTTTTTATTCCTAATGTTGTGTGTTTGCATATGCTTTTTTCCTCTCACCAATTTCACTGAGTTATGACTACCAGTCTTTATGATGCACTGACTTTGGGGAAAGGTTTTTTTTTTTTTTTTTTTTTTTTATCCCAATGAATTTGAATATAGTTTTTTTCTTTCTTTTTTAAAAGATCTTATTTTTCAGTAATCTCTAAACCCATTCTGGGGCTTGAACCCACAACTCTGAGATCAAGAGTTGCATGTTCCACTGACTAAGCCAGCCAGGCGCCCCTGATTTCTTCTTTACTAATTCCTCACCCTCTCCCCAGATAAACCTCTATTTTCTTTTAGGAATTTATTTTCCCCCTGAATTTCTTGCATTAAAATTCTAAGGGGTGTGTGTGTGTGTGTTTCCTGGCTGGCTGCTTTCTTTCTCTCTTTGAAAGTACCAAACCATGAAAAACCCAAAAGTTTCTGGAGTAAATACCTTCTTATATCTAGTATTAAACATTCAATTTTGCTATCCTCTTAGTCCTGAGCATTTTTTAAGAGACTGTTCTGCAGTTCCCAAGTAGGTTTTTTAGGGGGGACACTCATCTTTTGTTTTATTTTGTAGTCTTATCACATGGTTACATGGTAGTCAGACAGAATGTCCTCTACAATCTCTACTTTTTTTTGCACCTTGTTGCATTTTTTTGTAATGGTCTGGGATATAACACATTTTGTAAATATTCCGTGGTTAATTTCATATCCCTTAGTGATAAGCAGTGGTTTGTCTCATTTCTGTGTTATATTTGTTTTAAAAGAAAAAGCAGGCATGGTTAATGAGCAGTACAGATCTTCCTGAATTTATGATTGGATTACATCCTAACTTGAAAATCTGCTAAGTCAAAAATGCATTTCATACTCCTAACCTATCAAACATTGTAGCTTAGCCATGCCTACCGTAAACTCGCCCAAAACAAGTTTGCCTACAGTTGGGCAAAATCACTTAACTATTTTATACTGAAATGTTGAATATCTCATGTAATTTATTGAATACCATACTGAAAATGATAAACAGCATGGCCGTGTGGGTGCAGAATGGTTCCTGAGCATATGGGTTGTTTACCTTTCTGAGTGCTCGGCTGACTGGGAGCCGCAGCTGGCTGTCACTGCCCAACATCATGACAGAGGGTCACTGCGTATCACTGGCCTGGGGAAAGATAAAAATTCAAAGCGTGTTTTCTACTGAATGTGTATCACTTTTGCTCCATTGTAAAGCTGAAAAGTTGTAAGGTGAACCATCGTAAGTCAGGGATTGTCTGTCCTTGGAAATCTCCCTGTCTCAGTTGCTTAGAGCAACCTGAGGGCTAAGTCTTTATTAGCTGGGTGGTAATGGGGCCAAAGCTAAGATGGAATTTCATACTCAAAGACTGTCCTCATTAGGCCACTCCTGAAATTACAGACACTCGGAGGAAGACGTGATATCCCACATAGCCTCAGGTAGAAATTCTTGTTCTCGGGGCATATATGGATCACGGTCTGGTAGATTTGTGTGTGTGTGTGTGTGTGTGTGTGTGTGTTAGCCTCACACATTTTTGCTGCCTATGTGAGTAATTGGGATCCGGTCATCTGGCTGGGACCTGGCTATTATCTCAATGGCACTTTTTTTCTAAGTTTATTTATTTTGAGAGAGAGAGCAAGAGTGAGGGAGGGGCAGAGAGAGAGGTGAGGAGAGATAGGATCCCAAACAGGGTCTGCACTGACAGCACGGAGCCACACGTGGGACTCGAACTCACGAACTGTGAGATCATGACCTGAGCCAAAATCAAGAGTTTGACTCTTAACCGACTGAACCACCCAGGTGCCCCTCAATGACATTTTAAACACATTCATTTTTTTCCCTAGAAGAAAAAATGATAGGGTAATAGACAGATGAGTTCTTCTGCCTTCCACTTGCTCTTTGAGTTGTAGCAAGTAGGATTACAGGTTCCTTTATCCATTTGGTCAATAAAAGTGTATTGAATGTTTTTATACTGTGCCATGGTGATATGTGGGCAAATGACATAATCCCTGTCCTTGAGGAGAAGCTCATTAATAAAATGCAGCTGGGAAGACAGAGCTGGAACAGTGTATAATAACAAATTTACATGGTGGATGTGGGAATTTACAAGGGTTAGTGGAGCACAGAGGAAGATACATTTAATCTTCCCCAAGAACGGAGGAATGGGGAAGACCCCAGGGAGAATGTGATGTTTAAGGGGTGTCTTGAAACAGGAATGGGTGCAAGCTGGAGAGAGAAGGTGGGATAGGCATTCTAGTTGAAGGGCAAACCATGACTACAGCATGAAGTAGGACAGTGGATAGCATGGGTGGGAAAAAGGGGTCGTTGGCCTCCTGCCTAGAGAATACTGTGTGTGGTTTGGGTTTGGAAACAGTGAGGCTTGGAGGGATTAGCTTAGAGTTGGACTGTTAAGAGCTTTGATTGTCAGGTAGAGGTATTTGCACTTTACTCTGTGGTCAGTGAGTAGCTGTTTTGTTGCAGGTTTTTAAGGACGGGATCAGATCTATCTTTTATAATTTTGCAATTCAAATTTTGGTTTTTCATTGTAAATATCTACTACCCAAAATAGGACTGAAGTTTTCTTTTCCTGGGGCACCTGGGTGGCTCAGTCGGATAAACGTCCGACTTCTGCTCAGGTCATGATCTCACTGCTCAGGTCATGATCTCACGGCTCATGGGTTCGAGCCTCATGTGGGTCTCTGACAGCCCAGAGCCTGGAGTCTGCTTCGGATTCTGTGTCTCCCTCTCTCTGCCCCTCCCCCACCCATGCTCTGTCTCTGTGTCTCAAAAAAAATGTGGAAGTTTTCTTTTCCTGAAATATACAATTTATGATTCAGGTTTAGATGTCTGTGCCACTTGCCACAAACATGCTACCTGCAAGCAAACAGAAGGGATGAAGATGTGTATTTGCAAGTATGGATTTGTGGGCAATGGGAGGACTCACTGCGTTGGTAAGTTCTGAATCCCGGGTCAAGATGAAAAGTTGAATCAACTAATAAGATTCTCCAGTATTAAAGAGCTTATTACTTCCTTGTGGGGAAAACGTTGTTTTGTTCACGCGTTTTTGTTACAAGAATTTTGTCTGTTATAATACTCCTTTCCTTTAGTGTTTCCCCGAACCCCTTTCTTTAGCATTTCCAAGGACATATCTTTCAATGTTAGAGGGTTGTTGAACTTGAATCTCTGGCAACTCTCTGACCTAACACAAATTTGAAATGTTTCAAGTCTTGAGTTTAACTTGAGTGAATGTTGTATTCCTAAATTTCTCCTGGTTGTTTTGGTGCAAAACGATGAGTATTAGTACCCTGAGGAAAAACAAAATACAATTGCCTATTGGACTTCTTGGCTAATTGGTGAAATACTGTTGCTTAGAGTCTTATGACTACCAGAATCCATCCTCCAGACTTTTTATAGTTGTAGCCCTTTGGGGTCTTGGGTGTCTTAAAGGAATACAAAGACCTTTAGTCTAGAAGTGTCTAAGATTATTTTTTGCTTCATGGTGTCCACTATGCCATGAGAGTCGGGCAATATCCAGGTTCAAGCCCAACTCAGAGAGAGGGAGAACCTCACAGCATATTTATAATAGTGAATGTTGGGAGAACACAGTTTTCTCCCAGGAACCTTATTACGTGCAGTACAAATATTGATAGTTGTGCACTGACAGTGTATACAACCTTGTTGTGATATCTTTGGGTTTTTTCTACCTAAAGAAAAATACTAATTCTGAGTTCCAAAAGTCATATTCTACTTCAAAGATAACATGCTTTCACAGTCACACATCACTGCCCATTCCTGCAGACTGGAATGGTGTCACCTTTGACCCTCTTTCTTTAGGATTCTGTCTGGAGAATCGTGGCTGCCTTGCAGTCTGAGGCTCCTGACACATTTCCCCCACCCCTCTCCTCTGGCAGATGGCTGGCAGGGGCTTGGAAATGAGGTTGGAATCCAGCATGGACAAGCTTTTTCTGTTCCTTCCCCTAATACAGTCCCCCTCCCACGTAAGCCACCCCACTCTCGATTCTTCTTTGACTTCTGAGTAGAAGCTTCTCCTAATGGGATGAAGGGGCTTTATTAATTCATGTGACACTTGCTGTCAGACACTGGACCCTGCGTATCCCAGTACTTGGCCTGCTGAGACCACACCGTAGCATGAATACATGTCTGCCAGGCCTGCTGTAACCTGGTGTTAAGTCAGGGGACCCAAGAAATTTAGAATTCTCTACAAACCCAGTGTCCCTGCTGGGGAAATCTGCAGGGGAGACGAGTGTCAGAAACAATAGCAAAAGGCCGGAATATGCCATTTTGGGTCTGAAAGCCTGGTGCAGTGCTCATAAGCTGGGCTGGAAACTTGGCCTGGCTGTGACTTGAGGGTTCTGTTTCTCTACTGTTCCGTGCAGATCTCACCGTAGACGGTTTTGACAATGAACTGTGTTTCCATGTTCAGTTACATTTCCAAAAAGATAATGCCTATAAGGAAAATGAGGGGGAAGAAACAAAAAAAAAGGAACACTGGATTTGGGGGAGGGTACTTTTGAGTTGGCAGGAATTGAATGCAATTGTGAGACGCGATTGAAGTGCTTTGAAGGAACCAGTGCTGTAGTGAAACACCAAATAACAATCCGAAGAAGTCGATGACCTCCCCTGCTCCCCCCAAGACAAAACAAAACTAGCTGGATAGATCAGCTCTGAAAGAATGAATAAGAAACTGGTCACAGGAGTTCTGATGGTAGAGTCCAGGGCAGAGCCAGCAAAAGTCTGGCCTGCAGGCCAAATTTGGCTGCTGCCTGTTTTTGTAAATAGAGGTTTATTAGAACACAACATTGCTCATCTGTTTACTTATTGTCTGTGGCTGCTCTCGTGTTCCAAAAGCATGGAAGCAGAGACTGATGATGGGTCCTTCACACAAAAAGTTTGTTGACCCCTGAGCTACAGAACAGAGACAGGAGGGAGGTTTACTTTCATTTTACATCCCTGTCAAATTATCGAATTAAAAATATTCAGGGCAGGCTTTTGTGGGCTCATCAAGCTCCTCTCTTTCAGCTCCTTCTCACTGGGTGACTAATATTATTCACATGGGTCATTGACGATTAGCAGGAACTGTTATTAGCCCTGCTCCCGGATGAGGCTTAAGCACTAATTCCATTGTGTTTCCTGGTAACTCAGAAGTAACGAATTTTCCGGTTAATCACTGGATGCAAAATCATCCTATTCTGCCTTTCATGAAAAAAGCAAGAGAATGGCTGGTGGAGCTGGAAAAATGGGATGCTGCGGATTCGTTTCCCCAGGCCTATGATAAAATCTTTTTAAATACGGAGAAGTTGAAAAAGAATCCCCTTCGCCCAGTCTTCAAAAAAGATGAATGATCAGATTAAGATGTTGGGTTTCTCTTGTGGGTTTTTTGTTTTTTTTTTTTTTATTTTTTTTATTTTTGGGACAGAGAGAGACAGAGCATGAACGGGGGAGGGGCAGAGAGAGAGGGAGACACAGAATCGGAAACAGGGTCCAGGCTCTGAGCCATCAGCCCAGAGCCTGACGCGGGGCTCGAACTCACGGACCGCTAGATCGTGACCTGGCTGAAGTCGGATGCTTAACCGACTGCGCCACCCAGGCGCCCCTCTTGTGGTTTTATATACACCTCGTGCACGCTCCAAGGGGCCCGTGCCCTATCATGTGAGAGGCCTGGTGAAAAGAAAAGAGGCTGGGGGGTAGATCACTGAGACGTTGTCAATGCAATAGCAACTCCTGAGTCTGTAGCACAGCAGAACAGTCTGGGTTGTTGAACATGGTATGGATTGATAGCCCTTTCTGTGTGTTATTTCAATGTATCAACAGATAAAAATGAGTGCCAGTTTGGAGCCACTGTGGTCTGTGGAAACCACACATCTTGCCACAACACGCTCGGAGGCTTTTATTGCATTTGCCTAGAAGGATATCGAGCCACGAATAACAACAAAACATTCATTCCCAATGATGGCACCTTTTGCACAGGTACTCAAGAAGGGGGCTGCAGGGATAGCATCCTGGTGATGGCGGGACAGTATCTGGGGTGGGGAGGAGGGAGGTGGCTTGGCTGGGACAGGGTGTGATTTAAGGGAGGAACCATCCTTTGTTTAGAAGGTCCATGAGCGGGGTGCCTAAGTGGCTCAGTTGGTTGAACATCTGATTTTGGCTCAGGTCATGATCTTGTGGTTTGTGGGTTCAGGCCCCGTGGTCGGGCTCCGTGCTGACAGCTTGGAGCCTGGAGCCAGCTTCTGATTCTATGTCTCCCTCTCTCTCTCTGCCTCTCCACCGCTCATGTTCTGTCTCGCTCTCTCTCTCTCTCAAAAATAAATAAACATTATGGGGCGCCTGGGTGGCGCAGTCGGTTAAGCGTCCGACTTCAGCCAGGTCACGATCTCGCGGTCCGCCCCGCGTCGGGCTCTGGGCTGATGGCTCAGAGCCTGGAGCCTGTTTCCGATTCTGTGTCTCCCTCTCTCTTTGCCCCTCCCCCATTCATGCTCTGTCTCTCTCTGTCCCAAAAATAAATAAACGTTGAAAAAAAAAATTTTTTTTTAAAAAAATAAATAAACATTAAAAAAAAACAAAAAACTAGATAGTAAAAAAAAAAAAAAGGTCCATGAGGGAAATTTGGATGTGGACTGAGTATTAGTTAATATTAGGGAATTATTGTTAATTTTGTTAGCTGTGATATTTGAGATATTCTTAATTTTATTTTTTTTTAATGTTTATTTTTGAGAGAGTGAGTGGGGGAGGGACAGAGAGAGACAGAGAGAGAGAGAGAGGGAGAAAATCCCAAGCAAGCTCCACACCCCTCGCAGGGCCCGTTTCAGGGCTCAATCCCACAATTGTGAGATCATGACCTGAGCCAAAATCAAGAGTTGGACGCTTAACTGGGACTGAGCCACCCAGCCAGGCACCCCAGTTTGGGATAATATTCTTATTTTGGGAGATGCATGCTGAAATATCTAGTAACAGTATTATCTGCTGTTATTAGGATCTATAAGGAATCTTAAATGACAAAATGTAAATGTTGAATCTTGAGGGAGCGGGTCTATGGGAGTTGAGTATAATATTCTTTTTCTTGTTCTGTGCATTCGAACGTTACTCTTAGAGATGGTATGCCATCTGCAGGTGGGGTGTTCTTGGGGTGACGCTGGCACTCACCCACTGTGCACACTGTGGGCCCCGGGGGTGGGCATTCAGATGTTGGCTTCTGGGAGATCAGAGCACAGCCCTGTTAGAGATGGGGAATGAGGTGTGAGGAGTGCAACTTTTTGGATCTCAGTTTTGAAGCTTTGGGCATATGTTGGTTGAATACAGTGGGTCGGCAAAATCCTAATTTTCAATGGGCCCTCTATTAGCCAGACTCTATTTCACAGCATGTATGACACTATAGGTCTTTGGTTTTCTAACAAAATCTATGAACAGTAAGGAAGAGGAAAGTCAGGAAAAGACTCCTGGTTCTAAGATGGTTTTGCATAGACTTAATGACTCTGCTTAAAAGCTTTGTGATATTTAAAGATTTTCAGAGAAAAGGAAGGGGGAGGAGAATTTGTTTTATCTCCTTACCCACCAGGAAGCACAGATCCTGATGCTCTGACTCATTCTCCTTCTTGACCTGTACCAAGGTCAAAATCCCCCAAAGGGTAGCACATTTGATTTATTCTTGGCATCTATGAACCACATTCCCTTAGAGAAAACATTTTGGGATACATTGTTGTTTTAGGTAGCAGACCACTTGCTACATGATTGCCAGAGTGCAATGCTGCAAAATTAAATTAGATACATTAAAAAAATACCAATTTTTTTTTTAAAAAAACCTTACAAGATGATGATGTTGTGTTCAGCTCATTCAATACACATTTCTCATGCACGGCCTGTGTGCCATGGCTGTGCCAGCGGGAGGTGATGGCAGACCGTTAATTTCATTAGAAAGTGTTAGTTGTAGGTAAGCAAAGGTTACTTTCTGGAATCTGGAATCCACTGGGGCTCTTATCTTGAAAGCAAGGAAGGGATCAGGGAACTTTCTGGAGGACATGATACTGGAAATTGTGCTTTCAAGGCTGTGGGAGTTTGCCAGGAAAAACTTTTATAACTGTGTAGAAGACTGTAGTTCCCAAGGATGCATTTGACTTTAAAACAATAAGAAGAAGGAAAGAAGAAGAAGAAGAAAGAAATATTTTATGCAGGGGCCAAGTAGATGTCAGCCTAATAAGAACCAATCTTTCTGGAGCAAAATCCTAATCTAGGCTCTGCTTCTATTTGTTCTACTTCTTGTAATTATTTAGTGATCTTTTTTTTTTTTTTTTTTTTTTTTTTTTTTTAAATGGGATAGGGGTGCCTGGGTGGCTCGGTCGGTTAAGCGTCCGACTTCGGCTCAGGTCATGATCTCATGGTCCGTGAGTTCGAGCCCCGCGTCAGGCTCTGTGCTGACCGCTTAGAGCCTGGAGCCTGTTTCAGATTGTGTCTCCCTCTCTCTGCCCCTCCCCTGTTCATGCTCTGTCTCTCTCTGTCTCAAAAATAAATAAATGTTAAAAAAAAAAATAAAAAAATGAGATATAATTCACATACCATCAAATTCACCCTTTTGAAGTATACAGTTCAGTGGTTTTTCGTATATTCACAAAGTTGTGCAATTATCACCACTATCTAAGTTTAGAATATGTCCATCATCTCAAAAGAAGCCCCATATCCATTGGCAGTCATTTTTATGACCTTTCCTTTTGAAGTCTCCAGTTATGACTTTGTAAAAGCTGGTGGATGACTTTTCTCAATGATACTGAGTTTGTATCAGAAGCACAGTTGCCACTTAAAAAGGGGGGAGGGGCACCCCTGAGTGGCTCAGTCAGTTGTGCATCTGACTCTTGATTTCGGCTCAGGTCTTGATCTCATGGTTCATGAGTTCGAGCCCTTATATCTGGGCTCTGTGCTGACAGTGTGGAGCCTCCTTGGGATTCTCTCTCTCTCCTCTCTTTCTGCCCCCTCTCCTGCTCATTCTCTCTCTCAAAATAAATAAACATTAAAAAAAAAAAAAAAAGAGTCACAGTTGCCACAGAAATGTCAGTGGACTTTATCTGGGGCAGAGGCTTAGCCAGTTTTGGGGGCATCAGCAGTTATCTGGTGTTGGTCTGGAACCATAGGATATGGATCCTAATTCCTGAATTCTGAGAACTCCTGTGACCCGGTGTTTATTGTACTTTGCAGAGGTTAAGCCAATTTTAGGAGCTGGTTGCAGGTAGGCCTCTTTGGATGTCACCAGCGAGAGGTGAGGAATGAGTTGTAGGGGTTCTAGTTACAGAGAACATGCAGACGTTTTGGCCCCCAGGGCTGCCCCCAAACAACTTCTGGGGAACATGGAAACTTTGCAGGGGAAGAGGCTGTGTGGCACCTCCAGTGGGAGGGTGGTTTGGCTTGGGTGACCTGACAGTAAGTCCAGAGAAATGAAATCGATGAGGGAATATGCGGGCACTGTCATGTCCCTGCCAGCACAACTCCAGAGAGGCAGGGCCCTATCAGGGCTGCTGCAAACTGCAAACTGTCTTCTCTGAACCTTTGAATTGCCCACAACTTGGGAATCCATCTTGACTCTGATGGCAGCCACAGCCTTCTTTCTTGTCAGCTCATTTCCCACAGTATCATGGGACTGATACCATTTCTTCTGGAGAAATGCGATAGCATTTCAGCCTTGACTGCGAAATGGGGAAAAGGGAAGGGGAAAAAATAAAACCTAGAGGGAGTGAATGCCTTGCTATTCCAGCAGTTCCTGGAACCTTCTGCTCAAAGCCTGTTTCACGTAGGTCTGCCTATGGTAAAGTAAACCCCTTCATTCTAAGAGGTAAATCCCTACCCCCGCCAGGACAAGTCTTTTGGTTTCTCTCCCAGGTCAGGAGCCTATTTTCCGTGTGAGCCTTTGCCCACAAGCTTCTCAGCTGCCCTGTTGTTTCAGGTCCTGGAGCCGCCTGCTGTGGCCTCAGGCACAAATGCGTAGTCCCACGAGACTCTGCTGGCTCTATGTGGGGTATTGCTCAATAGGCTTGCAGCTGTCCTGAGGTTTCTCCTGGTGCTGTCTCCAAATGGGATTTTGCTCCCCAAATACTTTTTATGTATTTTAAAAAAAAATTTTTTTTAATGTTTTTATTTGAGAGAGAGCGAGAGAGAGAGACAGAGGGCGCATGAGCAGGGGGAGGGGCACAGCGAGAAAGGGACACAGAATCTGAAGCAGGCTCCAGGCTCTGAGCTGTCAGCACAGAGCCCAACAAGGAGCTCGAACTCACAAGCCATGAGATCATGACATGAGCTGGAAGTGGGAAGGAGGCTCAACCGACTAAGCCACCCAGGTGCCCCTCCCCAAATCCTAATCCTTTGTTTTAGCTTGGTTTCATTACTAAAGTGTTATGTTTCACTACTCTGAAAGAAGGAAGAAGCAAGAAAAGATAAACCTAAGGAAAAGTGCACTGGGGGACTATTGCTGCCCACTTCCCAGAGCGCTGCTCATAACCATTGGCTCCTTGCCTGCCTTCCCTGTGGAATCCCCCTGACTCCTGCTGAGGTCTCCTAGTAGTGGTAGGTGATAGCTTCAGGTCCCTGCTCCTAGGAAGGAGAGAGAGGCAAAAGGTTCTGAATCAAAAGATAATTAAACCAAAGCTCCATTCCTTAAATGCTAGAGGCCTTGACTAAGGCGCCATGTTTTCTCTTTGGGAGTGAGGGGGCATACCTGAGCTCCCCCCCACAGCTGAGCACCCCTCTCACTTCACTCTTGCCTCTTGCTTGCTCAAGCGCCAGGATATGGGTATCCCATGTTCTTTCCCAAGGCCCTGTTGAATGTGGTAAAATATGCACACATGGCTCTTTTTTGCTCCACTCGTTTAAAGTTTTTGGGAGGAGTAATTGGGACAGGAGCTTTGGAGCATCTATAAAGTAGGTTTTCCTAAGCAAACTATTGATATTGGCAAGATTGTGAAGGAAATGGGTAGCCCTTTGAGTTCAGGCTGTTTGTTCATGATCAGTGCCTCTCTGAGCATGATGTTGGAAATGGTTCTTCATTCATTTAGCTATTACATTAACAAGAGTTGTGTCAAGAAGGATGGAGCTGTTACCCTAGGATGGAACTCTGGAAGAGAGGAGATGTGAATGGGTCATTTAGTTTTGATTGTAGTGATTGTTTCTCCTAAAACAAGACAGAGCAGGGGCAACTTGCTGGCTCAGTTAGTTGAGCGTCCAACTCTTGATTTTGGCTCAGGTCATGATCCCAGGGTCATGGGATCAAGCCCCATGTTGGGCTCTATGCTGGCCATGGAGCCTGCTTAAGATTCTCTCTCTCTCTCTCTCTCTCTCTCTCTCTCTCTCTCTCTCCCCCCCGTCCCTCTCCCCTGCTCATACTCTCTAAAATAAAAAAAAAAAAAAGGATAAGCCAGTATGTTTTTCCCCATAAGAAGGAATATAGCTTAAAAAAAAAGAGGAATATAGTTTTGTTTTTTTCCATTTATTAAAAAAATCACATATTCATGTAGAATAGTCAAGCAGTTACATAAAAACATAAAGGAGAAAGAAAAAAGTCATCTAATATTAACTCAGAGGCAACAGCTCTTTTTTTCCATTAAAATTTTTTTTTCAAGTTCATTTATTTTGAGAGAGAGGGGAAAATGCATGCACAAGTAGGGGGAATCGCAGGGAGAGAGGAGAGAAAGAGAATCCCAAGCAGTCTCTGCACTGTCAAGTGCAAAGCTCGAGGTGGGGCTCGAACTCACAAACCGTGAGATCGTGACCTGAGCCAAAATCAAGAGTCAGATGCTTAACCAATTGAGTCACCCAGGCACCCTTAATAATCTTGGTTTTACATGAGTATTTGTGTCTCTCTAAACATGGTTTCTTAAGATGTAGGCTTTGAGCTGAACTTCACATTTGAGGAGGGAAAATGGCAGGAAGAAAACAATTACTTTCCAGGATGTGGGGAAGTAATTTTTGTCTTACCTTCATGGAGTTGGAAGGAACTAGTTGTTAGTTGTTGATGTGGAGAAAAGCAGGCTGTGAGAGCATTTCATGAATGTGAAAGTTCTTCAGTGCATTTTTCCTCATGGAGTTCATTCTAAGTCTTCAGATTTTAAAGGCTTCTGCAGGCAAAGGCTTGTGTGGTTTTCGTTTTTTTTTTTAATTTTTGAGAGAGAGAGAGAGAGAGAGAGAGAGAGAGAGAGAGAGAGAGAGAACGAGCACGGGAAGAGCAGAGAGAGAGGGAGACACAGAATCCGAAGCAGACTCCAGGCTTCGAGCTATTAGCACAGAGCCCAATGCAGGGCTCAAACTCACGCACTGTGAAATCATGACCTGAGCCAAAGTTGGATGCTTAAGCGACTGAGCCACCCAGATGCCCCAGAGCTTGTGTTTAATGGGGGATTCACAGACTTGCCTCTCTGGCACTCTTGCCAAAGCTAAACTCTTGCCTCTATGACACTCCTTTTCTACCTAAGGGCCCTCCAGATGGATCTTTTGATTCTGTTCTAGAGCATTCAAATCTAGTGAAACAAGCCATGTGGCCACTCCTCAGACCGCAGCCAAGAAACCCATGAGAGTGTGTATATGTGTGTGTGAGCATTGCTTATGGTCACATTCAGGGTTTGGTGAGGGTTCTGAAGGGGTGGCTTATGCTCCAGGGAGAACTGAGTCAGTAGAAAGGCAAGGCCCATTCATACATTAGCTCACACGTACTGAGGAACTAATTAGCTTCATTTTACAAAAGTGTTTAGAAAGGTTAAGGAACAGACCTTAGTCCATCTAGTAAGTAGCAAAATCAGTTCTCAAACCTGAGTCTGACTTTTGAACACAGGCTATTGGTTGAAAGGATTAAATATAGAATGCCAGGGCCCTAGGACCAGGTCAGTTTGTCCTGCTTAGTTTTGCTACTTTCTGGCAAGGAATTGTCCTGGCTGTGGATGAAGTTAAATAATCCTGTATATACAATGGGACAAGGAAAAATTTCCTCCCTTGATTAGTTAAGTACGTTGATAAGGTTGCTCACTTGCTCAGAATGTTTTTTCTTCACAAGCAAACATGGTATAACCTTGGAGGTCCATGGAATCCACCACATGGAGAAATTATTCTTTACTTTATTTTTATTTATTTTTTTAATATGAAATTTATTGTCAAATTGGTTTCCATACAACACCCAGTGCTCATCCCAAAAGGTGCCCTCCTCAATACCCATCAACCACCCTCCCC
Organism: Leopardus geoffroyi; assembly: GCF_018350155.1. Lineage (NCBI taxonomy): Eukaryota > Metazoa > Chordata > Mammalia > Carnivora > Felidae > Leopardus > Leopardus geoffroyi. The sequence continues at coordinate 72,569,477 of NC_059342.1, read as the reverse complement.
TCCCTCCCACCCCCCATCAACCCTCAGTTTATTCTCAATTTTAAGAGTCTCTTATGGTTTGGCTCCCTCCCTCTCTAACTATTTTCCCCCTTCCTCTCCCCCATGGTCTTCTGTTAAGTTTCTCAGGATCCACATTAGAGTGAACACATACGGTATCTGTCTTTCTCTGTATGGCTTATTTCACTTAGCATCACACTCTCCAGTTCCATCCAATTTGCTACAAAGGGCCATATTTCATTCTTTCTCATTGCCACGTAGTACTCCATTGTGTATATAAACCACAACTTCTTTATCCATTCATCAGTTGATGGACATGTAGGCTCTTTCCATCATTTGGCTATTGTTGAGAGAGCTGCTATAAACATTGGGGTACAAGTGCCCCTATGCATCAGCATTCCTGTATCCCTCGGGTAAACTCCTAGCAGTGCTGTTGCTGGGTCATAGGGTAGATCTATTTTTAATTTTTTGAGGAACCTCCACACCGTTTTCCAGACTGGCTCCACCAGTTTGCATTCCCACCAACAGTGCAAGAGGGTTCCCGTTTCTACATGGAGAAATTATTCTAATGAGCTTAACATGTTTATCCAGCTAAGATTCTAGAGTGGATTAGAAAAGGGATGGTTTGTGAACATTAAGAGGTCATTAAGAGTCAAAATCATGTCAAACTAATTTCAGGGACAGATGGTAGATACTTGTAGACTTCATTAAGGCAGCTGATATCTTTGACAACGTCTGTGGACAAGATAGAATTATTGATTGGATAATGGTACAAACCAATTGCAATGGGAGACACAGTGTGGCTAGTACGGTCCTGGAGCCAGACACCTGGTTTCAAACCCTAGCGTTTCGATTCCTTAACCTGTGTGACTTCAGTCCAGCTACTTACCCACTCTGTGCTTCACTTACCTCATCTGTAAAGTGGGGATACTAATAGCGTCCATTGTAAGGATTAAATAAGATGAAAAATAATTAGTAATAAATAATGAAGTGTTTAGAACAGTACCTGGCATGTACCAGTTGATATGCAGAGGCCATTGCTATTAGCATTCATTATAACAATGATTGTTATTAGGCTGTTGAATGACTGTACACAAAGCAAACTGATTAATGACCGTAGTGACTCATACAGAATTGATTAGTATGTAGAAACTCTTAAGTCTTTTCCATACCCTCACCACTTAGCTACGTTTTTGCCCTGTAGTACTTGTACTGCCGATTTTTAGAAGTCTACTGAAAAATCCACTTATTCTCACTCTGTCTTTTGAGGAGTCTGGGGTAGGTGGGCAGGCTGAAAGATGATTTCTCTGTCAAAGGTATATGTCTGCATTTTACAAACATACTCCTACTTGGAATACAAGATCTTGATAAGCTAAAATGATAGCTCCAATTCTAGGAACACAAGCTGGATCCTGGAGTGTTGAAATCCTCTCTAAAGTTTGTGATGGATTGAGATTGATTTTATTTCATACTATTTACATTTTAAGAATCCTTTGGTAACTATTACCCCAAATTCCATGATTCTGTTACCAACAGTTGTTTGAGTTTTCACTGGTTTCATTTCTTACCACTCTTTGTTGATAGAAGTTGTTTTTTTTGTTTGTTTGTTTTAATTATGTTTTCCCCTTTCTTCACAGTATTTATTCTGATGTTTTTCACTGGCTTGAATACTTTTCAAAATCTTTTTCAGAAAAGAAATGCCAATAGTATAATTTCTGAGATCCTTCATGTTCTGAAATGTCACTCCTTGGCTTAAATATAGTATAATGTCTTGTTCCCTTTTCCTTAGAATTCTATAAATATTACTCTATTATTATCTGGTTTTCAGACAAGAAGTCCTAGGTCAGATTGTTTTCTTTTCCTCATAGATTACCATTCCTTTCTCTCTTTCTTTATAGATTTTTCTTTTATTCCATGAAATTCAGAATGACTTTCATTTTCAACATTCATGCCTGTCACCTCAAAAGGCTGTTTGGATGTGAATACTTAAGCAGAGGAAATTTTTCCTTTGATATTAATTCTTACACATCAGCACCATTCCCTTCCACAATTCCTCTTAAATGGATACTGAATATTTTGGATCTGTCCTTATTTATTGTCCTATAGCTACTGTCTCATATAATTTCTTTTTCTTTCTTTCTTTCTTTAAAAAATGTTTTTTTATTTTTGAGAGAGAGAGAGAGAGAGATTGAGAGAGAGAAAGAGAAGAAGAAGAAGGAGGAGGAGGAGGCATGGAGAGAGAGAGGGAGACACAGAATCCTTAGCAGGCTCCAGGCTCTGAGCTGTCAGCATAGAGCCCAATGCAGGGCTTGAACTCATGAACTGCAATATCATGACCTGAGCTTAAGCCAGATGCTTAATCAACTGAGCCACCCAGGCACCCCTGTTATAATCTATTTTTCTGTGTTTTTGGAGAATTCTTCAAGTTAGAATTTGCAAGTTTATTTCTCAGCAGTGATCAACCTGTTATTCAATGCCTCTATTGGGTTTTTATTTTTGGCATTCATATTTTGTTTTTAATTTCCAAGATCTCATTTTTTTTTTCAGAAGCTCCCCTCTTTTTTCATTGATTGTGGTATCTTTTTTTTTTTAGAGAGACAAAGAGATTATGAGTTGGGGAAAGGGGTAGAGGCAGAGAGAGAGAATCCCAAGCAGGCTCCATGCTCAGTGCAGAGCCACACATGGGGCTTGGCCCCACAACCCTGGGATCACGACCTGAGCTGAAATCAAGAGGCAGATGCTCAACTGACTGAGCCACCCAGGCACCCCTCCTTTTTTTTTTTTTTTTTAAGATTTTATTTTTAAGTAATCTCTGCATGTAACATGGGACTTGAACTCACAACCCTGAGGTCAAGAGTCACATGCTGTTACAACTGAGCCAGCCAGGCACCCTGATTATAGTATCTTCATTAATCTCATTTGGACTTCTGTATCTCTTCATATGTGAAGAGTGTTTTGGTCATCTATTACTGCGTAATTTGTACTCTCCATCTCCCCTCCCCACACTTCCATTTAATGGCTTGAAACAACAATTTATTATTACTCACAATTCCATGGCTAGGTGGTTCTGTCACTCATGTGGAAACGTTCAGCTGGTGGCTGGACTGGGCTGGTAGTTAATAGAGGGCTTCTCTCACATTCTAGGGGCTTGATGCTGACTATCAGTCAGGCCACCTTAGATTTCCATGTGGCCTCTCTCTTCACATGGTATCTCATTTGTAGGGCATCCTCTGGCCTCTCTCCTAAGCATGATGGCTTGGATTTCCTTACAGCATGGCCACTGGATTCCAACAGATGGAAAGAGGAAGCTGTCACTTGTCTCTACTGTTAGGTTCAGAGCAGGCATAGTGTTAACTTCTGCATTCTATTGTCCAAAACAAGTCTCACGACCAACCTAAGGGGAGGGGAAATGGATTCCACTCTTGAATCCCCAAGAAAGAGAGGGGAATGGCCGCCATCTTTGGAGACAGTCTTCCAGATTTTCCCGTAAGTCTGATACATTAAAGATATAGGCTGATCAGAATTGGTAGCTTGTATGGACTCTTTCAGCAATTAAATGAATTTCTGGCTCTCAAACAATGATCAGTGAGTGATGAGGAGTTCATTGGTCCAAGACCAAAAACCAAACAAAAGGGAGAATATAGTGAATTTTAATAAAGTCATAATTAAACAAATTTTAAAGGGTTCTGATATTACTTTCTTCCTTCTTTTATGAAATTATGGCTTTAGTAGTTTTTGGAAAACAAAACAAAACAACTCTTTATCTGGCAAAATAGAATATTGGCCACTTTGTAGTGGCCCTTTCAAAATTACTGGCCTTTAAAATCCCAGAGCCGGTGGGGCTCCTGGGTGGCGCAGTCGGTTAAGCGTCCGACTTCAGCCAGGTCACGATCTCGCGGTCCGTGAGTTCGAGCCCCGCGTCAGGCTCTGGGCTGATGGCTCAGAGCCTGGAGCCTGTTTCCGATTCTGTGTCTCCCTCTCTCTCTGCCCCTCCCCCGTTCATGCTCTGTCTCTCTCTGTCCCAAAAATAAATAAACGTTGAAAAAAAAAAATTAAAAAAAAAAAAAAATCCCAGAGCCGGTTAAGAACCAGGTTTTCTTCAGTCCTGCTATTCCCTTGGTCCCCACCCCCCACCTGGGTTCTTACAAGTGTCCTGGGAAAAGTCCCATTTCACTTAAGGTATTTTTTTCCTCTGGGTGAAATAGGAGTGTGTGTGTGTGTGTGTGTGTACACGTGTCTGATGGAATTCCTAAAGTTTTTAGTTTTGCTTTCCTAAGCCATTTCTTGGGGAAAAAACTGCCAGCTGGCAGAGAGGTTTCCTCTTCAGTGTCTGAATTACCATGTGGTTTTTACCTCTATACCTGATACTTCTGGCAGTCAAGAGGAGAAGTCTGCCAAGGGGCATGTCTTTTTCCTCTTGAAGCCTGTTTTAAGCTCTTGGAATCTTGGTAAAATTGGTGAGACCCTTCTGAATTTTCCTCTGACGACCTGCCTCACCATCCTATGCTCATGAGCTGGAAAGCATTTTTCACTCTGGTTTAAATTGTTTTATATTTGGAGTTCTACTCCAGGTATTTTAGTATGAGGTAGAGGCCATCCTTATTTTGTAGTAATTGGATTTTTTTCAGCATGCTTTTTTTGGGTTCCTTTTGTTGGTGTCAGAGAGTTGGTGATGGTGGTTGGTTTTAGTGTATTTCCAGAACACATCGACAAGCATTTATGGAACACCTTTTAGTACTGTCGGTGTAAAGGACATATGAAAAAACCTTTGAAGAATAAAATAAAATTAATGATACCATTGTAGACAAATGCATCCATTTTTGTAAGGGTAGATTGAGAATATGAGAAATGGCAGTCACAATGCCCCCTGCCCCTGTTTTTTCCTTTTTCTGTTTTTCTCTCCCTTCTTATATTGGGGTCTAAAGACATAGATGAATGTGAGGTTTCCGGCCTGTGCAGACAAGGAGGACGGTGTGTGAACACTTACGGAAGTTTCGAATGCTACTGTATGGATGGGTACTTGGCAAAGAATGGGCCTGAGCCTTTCCACCCGACCAGAGATGCCACGTCATGCACAGGTGGGTTTCTGCCAAAGAAGGAAGCTTCTGAGGGTGAGATTCTGTTCTCAGATGACTTTCTCCTGAGCTGAGCCTGTGTGTGTGGGGTTGGGGTTGGGGTTGGGGTTGGGGTCTGTGTTGGGGATGTGAGTGGAGATTATCTGTTCCTTTGCGCAGCTGTACAACCTGTGAAATAAAGCCAATGATACAGGGTAGAAGGGGGCTATCTTATATTTTTAAAAAAGCTACAATTTTTAGGGATTTTTTAGCAGTAAATAGATATTATGCTATTAAACATGATTTTAGGTAGTAAATATAGCTGATCTGGTAAGGACCAGCAGAAGAAAATTGACTCTGGAAATTCCAAAGCCATATATATCTTTAGGTATTTTGCAATTTAAATTTTTTACTTTGTTGGGCTAGGCTTCTCTTTAGGGTGAATTAGTGAAGGCTGACTGCCAAATTCCATCAGCTTTATGCATGTATGGATGCTATTGCCTATGGAAGGCCAGAAGGCTGAATAGAGACAATCATTGGAAACGTGCCCAGAAGTCAAATGGAAATTAATCAGTCTGTAAAATGTGACTCAGGTGTGTGTGGAGGGAGGGGGATGATGGGGCAGAGGTGGAGGGAGATGATGAATTTTAAAAATTTATGTTCACATAGTAATGAATTTGACATTAATTTATTTTCAGAAATAGACTGTGGCACCCCTCCTGAGGTCCCAGATGGCTATATCGTAGGAAATTATACTTCTAGGCTTGGCAGCCGGGTTCGTTATGCTTGCAAAGAAGGATTTTTCAGTGGCCTGGAAGATACAGTTTCAAGCTGCACAGCCTTGGGCACGTGGGAGTCCCCAAAATTAAATTGCCAAGGTGAGTTTTCAAAAGGTTCAGGTTCCCAGATTGTATCATTTTGAGATTGTTTTCATATTTCTTTCTAAATTTCTCTTTAGGGTAGTGAATGAATTAAATAGATCCAGTAAATCCCTGTTGTTTATAATAGGTTTACAGTTGATTCTCTTGGTATTTTCCGGAATAGTTATCTTATCATCTGCAAATAATGATAATTCCATCTTTTTTTTTTAAGTTTTAGTTTTAAAATTTTATTAGAGAGAGACAGAGACAGTGTGAGTGGGGGAGGGTCAGAGAGAGGGAGAGAGGGAACCTCAAGCAGCCTCCACACTGTCAGCGCAGAGCCTGACATGGGGCTCAAACCCCTGAAACCATTTGATCATGACGTGAGCTGAAACCAGGAGTTGGATGCTTAACCGACTGAGCCACCCAGGCACCTTTTACTTTCTATGTTTATGAAAGTTCTGTTTCTCTTGATTGACCACAGGCTGGTATTTTCAGAACAAAAATTTAAATAGTAATGTTGACTTTGAATATTCATTTCTTATTCATGACTTTCATGGCTTTGGTTTTCGTTTTTTATGACCTTAGCTTTTTGATGTTACAGGTACCTACTTATTCTTATGCACACTGATCCAGTGCTATGTGCCAAGTGCTCTTGTAAGCACTGTATATATGTTGATTCATTCAATCCTTACAGTAACCCTATGAGGATGTACTGTTATTATCCCATTTTACAGGTGAGAAAAGTGAGACTTGGAAAAGTGAAGTTATCAGTTCAAGGTCAAGGTCATGCAGCTAGTGATAGAGCTGAACTTGAACCCAGGAATTCTGGTTCCAAAGCTTGTATTCTTTTTTTTTTTAATTTTTTTTTTTTCAACGTTTATTTATTTTTGGGACAGAGAGAGACAGAGCATGAACGGGGGAGGTGCAGAGAGAGAGGGAGACACAGAATCAGAAACAGGCTCCAGGCTCTGAGCCATCAGCCCAGAGCCTGACGCGGGGCTCGAACTCACGGACCGCGAGATCGTGACCTGGCTGAAGTCGGACGCTTAACCGACTGCGCCACCCAGGCGCCCCCAAAGCTTGTATTCTTAATCATGCTGGGGTACTGCTTCTGTTTTCATGATGTTGGTGGCTTTTGGTTTGTTTCTTCCTTTTGGCTTTCTCTCTTTTCATTTATTACAATTATGCTAGTTTTTGGCATAACATAATCTTAAGGAAGCACCTATCCCAACTTTACTAGGGCTTAAAAGAATCAGAAATGAGTTATTTTTTATCATGTCTTCTAGACAGGTGTTAAGGTGATCATGTATGTTTTTGCTTTAAACAAGTCATGTCTAACCTATAATTATATTATTAGATTTCCTGATAATATATTCTAGTATCTGGAATGGATTCTTCTGGGCCTTTGGTTTTTTATTCTTTTCATCTGGATTATAGTTGCTAAATTAAAAAAAGTATTTTTATTTTAGAGAGAAAGGGGGAGGGGCAGAGGGAGAGAGAGAGAATGAAAGAGAGAGAGAGAGAGACAGAGAGACAGAGAGACAGAGAATCCCAAGCAGGCTCCATGCTCTCAGTGCAGAGCCCAACATGGAGCTCAGACCCACAAACCATGAGATCATGACCTGAGCTGAAATCAAGAGTCTGACACTCAACCAACTGAGCCATCCAGGCGCTCCTGCTAAATTTCATTTAGAATTTTTCTGTTGATACTCAGAAGTGAGGTTGGCTTATTTTCTTTTTCTGTGCCATCTTTGTTGGGTTTGGTGTCAGTGTTATTCTTAATTTTAAAAAGAGAATTTGAGAGAATTTCTTTCTTTATTCTTTGGACTACTATAAATAGAATTTTTAAAGATTTGGAAAATTTCACTCGAAAATTATCTGGTTATGGCTTTTTTGGAGAGGTAGCCCTGGGGCTATTAAAAAATCCTATACTTATTGGTCTAAGTTTCTTACCCATTTTGGTGTCTATTTTGGTAATTTACGTATTCCTAGAAAATCATCTATTTTATCCAGATTTTCAAGCTTATTTGTAGAGAGAAGTGTAAAGCAATCTTATTTATAATTTTCTGTAGTTATAGTTGTTTATAAGCGAAATATTGGAAACAACTGCAGATGTCTATCAATAGGAGATTGGTTAAATAAATCATGGCATATCCATGAAATGGAATATTATGTAGCCAGTAAAAATTACATTAGAAAATAATATTTGTTAACATAGTTTAGTCTTAATAGTATATTACTGAGTTATCAACTATATGTGTAACATGATCTTAGTTTTGAAAGAGTTCATATGTACATATATGCTTACAAAAGCTTAGAAGGGTGTACAACAAAATATTAACAGCAGTAACTTCCACTGGAGGGGATCCTGGATGATTTTCATATTTGATATTCTTTATGGAAAGAATTTTGAACATATTAGATAAAGTAACAAAGCTGTTTCCCTTTTGGAAAAAAGAAAACTTTTCATTGACTTTACTGCATAGCTAGAAAATCTCAGTGAAGTGCTTGGCTAAGTTAATTCTTGTGCTATTCTGATCTGCGATTCAGGCTCTACACATATTTTAATAGTTAATGATCATACTGGGGGTTAAGAAATTCTAAAAGTACATTATAGTTCTAACATTATCTTTCTTTTTTTTTATTTAAAAAAAAAATTTTTTTTTTCAATGTTTATTTATTTTTGGGACAGAGAGAGACAGAGCATGAACGGGGGAGGGGCAGAGAGAGAGGGAGACACAGAATCGGAAACAGGCTCCAGGCTCTGAGCCATCAGCCCAGAGCCCGACGCGGGGCTCGAACTCACGGACCGCGAGATCGTGACCTGGCTGAAGTCGGACGCTTAACCGACTGCGCCACCCAGGCGCCCCCTAACATTATCTTTCAATGGATCAATTAAAATGCACAACTTAGATTAAAATGTGCCATAATGCATATCAAAGAACTCTCTGAGGATTTATATAGGAAAACCCTGATAAAAGAGTTAGTGTGGCTTTGAGAACTACTAGTCGTCTGGATTACTGGACTGAGGATGGAGAAAGTTAATTTAGAGGAGAATACTTGTTACATTCCCCAAAGAACTGTTATTTAAAAGATCTTCACTCCATTTTTACCTCCTCTAATAACTGCTCCGTCTGCCTGCTGACACCTTCTTCTTCCTCCCCCATGTCACCACATGGCCACCAGCTTCTCAAGGCTGTGCCTGCTTTTCTGAGCACACCCCTTCTTCTTTATCCTTCATGTTCTCTGGGGCTCCAGATTCTGGGCTGTGTGCCAGCCAGCACTGTATTCTCAGCTCAGAGGAATTAGGAATTCCACTGAAAACACTAGCAAACTGTGAACTTGAACAGGTACTTGGGAAGGGAGCCGCTGTGTGTTACAGATGCAGCTTTGGTGTCCAGTTTAACAGACTTCCCCATCAGAGAAGGTACAGTTGGTGGATCCCATTGTTTGCCAATTACTGTGTCCCTGGAGGTTCTGCTGCTGTGGCTGGGACCCCGAGGCACAGACTCCCCTCTGAACAGCTCTCAGAGGTGGGACCTGGAAGCGAGGATGACAGCTTCTCATGCCAGGGCATCTGGGGCTCCTGAAACATCAGTCCCACATTTCCATCAGCTCTCTGGAAAAGACAGAATCAATCTCTAGTTTGTATTGCTTATTATTTTATTATTACTTGTTTAACTTTCAAAAAAGATGCAAGTTGTACATGGCAGTTTAGAGAACTTAAACTTTTAAAATTCAACCAAGCCAGAAGCAAAGTGAGGGAATCACTTCAACTGTGTTATCATCAACAACAATCCAGAGTCCAGGTCTGATGCTAGATAAACTGTAGACCTTGTGACTAAGGAAATCTGGGGTCTGGGAGAAGAGAAAAGACAGGTATATCATGAACTATGATGCAAGGGTGAGCTCCTAAGTATTACGTGAAAAGATGGATAAACACTAAGGGTTCTGATGGGAGATAGGGTGGTTCCAGGAAAGAGATGACATTTGTGCTCTTCTCTTTGAGTAGTTTACTTGCTGTGTAAGAGTCCGGGGAGGAGTGGTTTGCAGTGTTGGTCAATGAGTTGGAGGGTTCTGGGGGGTGGGGGGAGTCTATCTTCCAAGATAAAATCCAAACTCCTAACCATGGCCTCTGAAACCAACAGGGTTTGGCCTTTTTGACTTCTCTACAGGTTACATTTCCCATCATTCTCTTCCAACCAACATGTCAAGCTTTTATCAACGTCAGGGCCTTTACACCTGCATCTCCTGCTGCTTAAAATACTTGCCAACCATCTTAAATTTTTTTTTACTGTGATAAAATACACATAAGATAAAATTTACCATTTTCACCACTTATAAATATACAATTCAGTGGCATTAAGTACATTCACAATGTTGTGTAACCATCACTGTTATCTGTTTCCAGAATGTCTTCATTATCCCAGACAGAAACTCTGTACCCATTAAACAATAACTCCTCATTCCTGTGTCCCTCCAGCCCCTGGTAACCTCTGTTGTACATTCTGTCTCTGTGAATTTGTATTCTAGGTACCTTATAGAAGAGGAATCATGCAATATTTGACTTTTAATATCTAGCTTCATTCACTTAGCATAATGTCTTCAAGGTTCATCCATGTTGTAGCAGGTGTCAGAACTTCATTCTTGTCTAAGGCTGAGTGATATTCTATTCTGCGTATATATTTGGTGATGGAGTCTCCCTGGTTTTTTACACAGCATGCTCCTTCTCATCTTTTAAGTTTCAGCTTCAGTGTCACCTCTGACATTACTGTCTTCCTTAGTGTCCAATATGTAAGTATCTTATTTATGATTATTTTTGTAGTTTAGGTCACCCCTACTGGACTATAATCTGGGAGCTCTGCGACCACGGAGCCGTCCTAGGCATGATCTCTCCAGCACCTGGCACCCTGCCTAGCATGCCTAAGGCCTGTGGGAGCACCCTGAACTCCGTTCACAAGGGGGTGCAGACCATGCCCGACAGTAGGGAGTTGGCTCCTGAACTGGTGTCCCAGCTGATCACGTGGCTGAGCCCTGCTGAGACCCTGACCTCCTGTTTTGTTTCAGCCCTCAAGCTTCATATCCTTTGCTGATTCCACATCTTCTTTGTCTTCTGTACCTTCACACTTTCTTCTCACTTGGCATGACACCTCTGTGCTTTGATGAAGCAGGGCAAGGCCTTGGGGCTGATTCCTGATTTTCCCCATATCCATGCATATGGCCCTCAAAGAATGGGGGGCCCAGCACTTGTGGGCTGATTGCAGAGGCACGAGTTTCTCCTTTGAGTTAATGAGGATACAACATGGTTTCTAACGTCTACTAATAACAGAGCCTTTCTCTAAAGGTGGCCAGCACTTTTTTTTTTATTGTTTCTTTTGTTTTTTTAATATAATTTATTGTCAAATTGGTTTCCATACAACACCCAGTGCTCATCCCAACAGGTGCCCTCCTCAATGCCCATCACCCACTTTCCCCTCTTCCCCACCCCCATCAACCCTCAGTTTGTTCTCAATATTTAAGAGTCTCTTATGGTTTGCCTCCCTCCCTCTCTGTAACTTTTATTTTCCCCCCTTCCCCTCCGCCATCATCTTCTGTTAAGTTTCTTAGGATGCACATATGAATGAAAACATATGATACTTGTCTTTCTCTGCCTGACTTATTTCACTTAGCGTAATACCCTCCAGTTCCATCCACGTTGCTGCAAATGGGGTGGCCAGCACTTTAAGGTTGACAAGGTTTTCTGTAAACATTGTCTCATCTGATCTTTAGAAATTCCTTCTGAAGTGGTTAATAGGTTATTTCTCATTTCACATATATTCTATTTATAAGTAATAATGGGTATTATTTCCCATTAAGAACCAGAGAGAGGAAGTGACTTACCTTGTGTCACTAGCTTATGTATCAAGATGAGAACCCAAAGCACTTTCTAGAAGGCAAATTCCATGTAGAAAGAACCCTTGTGAGTACTGGAGGTGGGAGGCAAGAAGGAAACCTGGAGGGCCCAGAAGCACACCATAGGGTCCGGGATCCATCCAGAAGAATATTTATTGTTGCTGAGCCAACTCTTCCGCTTTTAAGAGTTTTCTAAATAGAACCCAATCTCACCTCTGCAAAGTGGAGAGTGTTTGAAAAAGTTTTGACATAAGTTGGAACACAGATTAGGGCATTCAGGTGAGGAACCGCACACAAGTTTTGTTGCACCGCTGTCTCTGAATTTTTAGCAGGAGTCTGGAGACGATTCTGAGGCCACGTCCAGACCTGGCAGGAAAGTGTGCCGTGAGTGACTCATGGCTTCTGCTGTGAGCGAGGGAGGGCACAGTGGCAGCACACTTTTCCTGTGGTTATCTTTTGTGTTCCAGGTAATCATTTGAAACAGATTTTCTGACACCCTCACTACATACTGACAATTTAATTTTTTTTTTTTTTCAACGTTTATTTATTTTTGGGACAGAGAGAGACAGAGCATGAATGGGGGAGGGGCAGAGAGAGAGGGAGACACAGAATCAGAAACAGGCTCCAGGCTCTGAGCCATCAGCCCAGAGCCCGACACGGGGCTCGAACTCACGGACCATGAGATCGTGACCTGGCTGAAGTCGGACGCTTAACCGACTGCGCCACCCAGGCGCCCCGACAATTTAAAACATTTAGGAAAACAGTATTGACTTCCTTGCTGCGTGCAACAAATCTCTTGTGTTATCCTTTTGCCAAGTAAATGCCATTGAAATATGTCACTTGCAAATGGAGTCATTGCAGCGTGAATGATGACGCTCTTGTAAGACTGACACGGGCTGGTGAAGCACGAGCTTTAGAATCAGAGAGACTTGGGTGAGTTTTGGCCGAACCACTTGGGAATTGTGTAACCAGCTCTAAACTTCTCTGAACTCCAGTTTCCTTCTTTAGTAGGGAATGAGATTGTTTTTCATCCTGTGGACTTACTGTGAAGATTTAATGAGATAATGATGTAAAGCACTTGGTGCTGTGCTTGATGTAAAGTACCTGCCACATAAGTGTTCACCATCAGAATAAGATGTCATAAGCTAGTAGGGAGCAGCAGGTAGTGTTTCTAACTTAAAAATGTAATATCTTTGTGAAATTTCCTACCACATAGTGGGAAGATCTAAACTCCTCCAGCTTTCACGTTGCCTGATCTATTAGTTTTCAATTCAAATATTCTGTTTACAAGTAGAGCATTAAAAGGAAGAGGTTTTTGTTTTTTTTTTTTTTAATTTTTTTTTTAACGTTTATTGATTTTTGAGACAGAGAGAGACAGAGCATGAACAGGGGTGGGTCAAAGAGAGAGAGGGAGACACAGAATATGAAACAGGCTCCAGGCTCTGAGCTGTCAGCACAGAGCCTGATGCGGGGCTCAAACCCATGAACTGTGAGATCATGACCTGAGCTGAAGTCAGACGCTTAACTGACTGAGCCACCCAGGCGCCCCGGAAGAGGTTTTAAAAAATATACATATATATTATTTTAGTGTGTATTAACTTTTGAGAGAGAGACAGAGCGCGAGTGGGGGAGGGGTAGAGAGAGAGGGAGACACAGAATCGGAAGCAGGCTCCAGGCTCTGAGCTGTCAGCACAGAGCCCGGCGCCGGGCTCGAACTCACAAACTGTGAGATCATGACCTGAGCTGAAGTCAGACGCTTAACCGACTGAGCCACCCAGGTGCCCCAGAATGAAGAGTTTTAATGTTATATTTTTGAAAAAAAGAAAGATTCACACGCTGCTCAAAGCATCTACGGCCATTATCCCATCTACAAATGGAAGATCCTTAGAAGAGATACGCTGATAAATTCTTTGTTTCTTCCCAGCACTCACACTTTCACCTCCTCCGAAGGAGGTTTCCATACCAGATGCTATTTCTTTTTTTTAAAAAAAATTTTTTTTTTTCAACGTTTATTTATTTTTGGGACAGAGAGAGACAGAGCATGAACGGGGGAGGGGCAGAGAGAGAGGGAGACACAGACTCGGAAACAGGCTCCAGGCTCTGAGCCATCAGCCCAGAGCCTGACGCGGGGCTCGAACTCATGGACAGCGAGATCGTGACCTGGCTGAAGTCGGACGCTTAACCGACTGCGCCACCCAGGCGCCCCCCAGATGCTATTTCTTGACAATCAGTATTGTTATGTGAAATGGAAATTTTTTTTTCTTCCAAGTGAGCCTTCTCTATGAATACGATCTGAAGGAAATGTATTGTTAGCCGAGGCTAACATTCATGGAAGACTTTAGAATACAAAATACATCAAAAAGTTATTTTTTTTCCCCCACTGCCTTGAGGGCAAGTGGACTTTTTGGTACTAATGAGCTCATTAGCTTAGTTACAGCAGTTAATAAGCTACTCTTGAGAATGTGCTTCATGGCATCCTGTAACCCTCCCACTTTCCTTTGATGATGGCAATACCATTTTCTAAATGCAAGTTGCCACATACTGAGATGTTAGATTCCAACCCCCCACATTGATCATATATGAAATTTAGTACTCCAGTGATCCTGGAATGAGGCTCTAATTCCATGTGGGTAAATTAGGAGCATGCCATAAAGTGCATGAAACTTTGTCGCAAGGTTACATTTTTCAGCCCCATTCCTTAGGCCATATTTCATACATATATGCATCACAAAGATTAATGTTCATAATAATATTAATAGCTCACATGACTGCAGGGGTTATTTTCAAAATATGGGCTATAGGTACAGCCCATGAAGAGCTTACCATTAAGAGGTGGGGGAAGAACATTTTTACAAATGAAGAAAATAGAGGGCTAAGTGCTGAATTATCTGATACAGAACATGAGTATAGTGTAGACTCTGATGTTAACCTGACCATCTGGACCCTTACAACCTGCCATGTCACACAAATTTCTATGCGGTATGTAATTCTGCTTTGACTCTAAGGCACAACAGAGACATTTCTGTTATTGTTGTGTAAATGAAAGTAACTTTAATATGATTTTCTTCAGTTTTCATATTTGTTGCTGCTTCTCTGCCAGAGCTCTCCATCTACAAATTTATTTCTCTGGAAGACTTTTTTGGAGTCAATATCAGTATGTGGAATAGGTCTATCATTCCTTCCCCTGGCAGTTGGCAAAACATCTGCTCAATTTATGGACATTATTGGTCATTTTTTTTTTTTTTTTCATTCTCAGCTTGGGTATTTATTGGTCTCTAACTCAGTCTGAGATGACGCCTTAAATTACTATGTTATTTCTGAAATCAATCACATTATTGTGCTGATGTTCATAATAGGAAGCAGCCAATGGGGATGAAATTTGTGATGCAGTCAGCTGTTGACTAGATTCCATAAATCTCCTATACCTTTCATCAAACAGATTTCCTTCCGGAATATTTTCTTGGGTTGAATATTAAAGCTAGTAATGTGGGGAAACATTTTTACCTTCAAGATATGAAATAGAGTGTGAATGTGGTCCTTGAAATTGGCACAGCACATCTTCCCCCTGGGGAGACCAGTTTTGCAGTTGATTATTTGAATAAAATCACAGATATAGGAGGACAGTAGGGAAGAATTCCCAGCCATGTTCATAATTAGTTGACTGTATTGCTGATACATATCCAAACGTTGTTCCTTCATAATATAATTAGCCAGAGAAACGTGTGCTTAAATGAACACCCCTAATGCATATCTAATGCAAATTTGTGCTCTTTATTTTTCTTTCCTTTGGATATAAACTGTTTTTTTTTTAAACTTTTTAAAAAATGTTTATTTTTGAGAGAGAGAGAGAGACAGAGAGACAGAGTGTGAGTGAGGGAGGGGCAGAGAGAGAGGGAGACACAGAATATGAAGCAGGCTTCAGGCTCTGAGCTGTCAGCACAGAGCCTGACACGGGGCTCAGACTCACAAAAAGTGAGATCATGACCTGAGCCAAAGTTGGATGCTCAACTGACTGAGCCACCCAGGTGCCCCTAAAGTGTTTTTAAATGGCTTATTTCCTTGTGATAGTGAAAGCTTTGGGCATTTCATGTAGAACCATATTTTTATTTACTTTATTATTACTTTTTAAAGTTTATGTTGAGAGAGAGAGAGAGAGAGAGAAAGTGTGCATGCACGTGAGCAGGAAAGGGGCAGGGAAAGAGGGAGAGCGAGAATCCCAAACAGGCTCTGTGCTTGCAGCCTGACGCGGGGCTCGAACTCACAAACTGTGAGATCATGACCTGAGCCGAAATCAAGACTTGGGCACTTAACCAACTGAGCCACCAAGGTGCCCCAGAGTCATATTTTTATTACCACCTATTGTAACGTCTGTCGGGTTGATTTTGGGGGTATTTTTTAATAGCAGCCACCTGCTTTCTTGTGTACCATTTGTTCTGAGCAGAAGTGGCAGTAGCTGCCATGTCTCTCAAGCGTGGTGGGGATATCTGTGACAGGCCAGACCCCATCAGTACTAAGAAGGCTTGAGGGTATGACACTGATGCAGAGGTAAGTCTATTTCCAGCAGCTGTCTTGCTCTGGAAAAGCTCGTGGAGGCAAGATTTGGCAGGGGGAGTTGTTACACAACACTTCCATACTCATTTGAATGCTCCTTCATGCAGCCTTTTCTCCTGAGGTTTTAGCTAACCTCTAAGGTCAGTCCCAATCAGGGCTTCGAGTGGACCTCTTCATTGTGAGCCTTTCTAGATTTATTTATTTTTATTTTTTATTTTGAAAAGTTTGTTTATTTATTTTGAGAGAGAGAGAGAGTGCATGCCTGAGCACATGCGAGTAGGGGAGGGGCAGAGAGAGAGGGAATCCCAAGCAGGCTTCGCACCCTCAGCACAGAGCCCGACGTGGGGCTTGAACCCATGAACAGTGAGATTGTGACCTGAGCCGAAGCCAAGAGTTGGATGCTTAACTGACTGAGCCACCCAGGTGCCCTGAGGCTTTCCAGATTTAATGGACCTGGACTTTGGGACCATACATCCCATGGCTTGAATGCTGGCTCTATCTTTTACTATTGGTGTGACTTTTGAATGTGACTTAAGCTCTTAGGAGCTCTTAGGGGCTCTTAAGCTCCATATTCATATCTATAAACTACATGAGAAAAAACCATCTACCTTGCAAGGTTTTCTGTGAGAAATCAGTCAGATAGTATATATCTAATAGACTGATGTTGAGTAGGATTTCAGTGAATGCTGTCATGATTAAAATTATTGAGGTTTGGGGCACCTGGGTGGCTCAGTCGGTTGAGCGTCCGACTTCGGCTCGGGTCATGATCTTGCAGTTTGTGAGTTTGAGCCCCGCATCGGGCTCTGTGCTGACAGCTCAGAGCCTGGAGCCTGCTTTGGATTCTGTGTCTTCCTCTCTCTGCCCCTTCCCTGCTCCTGCTCTGTCTCTCAAAAATGAATAAACGTTAAAAAAATTGTTTTTTAATAAAAATAAAATTATTGAGGTTTGAACAGAATTCCCTGGTACAAAACTGATACTAGTTTTTGTGAGTCTTTTACTCTCTTTTCATCTACTTGGTGTTTGGTGGGTGTGAGTTACCTCTGTTGGATAACAAACACAGAGGTAATGTATACCTGTCTTGTTATTTATACTTATAATGTACTGAGGTTTCCTTCCTCAGGGGCTTTGCTCATATCAAAGTAACATTTGTTGCATCTTGAACAATGATAAAGTAGTAGTGTGCTATCAATGAACAGTTCTTTAAGTATTTACTATGTAAAACATATAATTTTTTAAAAGAAATTTATGATTGTTTTATTTATCTTATTTATTTATTAATTTTTTATTTATTTATTTATTTTTTTTTAGTGTTTATTTTTGAGACAGAGTGTGAGTGGGAGAGGGCAGAGAGAGAGACACACAGAATCTGAAGCAGGCTCCAGACTCTGGGCTGTCAGCACAGAGCCCGATGCGGGGCTCAAACCCACAAGTTGTGAGATCATGATCTGAGCCAAAGTTGGATGCTTAACCAACTGAGCCAACCAGGAGTCCCTAAAACATACTATTTTAAGTAGGCATTGTGGGGGTGCAAGAGATTGTAAAATAAAGAGTCTGTCCTTTATGAACTGGCCATATTTTGGGAAGACATAATATATTCATAGAAAGATGTTAAACCCTCAAGCATGTGATGATAAACGGTAGCTGTTCATACTAGTATTCCATTTAGCTGAGGGTGTGCATAAAAACCAAACTTGGAACCTTGTAGAAATGTGGTTGCCAAGAACCCAACTCAGTACTACTGATTCGGAAGAATTATCTCTGGGGAAGGGGAGAGGCTGTGAGGCTCCAGATAGGTGTTTTTCCAAAGCCCCATAGGCAAGTCAGATGTACACCTTCTGTTTAGAACTATGTGTTTAATCCAAGCCATGCTAGAATCCTCTCTCAATATCTCTTGCCAAGAGACTCTCCAACTTGAGTAGCTGTGGAATGGGAAGGCATAGAGTCACGAGCCCAGGTTGTCTACCACTAGGCACCTTCCTGAGTTGCTGAACCTTAGTTCTTAGAGACCAAGCTATTGATGTCTCATCAACTCCCAAATTAATATTTTTGGTATTAATTTTTTTATTAAAAAAATTTTAAAGTTTATTTATTTTGAGAGAGAATGAGAGAGAAAGAGAGAGAGAGAGAATGAGCAGAGAGCATGAGCAGGGGAGGGGCCGAGAGAGAGGGGGGAGGGAGAAAATTCCAAGCAGGCCCTGCGCTGTCAAACTCACAAACTGCAGACATCATGACCTGAGCTGAAACTAAGAGTCAGACACTCAACTGATCGAGCCACCCAGGCTCCCCATGTTTTTGGTATTAATTAAAAAAAATCTTGTATTCCCAACAAAAGCCACCATGTCTTCCATTATTCTTAGTTGTGTCCAAGGATGGAAGGCAGTTTAGTTATCTTCTGTATTCTTATACCTTTAGAATCTGTTCGTCTCCCTTAATCCAGTTATCTATCACTGGATTCCTTCCCACTGTCTCCAATGTGCTGTTTAGAATTCCAGTTTCAAGGTCCATAAACCTGCATAACCTACACCCTCAATCTCTTCACTGCTGTTCCCTCTATTTCCTGCTATAACTGAACCCTGGTTTTAACTGGAAGATATTTTAGATGTCAACAATGACTGGGCAGCCTTATGAAACATTAACCACCTGTTCGGTTGGCTGCTCATGTACACACAAATATACTTGTGTCTTGGAGTGTTTTGGGCTGGTTGATATGTCTAAAGGTTTGATGCTTTGAAGGGAAAAACATGATGAGGGCCAAGAAGCCTTGTGTCTGGTAAACATGTATGAAAAGGGAATTAATCTCTGTGGGCAAATATGGGACTTGTGAGGTAGGCAGGGTTGGAGGATTTATGAAATGACCATCTGGTTCTGGTCCCATAACTGCTCATGATTTGAATCTGCACTGACCAGAGACTAACTCCTTTTTAAAAATCTCGGAATCAAGTGACTGGTCAGGTGGGTTGAGCTGTTGTATTGAGGTTCTTACGATAACTTCAGTGACAACAGATGAAAGCCTGTTCTGGGAGGCTTCCCTCAGGGAAATAACTCTGGTGTTCTGCAACAGTCCAAGCATCCATAATGGGATGGAGGCAAGTGCAATTCCATGAAATCTACCTGTTCTGTATCAGAAGCTCGTTTAAGAGAAGCCACCTACTTCTAAGGCCAAGAATGGTCTTTGGGGAGTTGGGAACAGATCATACCATTTTCCTCTATTTTGAGTGCTTTATCTCAATAAATGCCCTTATATTTTATTTATTTATTTATTTATTTATTAAAAAAAATTTTTTTTTTTCAACGTTTATTTATTTTTGGGACAGAGAGAGACAGAGCATGAACGGGGGAGGGGCAGAGAAAGAGGGAGACACAGAATCGGAAACAGGCTCCAGGCCCTGAGCCATCAGCCCAGAGCCCGACGCGGGGCTCGAACTCACGGACCGCGAGATCGTGACCTGGCTGAAGTCAGACGCTTAACCGACTGCGCCACCCAGGCGCCCCTGCCCTTATATTTTAAAAGCCTGGATGTCAAGAGTGCTTAATTTTCTTGGCTTTCTACAGACTGGGGAGAAAACTAAAAAGCAGGATGAATAACAAAAGTTGTATATATTTTTTCCTCTGTATTTAGGTATGACTGGGATTGTTGGTTGCATTTGAGATTATTATGACCTCCTTATTTTACATTTATTATGCTTTGTGTAATAAAATGGTATCTGTGAACTCCCCATAACTGCATGAGAAATTTAGCATGTTCATTTCTTCCCTTTGCCTCATTGCTCAGAGTTTTTGAAATAATTTGGAACTTTACTTTCAAATTATTTTTTTTACCTTGTTCAACTTTATTTATTTAAAAATTTTTTTAGTGTTTATTCATTTTTGAGAGAGAGAGAGAGTGCGAGCCGGGGAGGGGCAGAGAAAGACTTTCTTTTACATGAGGTAGAGTTTGGCTGGGTCTAAAATGGTAACATCAAAATCCATTTACTTCAGATAGTTTCTGTAAATATTCTAGTGTCTTCTAGTAGTTAAGAGTTGCAGAGAAGAAATTTCATATCAGTCTTGTAATGTCAGGCCTGCCTCCCTCTTTGCAGCTGATTTTTTTTCTTTGAAAGATACTTATAAATTGAATGTTTAGACTATACTTTCCTTATTAATTTGCTTTACAAAGTTCAAATATTTCGTTTATATTTCATTTAATATTCAATTGGCAAGAAAACTACATCTATTATCTATTATCTATTTTGGAGTTTGTGATCTGGTGATACATGGTAGAAGGTACTTGAAAATGTTAATATTTAATAGAACCCTGGGATGGATTATTTCACTGAACAAGGAATTCTTCATAATGTAAATAGTCTTATAATTGGAACATATTTTTTAAAATTTTTTTATGCTTTATTTTTGAGAGAGAGAGAGAGAGAGAGAGAGAGAGAGAGAGAGAGAACGAGAGGGGGAAGGGCAGAGAGAGGGGAAGACACAGAATCCGAAGCAGGCTCCAGGCTCCAAGCTGTGAGCACAGAGCCTGATGCGGGGCTTGAACTCTTGAACTGCGAGATCATGACCTGAGCTGAAGTTGGACACTTAACCGACTGAGCCACCCAGGCATCCCTAATTGGAACATTTTCTATGTATACATGTTTGTAAATTTCATTAAAGTCAGGTATATCTATTTTCTCTACTTCTGAACAATCTTATTTTGTATGTCTGCAACTGGATTATTTGATGGGGTTCATGTTCTCTCTTTTCCCAGATGAATGGACTCTATCATTACTAAATGTATCTTTTTAAAAAAAAATTGTTTTTAATGTTTGTTTATTTATTTATTGAGAGAGAGAGGGAGAGAAACAGAGTGAAAGCTGGGGAGGAGCAGAGAGAGAGGGAGACACACAATCCGAAGCAGGCTCCAGGCTGAGCTGTCAGCGCAGAGCCCGACATGGGGCCCGAACCCATTAACCGAGAGATCATGACCTGGGCCAAAGTCGGACGCTCAACTGACTGAGCCACCCAGCCGCCCCTACATGTTTATTTCTAAAATATGAATTATAAGGATAGAAGTTGGGGGTCATAACTAGTGCTTTGCTACTTCCCTTTGCAGAGATCAACTGTGGCCATCCTCCGGAAGTGCAGCATGCGGTCCTGGTGGGGAATCACAGCTCCAGGCTGGGCAGTGTGGCTCATTACCTCTGTCAAGAGGGCTTTGAAAGCCCTGGAGGAAAGATCATTTCCATTTGCACAGAGAAAGGCACTTGGAGAGAAAGTCCTTTGACGTGCACAGGTATAGACTCTGTTCTGTGGGGCTTTTGTTTCCTGGCAGCAAATGGCCAGCAGGAGCCTGGGACCTGGAGCCATTCCATTGCTCCCTCTGTGTACTGCTTGGCTGTGCCATTTACTTGAGAGGGCAACCTGGCTTTAGGTTTTTCAGCTAAATCCTGAAGATTTAGGGGGTAGATTGGGAAAATAGGTTGGATAGAAAATTTTGTGCATCCATCTTTTGAAACTCACCTTAAATCACAGTGAGTCCTATCTCCTCTACTTGGCCGGCTGAGAAATTTTTCTCATGAACCGTTTTCTCAGGGGGGCCTACTTAAGAGTCCTGTGTAGGGCACGTTGACACCTTTTCAGAGAAAAGGTGGTGTAATAGATAAAGAGGTTTTTAATGTTTATTTTTAATTAAATTTTTTTTAATTTTGAGAGAGAGAGTTAGCAGAGGAGGGACAGAGAAGGAGAGAGAGAATCCCAAGCAAGCTCTGTGCTGTCAGCACAGCGCCCAAAGTGGGACTCAAGCTCATGAACCATGAGATCATGACCTGAGCCGAAATCAAGAGTTGGACACTTAACTGACTGAGCCATCCAGGTGCCCCTATTTTTAAGTTTTCAGTTGTGGTAAAACACACAACATAAAATTTAGCACCTTAATCATTTTTAAGGGTTAAGTATATTCACGTTGCTGTGCAACCAATCTCCAGACCCTTTTCATCTTGCAAACCTGAACCTCTGTACCCATTAAACAATGCCTCCCCTCCACTTCCTCCTCCCTATAGCACCAGCATTTTACTTTCTGTTTCTGTGGATTTGACTAATTTAGATACCTCATGTAAGCAGACTCATGTAGTATCTGCCCTTCTGTGCCTGGCTTACTTCACTTAGCATAATGTTCTGCAGGTTCATCCATGTTGTTGCAAATGATGGGATTTCCTTCTTTTTAAAGGCTAAGTAATATTCCACTGCGTGTGTTTACATTTTGTCTATCTGTTCATCCATTGGTGGGCACTTGTGTTGCTTCCACCTTTTGGCTATTTGAGCATGGATATACAGATATCTCTTTGAGACATCTAAGAGTTATTTAGAGGAAGTGAGGCAAGCGGTCTCATGGGGTGCTGAATTAAACATTTGGGGAAACGTTCCTGGCCCTGAGCCACTTTCGGCGTCACTTTTGGAGAGAGCTGGGCGTAGCTTCTGGACCCTCAGCTGTTTGCTTCACTGCTCACCCTGCTCTGCCTCCGCCATCCAGAGTTCAGTGGGGATACAGGGATTAGTCACTACTTGAAAAACCAGTGGGTCTGCATGGGGCATAGTAAGCTATTAATTAGCTGATGCTTGTAGAGCACTTTGAAGAACAAACATGTTATGTAACTGCTAATTATAATTACCGTCCTCAGCCTGCCACCTTTCACGGAGTCTGTGGCTCCAGCTGCAGCTGTTTCCTTGGGTTTATGCAAGCTTTGATTTAAGGAGAGAAAAGGCATTTTCCCTGAGAGCTGTGATCTTTCTGTGAGGAGGCCTCTATGCCCTCAATCAAGATTGGCAGCTAAATTCAATTTCCGCAGATAAAGGGGGTGATTTGCATGCTGATGAATTCACGGTGCAGTGCACACGATCTGGGTGGGTAGGTAGGAGAGGCTTCTGGAAATGTAGTGAGAAACGCTGATTGCCATGGCTCTTGCCCGGCCGAACTCCCTTCTTCCTTCTTTTCCCTGTTTTCACCGATTTCTTCACACCTCTTCTGTACCAGCTCCCTGTGTGTATTTTGTGTTTACCTTCTTCAGTGTCCATTTCTGGGTCTTCCCCCCGTCTTCTGCTTTCCTGCCTAACCTCCGAATGCCTTCTCCCTCTGCTCTCTGTTTTCGTTCTGTTTATCCCTCTTTTTATGTTTGAATGTTTTGTTCCAAGTTGGGTGGAATAATTCATCTTCACTTTACCTGGGTTGTTTTTAGTTAAAAATATTTTTGGAGGCCCTGTTTCTTTGGATTAGCAGCATGGATCTGTATATGTTTTTAATGGAGTGTGGACTCCGGCAAGGTGGTGGGACTTTTTTTTTTTTTTTTCTTTAAGGCCAGTTTGGACTGGCAACTCCAGACAGCTGAGAATTAGGCAACCATTTTAGTGTCTGGAAAAACCCCAGGTGGAAGCTTGATGTTTAGTGGGTTGGTTTACCTCAAGATCAAAGAGGCTGATTCATTCTTGATAAGACTGTGCCTGGCTTTCATTCTGTTCAGGTCATTTGGCTTTTCATGTTTAGAATCTGAGTTAATAATTATAAAGTGGATGCTCACTCATGCCGTGCTCTCAGAAGGGTAATATCTCTATTGAAACACAGACTGTTTATCTGCTGGGATCTGTTCTGAGCCCCCTAACCTGACTCAGGTCCTGACTCCTCTAGGCCTCCCGTGAGCGTCTGCCCCTCTGTTTTGTTGTTGATCTTCCTTTTCAGCCTAGTGAGTGCTCACATGAAGCTCTAATGCAATTATGGAAAAGAAAGATGGAAAAGAAAGGTCAGCTGGAATAAATGGACACATTTATATAAAAGCCACATGGCTTGGATTTGTTTGAATACGTGTATGAAGTTTGGCTGTCAAGCATTATAGCTGCTGTTGATTGTGTACTGACTTAGATGCCCAGGGCTCTGCTAAGGGTCTTAATGCTTGGTTTCATTTTGTCCTCAAGAAAACCCTATAAAGTAAGCATGTTACATTTCATTTCGTAGATGAGTACTCTGAGACTCATAAAAGTTCAGCAACTTTCAGAGGGTCATTCAGTAACTAGTAAATGGCAGAGACAGGATTTGAACTTAGGTCTGGAAGCCTGGAACGCCCACAGTCTCTCTCCTACCAGTGTTTCCCAAGCTTGAATTATTGAATGCCCCCCCCCCCCGCTGATAACGTTTGCCATAGCAAAAGTATTATTTATTTAATAAATTTCTTTAAAAAAACACAAAATTTAAAATTATAATTTAAATTTATTTTTTTATAGTTTTTTTTTTTAATGTTTATTTATTTTTGAGAGAGAGAGAGAGAGCACAAGCGAGGCAGGGACAGAGAAAGAGGGAGACATAGAATCTGAAGCAGGCTCCAGGCTCTGAGCTGTCAGCACAGAGCCTGGTGCTGGGCTCGAACTCACAGACTGCAAGATCATGACCTGAGCCAAAGTCAGATGATTAACCGACTGAGCCACCTAGGTGCCCCAGTATAATTCAAATTTATTGATAAAAGAAACTTTGTAGTATGTGTGATATTATGAGTTGGATGACTGTGTATTTTTTCTAATATACAAAGAAGTCGATGCAAGCAAACATATAAATTTATTCATGTGCCACAAGAAAATCATCCTGAGGTGTACAGTGCTTTTTAGGAAAGCACTACCCTAAGCCATGCTATTTCTACCTATTTTATGTGACTTGAAAAAAGGAAAAGAAATATTGAAGAACTCTTACAGCCAAGCATGTACTTATTCAAAGTAGTCACTTTGATTTCAGTGATGCTGCCATTATCGAAATGTGTTGGGTAATTTCTGCCTTTGGAGGTAGTTTATGAGTCATATTAGAAGATCAGTCATTTATTTTGAAATCAGATACTGATTTTGACTATAAGTGACACTGAGCTTGACCATCTGCTTGGGTCACCTCAATTTATTCTCTGTGAGCTTTTACTGTTTCTAAAAATAGAGAAAAAGGATATAAAATTGGAAACCAAGAGAGTATGCTGGATTAGTCCCTGTCCACACTAAGATTTCTGAAGGAATAGTCTATTCCCACTTTCTCTGTCCGCACCCACACTGCTTCTCCACTCAACCTCCTGAAGGAGAATCAGGCATCCAACACCCTCACTCCACGGTGGCTCTCTCGCCAAGGTCCACTAGTGACCATGTGCCAAATTCATGTTCTAGTTTCAGTCCTCATTCCTCTTAACCTTTCCACGACATTTAGCATTGTTGATCAGATATCCATATCCATCCACTCAATCAACCAAATAATAAATATTAAAAAAAAAATACAAGATAGTCTATTAGGTTCTGGGAATAGAGAGATTAACCCAGTCTTTGCCATCATGGAGCTCACATTCAGGAGAGATTCAGGAGACATTAAGGAGACATTAAGTAACCAGACAAAATTATTTAGTTACAAATGTGTTAAGTACTGCAGAGAAATACTTGATGCTAGTAGAATACTCATATATATATATATATGTGTGTGTGTGTACGTGTGTGTGTGTGTATGTGTGTATGTATATATACGTACACACACACACACATTTACATATATATACACACACACACACACACATACATACATACACACATGCATGCACCACATAAAGAATCCAAAGCAAACCAAAGGTGCTTTATTACCTACTGAAGCTTTGGTTCCCCAAATCTAGTGAATAGTTCAACTGGATGGTGTGGGGCCCTCCTTTTTTTTTTTTTTTTTTTTAAGCCAGAGAGGCCTAAGTGTCCTATAACTGGACAAGGCAAAGGTCTGCTCTGCCCGAAGTCAAACCTCGGATCTCATCATGACGCTGTGGGCACTCTGTCAGGGGACAAAGAGCCATGTGAGAGAATAAAGAGATGGAGGTTTTCCCTGGTGCCGTGATGATCTGCTCCAGGTCCTTCTTGGGCCGGAGGTGAGGAGGTGGTGGGGAACTGGTGGCAAGGAAGGGAGATAACTTTCGAGGAAGTGGACACTCCTTCAGATCTTCCTTCCCTGACTTCCAGGCACCCACCAGCCAGCCTCCTCCTCCCTCTCTTCTGCTCTTTCTCCTGTAGGCTCCCGTTGGGTTCCATGTTTCCCAGCATTCTGCCTTTGGGCTCATCTCCGTGTCCTCCCTGGACGTTCCACCTGCACCCACAGCTTCAGTGACCATCCACACATGGCTGACTCTCAAGATTATTTCTCCCTGGATATTCTGCAGATAACTCCTATCTGGCATGTTCTGAACGCACTCGTTAGTCTTTTCCTCACAAACCCAGGGTAGCCCTCCCTGTGTTTCTCAGGAGAACAATAAAAGGCAATCCATTCAGACTGTCAAGCTCGAAAACTGGCAGTCAGCCTCAACTCCTGACTGTCCTTATCGCTCACCTCCTGTTGTGTCTCCCTCAGAAGTGTCTCATGGCTTTAAACACAAGGCCCTGAGACCATTCCTCCCCTTCTTTGCTGAATAACCTCTGCAGTGCCTTGGCTCTTGGCTTTGGAGTCGGACAGGCCTACTTTTGAATCCTGACTTGACAGCTTACAACCCATATGACCTCTGGCAGGTTACTTAACTTCTCTAAGCCTCATGTCTATAAAATGGGCACAATAATGTCAAGCTCATGGGCTTATTTTAAATTAACTCTTAATATATTAAAAAAAAATTTTTTTAATATTTATTTTTTTGAGAGAGAGACAGAGCATGAGCAGGGGAGGTTAGAGAGAGAGGGAGACACAGAATCCGAAGCAGGCTTCCAGGCTCTGAGGTGTCAGCACAGAGCCTGATATGGGGCTCGAACCCATGAGAGGTGAGATCATGACCTGAGCTGAAGTTGGATGCTTAACCAGCTGAGCCACCCAGGTGCCCCTAATTCTTAATATATTTTTTCTAGTTTTATTGAGAAATAATTGACCTACATCACTGCATAAGTTTAAGATGTACACCGTGGTGGTTTGACTCACGTATATGGTGAAATGATTATCATGGGGTTATTTTGAAAATGAAATAAATGACACTTTTAAAGTACTATACATACTGTCAGACCCATAGTAATTACTCAATAAGTGTTCACTGTTGCTTCTTATGACTGCTGTTAAAATGAGATCTTTTTTTTGTAAGTTTATTTATTTATTTTTGAGAGCGAGAGAGAGAATAAGGCGGGGGTGGGGGGGGGGGCAGAGAGAAGGAGAGATAGAATCCTAAACAGGCTTTGCACCATCCTCACAGAGCTGGATGCGGGGCTCAAGCTCACGAACTGTGAGATTATGACCTGAGCTGAAGCTAGACACTTAACCAACTGAGCCACCCAGGTGCCCCAAGATGAGATCTAGTCTTTAAAGATCTATCAGTGTTGGCCATATTGTAAGTGCTGAGTAAAGAGTATCCTGTTCTTACAACCTCCAGCTCTACTCCGGTGTCTACTTCAACAAATACCAGAATCATCTTTCTAAAAAAAAAAAAAAGTTCCATTATTTTCCTGCTTTTGCTCGTGGGAGTAAGTCTGCACTTAGTCTGGCGGGCAGGATCCAGCCCAGTCTGTTCTGTCTACGTCCACAGCCTCATTTCCTGTCATTCGCCCTTCTCAGTGCCTTACGCTTCTCTGTCACTCAACACCGTGAATATGCCACACCCTCCTGTAGCTCCAGACCTGCGTTAGGTTCGCTCTGCTTGGGTGTCTTCCCCCCTCTTTAGCCATTCGTCCCTTAAGGTCATGCCCTCCACAAAGCCAGCTTCCCCAGGTCTTCCAGTGACAGTGGGGTGGCTCCTTTCTCTCTACCCTGTGTAACTTTGTTCTAAGATTTATTGAGTTGTACTTACCTGCTTCTATGTCTGCTCCCTCCGTTAGACCACACATTCCCAAGGGAATGTTCTGATATGTTCTGATCATTGTCACAGCCCAGCGTCTGGCATGGGAGGATTCATCATTCAGTGAATGGTGAATAAAGAACCCTGGAGCCAGTTCCAAAGAGAACTTCCAGAAATGTTTTCAGTTATCAGTACTGTTAGAATGAGGGCATCTCTTTTAAAACGGCAGCATTAATGTGGATGTTTAATACCTGATGTGTTTATAAAGAGGTCTTTCCACCTGGTGACACCTGGAGGGAAAAGCAAGCATGTTTTGTTAAACGGCCCCTTGGGATGAAATATCTGACATCCCCGTAATCAGATCTCGGTCCATCCGTGCAAGAGAGCACGGCACAGGCAGGAGGCAGATGGCAGTTTTGAGATGTCATTTGCTGTTGTCATAGTGAATGAGCAGAAGGGAAGGACAAGGAAGGAAACTTTCATGTCTCCTTTCTAATCTCTGCTTGGATAGCAGGGGGGTCCTGAGTGAGAAGAACATTTGCCTCACTGGCGGTCAGAGACAAGGTGAGGGGTGGGATGTTTCCTTTTCTTTCTGGACCAGGTGGTGAGTTGGTATCAGAGTGATGTGTGAGTGAGCAGGGGAGTCCAGGGCTCCAGGGACTTTGAAGGGTGATGGGGAGGGAAGGGTCCCGGAGTATTTGGGGCTTGTTCATGCTAATGAAAGACTGGCACCAACGTCATCTTCATGCTCCTCAGATGCAAACAGATAGGATCTTTACATCTCTTAGGATACTCATGTCCACAACTGGCATATTTCTTTGATTTCATTTTATCTGTGCTCTGGGAAAAGCATTGATGTAGAGACCCAGGAATGCTTTAGACAGCCATAGGTGATCCTCTGGTGTCTCACCAGAAATTTGCCTGTTTTCCTCTCTCTGTCTGTATTTATTCTCACTTACTGATGGCTGACCTGGGTTTACCCGAGACCCAGTAATGCTGCTGATGGGGTGATTTAGTAAAGATGTAAAATCTTCTTTGGCAAAGAGATCATCCGTAGATCACAGTCTGATGGTGGCATTGGTTGTGAGTACAGGGGAAATGAGTCAATCCTACAGGTACACAAGGTACAGGTCAGGCTCTCTTTCCCATGTTGGAGGCTGAGAAGGGAGAGACGGGATGAGATGAGGGGAGGCATCTTCTGAGATGGGGAATTCTCTTTCTCACCCTTCTTGTAATCATTCTCCTCCTCCTCCTCCTCCTCCTCCTCCTCCTCCTCCTCCTCCTCCTCCATGTTCATTCACTTTTGAGAGAGAGACAGACAGAGTCAAGCAGGGGAGGGGCAGAGAGAGAGGGAGACACAGAATCTGAAGCAGGCTCCAGGCTCCAAGCTGTCAGCACAGAGCCCGATGCAGGGCTTGAACCCACAAATGGCCATATCATGACCAAAGCTGAAGTCGGACACTTAACCCCCTGAGCTACCCAGGTGCCCCTTTCTCACCCTTCTTGATGGGAGTCTTATCTTGGGTTTCCCGGAAAGCACAGCCTGTGGCACAGGGCTTATATTTATTACACAAGGGAATGACACCCTGGGAAGCAGGAGTGGGGTAAGGTGAGTAAAGCAGGGGAGGAAAGAGAGCCAGTACAATCCCTTGGAAACTGTGTTACCTCAGAACCAATGTCCTCATATGGTTTCCCACACTGCCAAATTTATTACATGAAATACACACAATATTCAAGCAGAACAACTTGAAGAAATCTGTGGCTTTCTGATAGATCAGAATTAAATAGCTTCAGTTAGAGGAGCCCCAGAATTATCCAGGGACCTTGTGGGGAATTTATGTAGTTTACCCCACACTGCTGCTGAAGAATGGCCCTGTGTGTGGTGATGCATGTCATTTCCTTGTTGGGAACAGCAGTGACCTGGAAATAAGAGCATTGTGTCAGCCAGGTCAGATGGGGAAGCCAGAAACAGATCTTACCTATGTGGCTGCAGGGAAGATTCAGGGCTCAGCTCTGGGCCTCTCCATCCCACATGAGTGGAACGCCAGTGGCATCCAGTGGCCTGCCAGGCCAATCACAGGTTGGAATTCTTACCCACACTCAAGTGGCTATCCGTCTTTTCTTTTCCTCCAAGTCAGGTAATGGGCCAGGCCCATCTTTGATGAAGATGAATTGGGTGATTGGCCTGGGGCAGCTCGAATTGCCTGATTTGGCTTCTGAATCAGAGCATGAATGGTGATTAGCCGAGTTGTCAGCTGCACAGATAAACTACGTCCATCATGATTGCCATTGGGATTTTTCCAAAGCCCATTGATGCATTTTGTGAGTGGACTCTCTTTTTCTGTTTTAGAAATAATTGCAGAAGTTAATGATGTATCAGTGTTTAATAACAGCTGTGTGAGGTGGCAAATAAACCCAGGAAAAACAGTCTCCAAGATTATCTATGTGGTAAGTAAAATGATCAACGTTTTCTTGACAGGGCAGAAATAGTATGAGACAGGAACGTGACTTGGAGGGACTTCCTGCTCTAAGGTCTTCTCAATCTAATTGTCTGATTGTCCTTTTATTTTTTTTTTTTTATTATTATTTTTTTTAATAAATTTTTTTTTTCAACGTTTATTTATTTTTGGGACAGAGAGAGACAGAGCATGAACGGGGGAGGGGCAGAGAGAGAGGGAGACACAGAATCGGAAACAGGCTCCAGGCTCCGAGCCATCAGCCCAGAGCCCGACGCGGGGCTCGAACTCACGGACCGTGAGATCGTGACCTGGCTGAAGTCGGACGCTTAACCGACTGCGCCACCCAGGCGCCCCATGATTGTCCTTTTAAAAAGTGATCAGAATTTTTAACATAGTCTAGTGTATTTTATTTTACATTCTGTGTTTAATATATTTGTCATTCGACAGAGTATATGTGTGGGGGATATATTTATATTTGGCATCATCACTATCGCTTGTTTCCAAGCACTTGTATTTCGCTCCTCCAGAGGGGGCCTGGAAGCATCTGCTGACTGGGTGACAGGATGCAGAGAGTGGCTCTCAGGTTGTGACTGCCTCCTTGATGGCTGGTCATTCATGTCATTTTATGTCACTTCTTAGGGTGAGACTTCATCATCAGATACCCGATAGCAGAAACTTAACCTATTCATCTCCCCTGGGTGCGCAGTGTAGTAGGGGGTGGGATCCAGCCCCACAAAGTGTCTCTCTCAGTTGTTTTTTTATTTCTTTAATTTTTTAAATGCTTATTTGTTTTTGAGAGAGAGAGGGACCAAGACTGTGAGTGGGGGAGGGGCAAAGAGAGAGGGAGACACAAAATCCCAAGTAGGCTCCAGGCTCTGAGCTGTCAGCACAGAGCCTGATGTGGGGCTCGGACTCACGAACCGTGAGATCATGACCTGAGCCGAAGTCGATGCTTAACCAACAGAGCCACCCAGGCGCCCCTCTCTATTGTTTTAACTGGAGTCATGGTGGGTTCTTTTTTCTTTCTCTCTCCCAAAGATACACATAAAAGGACAACGGTTGCACCCTGTGGAATCAGTTCATGAGGAGACCGTCAACTTGACCACAGACAGCAGGACCCCCGAAGTGTGCCTAGATCTGTACCCAGGCACCAACTACACCGTGAGCATCTTCACCGCCCTGCCCAGACGCTCTGTGCCCGCCATCATTGGGTTCCAGACAGCTGGTAGGTAGAGGGGAAGTCTCATTGCCTCCTGGGAAATGTTAAGCACAGGATGTGGGGAAGTGTACTTCAGAATCAACTGGGCATGAGAGTTCCCACTTATTTTCTGAGATCTGTAGCCAGGAGGATGCAGTTACTCCAGGGGTCAGAACCAGCGCAGATCTAGTAAGAGAGATTCCTATCTTACTGATGCACTGATGTATTGTTTCACAGCTGGGTCCCTGGTTGAAATGGAAAGTAATGAGACATTTAAAAGAGGAGAACATTTGGTGACAGTGCAGCCAATTCCCAATTATCCAAGGAACTAGAGAGTAGCCATGTGGCTTATCTTTGGTCAGAAAGGGCAAGGTCATTTCTTACTCTTGGCTATAAGAGAGGAGGAGCCAGAGAGGGTGACCCAGCAGCTTTCCATCTAGGTAGGAAACTGACCCCAGGGCCGGTGAGGGGTGGGAATCAAGTTGACAGTGAGTGAGTGGATAGGGAAGAGGCAGCCCTAAGATGCAGGAAGGGAGATATTAAGTGAGAAGAGAAGTGGACAGGAAGGAGTTTCAAAAAGTAGTAATAAACCTCACTGCACATAGTTATCACATGATTTTTACAACAATATTGTGACAATTATAATAAATTTTTTTTCGTAATTTTGGTTATGGGGTGTCAGGACTGATTAAATACCTTGTAAGCAAATCTCAAGAAGCCATTAGTGTCATTTATTATTTTGGGTGAGTGGAGGTGGTTCTCAACTAGCTGTTTGATGTCCCACTTAAAATGTACCTCAGCCTTCGGGTATTACTACCACCAGGAACTGGGAAGTGACATGGATTTGGCAGAAATAATCGAATAGTCTGTGGATCTTAACAATAGAAAGCCAAATACAAAATTACACAGATTAGATTCCTAAGGTACTTATATATAAAAAACCCAAAATATTTCTTTCTAAACAAATAATATGTAGGGAAAGATGTTGTAGAATTAATATAACTAGAGAATCTTATTCAAAATTAATGATAAACTGCTGTGGATTTAGTAGGAATAGGCCTTATTGGGGCATATTTCTCACATCCAATTTTGGCTCAGGTTGTGAGTTTGAGCCCCGCATCGGGCTGTCTACTGTCGGCACAGAGCCTGTTTCAGATCCTCTGCCCCTTTCTCACTCTGCCCCTCCCCCACTTCTTTCTCAAAAATAAACAAACATTTAAAAAGGAGTATGTCTTCTCTTTTTCATAAGTTTTAAATTTTAATACAGTACAGTTAACATACAGTGTTACATGAGTTTCAGGTGTAAGATATAGTGATTCAGCAATTTTCTACATTACTCAGTGCTCATCACGATAAGTGTATTCTTTTTTTTAATGTTTTATTTATTTTTTTTGAGGGGGGAAGGGGCAGAGAGAGGGACAGAGGATCCAAAGCAGGCTCTGCACTGACAGCAGTGAGCCTCTGCAATGACAGCAGTGAGCTGATGTGGGTCTTGAACTCACGAACCATGAAATCATGACCTGAGCCGAAGTCAGCCACTTAACCAACAATAAGTGCATTCCACGATAAGTGTACTCTTAATACCCTTCACCTGTTTCATCACCTCCCTCCTCTCTGGTAACTGTCAGTTTGTTCCCTATACTTAGGAGTCTGTTTCTTGGTTTCTCTCTCTCTTTCCTTTTGTCATTTGTTTTGTTTCTTAAATTCTACATATGAGTGAGATCATATAGTATTTGTGTTTTTCTGATTTATTTTACTTAGCATTATACTCTCTACCTCCAACCATGTCATTGCAAATGGCAAGATTTCATTCTTTTTTATGGTTGAATAATATTCCTCTGTGTGTGTGTGTGTGTGTGTGTGTGTGTGTGTGTGTGTGCGCGTGCGTGCGTGTGCATGCACGCATGCCACATCTTTATCCATTCATCAGTCAACAGATACTTGGGCTGCTTCCATGTCTTGGTATTGTAAATAATGTTGTGATAAACATAGGGTTGCATGTATCCCTTTGAATTGGTGTTTTTGTATTTTTGGGATAAAATACCCAATGATGTGATTACTGGGCCATAGGGGTAGTTCAGTGTTTAACTTTTTGAGGAACCTCCATACTGTTTTCCACAGTGGCTTCACCAGTTTGCATTCCTACCAACAGTGCATGAGGTTTCCTTTTTCTCCACATCCTCAGTAACACTTGTTGTTTCTTGTTTCGTTGATATTAGCCATTCTGACAGGTGTGAGGTCATATGTCATTGTGGTTTTGATTTGTATTTCTCTGGCGATGAGTGATGTTGAGCATCTTTTCATCTATCTGTTGGCCATCTGTATGTCTTCTTTGGAGAAATGTCTGTTAATGTCTTCTGCCCCTTTTTAAATTAATTGGGTTATTTGTTCTTTGGGTATTGAGTTGTATCAGTTCTTTATATATTTTGAATACTTTTTATTGGTATGTCATTTGTAGATATTTCTCCCATTCCGTTGGTTGCCTTTTAGTTTGGTTGATTTTTTGCTTTACTCTGCAGAGATTTTCATTTTGATGTAGTCCCAGTAGTTTATTTTGTTTTTGTTTTCCTTGCCTTAGGAGACATATCTAGAAAAATGTTGCTATGGTCGATGTCAGAGAAATTACTGACTGTGCTTTCTTGTAGGATTTTTGTGGTTTCAGGTCTCACATTTATTTATTAAAAAAAAATTTTTTTTAATGTTTTTATTTATTTTTGAGACAGTGAGAGACAGAGCATGAACAGGGGAGGGTCAGAGAGAGAGGGAGACACAGAATCCGAAACAGGCTCCAGGCTCTGAGCTGTCAGCACAGAGCCCGACATGGGGCTCAATCCCATGAACCATGAAATCATGACCTGAGTTGAAATCAAAAGTTGATGTTTAACTGACTGCATCACCCAGGCACCCCACAATATTTGTTCCTTCAACCCATGACCATGGAATGTCTTTCCATTTATTTGTGTTATCAATTTTTTTTTCATCAGGGTTTTATAGTTTTCTTTCACCTCTTTGGTTATGTTTAGTCCTAGGTATTTTATTGTTTTTCATGGAATTGTAAATAGGATTGTTTTCTTAATTTGTCTTCCTGCTGCTTCATTATTGGTGCAAAAGATTTCTGTACGTTGATTTTGTATCCTGTGACTTTGCTGAATTTATCAGTTCTAGTAGTTTTTTGGTGGAGTTTTTAGGGTTTTCTATATGTAGTATCATGTCATCTGTAAATAGTGAAAGTTTTACTTCTTTGTTACCAATTTGGATGCCTTTTATTTCTTTTTGTCTGATTGTTGTGGCTAGGACTTTAAGTATTATGTTGAATCAAAGTGTTGAGAGTGAACATCCTTATCTTGTTCTTGACATTAGGGGAAAAGCTCTCAGTGTTTCCCCATTAAGGATGATGTTAGCTGTGGGTTTTTCATACGTGGCCTGTATTATGTTGAGGTATGTTCCCTCTAAACCTACTTTGCTGTGGGTTTTTTTATCATGAGTAGATGTTGTACTTTGTCAAATACTTTTTCTGCATCTATTGAAATGATCATATGGTTCTTATACGTTCTCTTATTGATGTGATGTATCATGTTGATTGATTTGTGAATATTGAGCCACTTTTGCATCCCAGGAATAAATCCCACTTGTTTGTGGTGAATGATTTTTTTTAATGCATTGTTCAATTCATTTGCTAGTATTTTCTTTTTTTTTTAATTTTTTTTTTTTTCAACGTTTATTTATTTTTGGGACAGAGAGAGACAGAGCATGAATGGGGGAGGGGCAGAGAGAGAGGGAGACACAGAATCGAAACAGGCTCCAGGCTCTGAGCCATCAGCCCAGAGCCTGACGCGGGGCTCGAACTCACGGACCGCGAGATCGTGACCTGGCTGAAGTCGGACGCCCAACCGACTGCGCCACCCAGGCGCCCCTGCTAGTATTTTCTTGAGGGTTTTTGCATCCATGTTCATCAGAGATATTGACCTGTAGTTCTCTTTCTTTTGTGGTGTCTTTATCTGGCTTTGGTATCAA
Organism: Leopardus geoffroyi; assembly: GCF_018350155.1. NCBI lineage: Eukaryota > Metazoa > Chordata > Mammalia > Carnivora > Felidae > Leopardus > Leopardus geoffroyi. The sequence goes on along the minus strand of NC_059342.1, from coordinate 72,533,693 downwards.
GATGATACTGGCCTAATAGAATTAATTTGGAACTTTTCCTCCCTCTTCTATTTTTTGGAATAGTTTGAGAGGAATGGGTATTGACTCTTCTTTAAATGTTCAGTAGAATTCACCTGTGAAGCCATCTGGTCCTGGACTTTTGTTTGTTGGGAGTTTATTGATTACTGATTTAATTTCTTGGCTGGTTATTGGTCTGTTCAAATTTTCTATTTATTCCTGTTTCAGTTTTGGTAGATTATATGTTTCTAGGAATGTATCCATTTCTTCTAGGTTGTCCAGTTTATTGACATATAGTTTTCCTAATATTCTCTTACAAGAGTTTGTATTTCTCTGGTGTTGATTGTTATTTCTTCTCTCTCATTTGTGGTTTTGTTTATTTGAGTCCTCTCTCTCTTTCTCTCTCTTTTTTTTGGGGGCGGGGAACGGTCTGGCTATAGGTTTATCAATTTTGTTGATCTTTACAAAGAACCAGCTTTCATTGTTCTGTTCTATTGTTTTTTGGTTTCTATATCATTTACTTCTACTCTAATCTTTATTATTTCCTTCTGGGTTTAGGTTTTGTTTGTTGCTCTTTTTCTAGCACCTTTAGGACTTAGGTTGTTTATGTGAGATTTTTCTTGCTTCTTGAGGTAGGACTGTATTATTATAATCTTGCCTCTTAGAATTGCTTTCCTGCATCCCAAAGATTTGGGGTCATTATGTTTTCATTTTTATTTATTTCCATGTAATTTTTGTTTTCTTTGATTTCTTGGTGGACCCATTCATTGTTTAGTAGCATGTTATTTAACCTCCATGTATTTGTACCCTTTCCAAATTTGCTTTTTGTGGTTGATTTCTCATTTCATAGCGCTGTGGTCAGAAAAGATGCATGGTACAGCTTCTGTCATTTTGAATTTGTTGAGACTTGTTTTGTGGACTGTTATATGGTCTATTCTGGAGAATGTTCCATGTGCACTTGCAAAGAATGTGTATTCTGCTGTTTTAGGATGGAATATTCTGAATATATGTTAAATCCATCTGTTCCAGTATATCATTCAAAGCCGCTTTTTCCTTGTTGATTTTCTGTATGAACGATCTGTTCATTGATGTAAGTGGGATGTTAAAGTCCCCTCCTATTATTGTACTACTATTGATTAGTTCCTTTATGTTTGTTATTAACTGGTTTATGTATTGAGTGCTTTCATGTTGGGTGCATAAATACTTACAATTGATCTATTGTCTTGTAGGATTGTCCCCTTTATTATTACAAAGTGTCCTTCTTTGTCTCTTTTTACAGTCTTTGTTTTAAAGTCTTTTTCCATTTTAAGTATTGCTACTTCAGCTTTCTTTTGACGTCTATTTGTGTGATAGATGTTTCTCCACCCCCTTGCTTTCAATCTGCAGGTGTCTATACGTCTGAAATGAGTCTCTTGTAGGCAGCATATAGATGGGTATTGTTGTTTAATCTCTTCTCTCACCCTATATCTATTGATTGGAGCATTTAGTCCATTTACATTCAAAGTAATTATTGATAGGTATGTATTTACTGACGTTTTGTTACTTGTTTTATAGTTTTAGTTTTTCTAGGGAATAGGTCTTATTGAAAAGACTTCAAACTCGTGTGTCATTATTTAGTCAAAATGACAGCTTGCTGTTCAGTGTCAGCTGTTTTTACTAATACCCAGTTACCTCTACAAGGTAATTTGTCTCCAAGAAAAAGATGGTCTGTAGGGTCAGACAGATGTGGTTTGCATTTTAACTCTGCATTGAAGAGTTAGGTGACCATGGCTGAGTATTTAAATGTCTCCAGATCTCTTTCCTCTGCCTGAAATTTTAAGTGGAATTGGATTAAATTTGCAAGTTAGTCTAGTGAGAATTGGGTTATATGGAGGCATCCCAACTGGGAAAAAGTACATTTCTACATTTACTCAATATTACTTAAGTTTTATCTTTTCTGTTCATATATGCACTGTTGTAAAGATTTGCCATTCTCTTCCTTTAGATCCTGCACATTTGGTGATCTGATCTCATTATAAGCTTCATGCTAGTTCTCTTAAAATGAATTGGGAAGTCTTCCATATTTTTTATGCTCTAGAAAAGTTTGTATCACTTTGGAATTTTGCCTTCCTCTAAAGTTGGACACATTTTCTCTTGAGATCGTTAGGTTTTATCCCTTTTGGGAGATAATTCTTTGATAACTTTGTTAATTTCTGCTATGACTTTTTAAAAAAATCTGTTTATGTTTCCTATAATTTCTTCAATTTTTTTTAATTTTTAAAAAAAGTTTAGTTTTTTATTTAAAAAAATTTTTTTTAGTTTATTTATTTTGAGAGAGAGAGAGAGAGAGAGAGAGGAAGCTCATGTGAAAGCAGGGAGAAGGGCAGAGAGAGAGAAGAGAGAGAATTCCAAACAGGCTCTGCATGCTGTCAGTGCAAAGCCTGAGGTGGGGCTTGAACCCATGAACCATGAGATCATGACCTTAGCTGAAACCAAGAGATGCTTAACTGACTGAGCCACTCAGGTGCCCCTATTTATTTTTGAGAGAGAGACAGAGAGTGCCAACGAGTAGGGAGGGGCAGAAAGAGAGGGAGATAGAGAATCCCAAGTATTCTTCATATTGTCAGCACAGAGCCTGACTCAGGGCTCGAACTGATGAACTGAACCATGAAATCATGACCTGAATTGAAATCAAGAGTCGGACATGTAACTGACTGAGCCTCCCCAGCGCCCCCTTCAGTCAATTTTCATTATTTGTATTTTCCTAAAAGAGTATGGTTGAGATTTTAAGTATATCAGTGGAATGTCATATGGAATATTTACTGACAATTCCTCTGGGGTTACAGGTTATATAACCCCAGGTTATTTTGATTCCTAATTTGGGTTTTCTCTCAAAAATTGATTAGCTTAGCTTGAGTTGTCTGTTTTATTACTGTTCCTTTCCCTGAAGAATAAACTCTTGGTTTTTTAAGTGTTTCTTTTTCTATGTCATTAATTTCTCCCCTTAGTTTTATTATTTCTTTCTCCTTGATTCTCTTAAGTTGGTTGTATATTGTTCTATTAAGAAATTCTTCCACTGAATGTATAATTCAACATATTTCCATTTTTTCCTGTTTGAGCATAAAAGTCTTTAATGCTTCTGAACTTGAGCATTGGTAGAATTCCTTAGATGCTGATACATATTCTCTTTATCCTTACTTTCTAGGCATGATATAATTGTGATTCTGATTTTCTCTTTGATTGATTTTCTCTTTGGTTGAAGAAATGTTTTGAGTGTGTTAATATATGTTCTCTTTATGTTTACTTTTTTTTTTTTTCAACGTTTATTTATTTTTGGGACAGAGAGAGACAGAGCATGAACGGGGGAGGGGCAGAGAGAGAGGGAGACACAGAATCGGAAACAGGCTCCAGGCTCCGAGGCATCAGCCCAGAGCCTGACACGGGTCTCGAACTCCCGGACCGCGAGATTGTGACCTGGCTGAAGTCGGACGCTCAACCGACTGCGCCACCCAAGCGCCCCATCTTTATGTTTACTTTCAAAGCATTACATAATTGCTATTTTGATTTCCCCATTGACTGAAGGATTAATTATAAGTGAATTATACAAGTGGCAGATTTTCTTTTTTTTTTTTTTAACATTTAACTTTGTTGTTAATTTCTAGTTTTATTACATTTTGGTATTTTTTGGGGGGGACTTATTGACATTTTCTTGGGGCTTATTATTTGGGAAAGTTTTGTGATAATGTTTGCTTGTGAGTAGAGTAAGATCTGGTCTTCAGTCAACTTTATTAATAAAGTTATTCAGATCTTCTATTTTTTGTTGTATTATTGGTTTTTGGTTACTTGGATCGCCATTTTTCTCAGTTTCTCTCAGAAATCCTAATTGTTTTCTTTCACACATTTTGATGTTATGATATTTATGTCTTAATTGCAGATTCTAACTTTCATTAGTAATAAATGGCTTATTTTAACCTGTATAATATTTTTTGCCTTGGAATATAGTTTGATAACAATACTGGTTTTCTTGATTTCTTTGTGTATCTATTTGCATAATATGTTTTTGTTCACTGTTGTTCCTTTTTAATAAGAAAAATTTTAATTTTCGTGTAGTTAATGTACAGTGTTATATCAGTTTCAGGTGTACAATATAGTGATTCAGAAGTTCCATGCATGACTCAGTGTTCATCATGATAACTGTTTTTAAAAAAAAATTTTAATGTTTTTATTTTTTTTTGAGAGAGAGAGAGACCGAGTGCAAACACAGGAGGGGCAAAGAGAGAGGGAGACACAGAACCTGAAGCAGGCTCCAGGCTCTGAGCTGTCAGTACCGAGCCCTGTGCGGGGCTCAAACTTGTGAACCACAAGATCATGACCTGAGCCAAAGTCGGACACTTAACTGACTGAGCCACCCAGGCGCTCACATGATTAGTGTACTCTTAATCCCCTTCACTTGTTTCCCCATTCCCATATTCTAAACACTTTTGTTCTTAAAAGCTGTCTGAATAACATTGCTGTAGATGTACTCTAGGAAGCAGCATATACTGTGAGCCTTCTTGAGAAAAGCTTTTTGTTTTTTTTTAATTGAATCTTTACAAACATTTTTTTTTAATGTTTATATATTTATTTTGAGAGAAAGAGATAGAGCATGAGCAGGGGAAGGGCAGAGAGGGAGACAGAAGTCCGAAGCAGGCTCTGCACTGACAGCAGAGGGCCCGATGCAGGGCTCAAACCCACAAATCATGAGATCATGACCTGAGCGGAAGTCAGACACTTAACTAGCTGAGCCACCCAGGCACCCTGAGAAGAGTTTTGTTTTTAAGTAGATAAGTTAAGCAATTTATTTACATTTAGTGTTCTTTGTAATGTGATTTTCCTTTCTTCTGTCATCTTAATTTTTTTTTCTTCTTTATGTTGCTTTGCTATGTCCATTGTTTTCTATCTTTTTGCTACATAAATTTCTTCTTCAGTGATTCAGAGAGTATAGATTTTGTTTTTATTCTATGTTACACATTAAAAAACAAAATCCTATTTGAATGTATATTTTTTTTCTGATTACCAGTGTTCTGAAATAATGTTAATTTCTTCCTGAATAAAGAATTTAGCATTCTGTACTTCCTTTTTTTCCTTCCCCTCTTGCTTCCCTTATGTTATTGGCTTAATACAGCATTTTACTGCCAGCTTCTTATTTTTAATCATTTTAAACATGTATCTTTGTTTATTTTTTAAAAGTTTTTTTTTTTTAATTTATTACTTATTTTTGAGAAGGACAGAGAGAGTGCAAGCAGGGGGCAGGGAGAGAGGGAGAATCTCAAGCAGGCCCCACACCATCAGCTCAGAGCCTAATGTGGGCTTGAACTCACCAACCGTGAGATCATGACCTGAGCCGAAGTCGGACACATAGCTGACTGACCCACCCAGGCGCCCTGGCCTTCACTATTTCTTTTTTCTTTTCTTTTTTTTTTTTGACCTTCACTATTTCTAATGCACTTTAAATTCTGTTGTTGGACTTGCATTTCCTTTTGTTCCTTGTCTCATCTAGTTCCCTTTTTTTTTTTTTTTAAAGTAAGCTCTAGGCCCAACATGGGGCTTGAACTCAACAACCCCCCAGATCGAGAGTCCCTAGATTGAGAGTCACATGCCCTACAGACTGAGTCAGCCATGTTTTCTTTTTCTTTTTGCCACTCAACCAATTTCCTTTCTGCTATTGCATTCTCTTATTAACTCATCCTTTATCCCATTTTAATCTATCTTTAAAATTTTTTTACTGAAGGTACAAAACAGATGTTGCCTAATTATACTATTACTTTGCTCAATATTTTAAAACTTTTATTTATTTATTTTTAAAATATTTACTTATTTATTTTTGAGAGAGAGAGAGAGAGCGCGCGCGCAACTGCAAGAGGAGAAGGGCAGAGAGAGAGTGAGAGAGAATCCTAAGCAGAGCCTGATGCAGGGCTTGATCTCATGAGCCGCAAGATCATCAGTGAGCTAAAATCAAGAGTCAGATGCTTAACTGACTGAGCCACCCAAGCAATCCAATTGTTTTTCAAAGAATATTTATTCTTTGCCTCTTTGTAGAATTGTTTCACAGGCTTTTTTTTTTCTAGATTACTTATTTTTCTAGATTACTTCTAGATTATTTTCTAGATTATTTCTAGATTACTTATTTTTTTCTAGATTACAATAAGTAATCTTGTTACTTTATTACAATAAGTAATAAAAGTTTTATCTAGGTCTGATATTTCCCTCATAATAAAATGGATGGCATTCTCTCTCATTTTGCTTTTTATTGGATGATATTAGTGTGTGCTTTTGTCACATCTCATCTTGAAGGATTTGCTGCTGATTGGATAATCCAGCATCCTTCAGGAAACAACTAGCTGTGAGAAAGCCCACTGGCTTGAGCTTTATTTCTGAGCACTTCGCTGTCTTGATTAGTGAAACTGGTGCTCTTGGACAGTGTCCGTTGTCCAACTTCATTGTGATGCTGTGGTCTACAGAGGCAGGAGAGCACTGAGTCCCTCCTTCTGCCAACACAGGCTCTCTGTCAGGTAGGACCTCCAGGTCCCTGGGCCTCCAAGTAGAAGTCGTTCCATGTCACTGGTCTCCAGTATGCTAAGGAAGGACTATTATTATTATTACTACTACTAGTAGTTGTAATAGTAGTATATATTACTTTTTACCCTGGCTGCCTATCAGCATTGCCTGGTGAATTAAAACAAAATACAGATGTGTATTCACACCTCAGATCTGTGTCTGGGCCATTCTGATGTTCAGATAGGATCAGGAACTACGAGGCTAAATTGTTCCAAGTGGAGCATCCATCACTTATGTGTCCTGTTGCTGTCCTTACTTCTAGCCCCTACCTCTGTGGGCACCAGTTTCTTCTCCAGTTCCTTCCTTGAACACTTTGAGGCCATGCCCCTTTGCTTGATGGCAAAGGCACATAGTAGCTCTCGGTATCTTCCTTTCATCTGGTCTCTTCCGCACGGTGCTAAGCAGAAACATCTTCATGTTTATGCCTTGTTTATGTCAACCCACCCTTCTTTCTAACCCAGATGCAAATTTTGACCCATTTTTACTATTCTCAGTCACTTCTGTCAGGACTGGGGGTGGGAAGTGAGAGCCAGATGCCTTTGTTCACATTGCCATCTTCCCCTGAATTCAGACTATGATGGCTGTGAGTGAGAAATCATACTGAGCTGGGAACTCTGCAGGCAGTACTTCTGTTTTATGTTCCGTTTGTGAACAGACATATACTGTGTGTGGTAGTCCTTACGTACGTATATTTGGCGTGCCTCAAAATCATGCACACACGTAGCAATTTTTGCTTCTGATGTCCTTATTAAATCTTTAAAAGGATCTTATAAAATCTTTAAATCTGAGCCTGGGCGGCTCAGTGGGTTAAGTGTCCAACTCTCGATTTCAGCTCAGGTCATCATCTCATCATGGGTTGTGAGTTTGAGCCCTGTGTCGGGCTGTGCACTGACAGCGAGGAGCCTGCTTGGGATTCTCTCTCTCCCTCTTTCTCTGACCTTCCCCTGCTCAAGCTCCCTCTCTTCCTCAAAAATAAATAAATAGGGGCGCCTGGGTGGCGCAGTCGGTTAAGCGTCCGACTTCAGCCAGGTCACGATCTCGCGGTCCGTGAGTTCGAGCCCCGCGTCAGGCTCTGGGCTGATGGCTCAGAGCCTGGAGCCTGTTTCCGATTCTGTGTCTCCCTCTCTCTCTCTGCCCCTCCCCTGTTCATGCTCTGTCTCTCTCTGTCCCAAAAATAAATAAACGTTGAAAAAAAAAAATTAAAAAATAAATAAATAAATAAATAAATAAATAAATAAATAAATAGGGGCGTTTGGGTGGCTAAGCGTCCAACTTCAGCTCAGGTCATGATCTCACAGTTTGTGAGTTTGAGCCCCACATCAGATACTGCTGCTGGCACAGAGCCTGCTTCGAATCTTCTCTCCCCCCACCCCACTCTCTGCCCCTCCCCCTCTTGTGCACTCTGGCTCTCTAAAAATAAATAAATAAACTTTTTGAAAAAAATAAATAACAGCTAAAAAGTTGTGAAGATAAAGGGGAGAACAAGTGATAGATAGGTCTTCAAATTGTCTCTCATAACCATAGTTTTACATTTTCCAATTATAGCTAAGAATATTTTCTCCCAGCTAATTGCCTTGTGTTGCATGTGTGAGTGATATCTAAAATGCTGTGGGCAATTTTGATTTTGAATAATTTGTTGTCATTATTACTTCTTAGGTAGCAGAGACTCTCATGGGAGAAATGTAGTTTTCTAGGTAGTTATAAAAAGCCTCTTCTTTCTGATAGACATTTAAATTTTTTCTCATTTGACAAAAATGTACTGGCTTGTTAGGAAACTTGCTTTTCCTTGCAAGTTAGCCATGGTATTCCTAGACATTCTGTAAGGTGTTTTTTTGTTTTTGTTTTTTGTTTTGAGAGAGTGAGGGAGAACACATAAATGGGGTAGAGGGGCAGAGGGGGAGAGAGGGAATCTTAAGCAGGCTCCACACTCAGCACAGAGCCGGACATGGGGCTTGATCCCATGACTCTGGGATCATGACTTGAGCCAAAATCAGGAGTCAGATGCTCAACCGACTAAGCCACTCAGGTGTCCCTGTGAGTTTTTTACTCATTAGTAACAAACCTCTTCACTCTCAATGACACGTGAAGAAACTAGAACATTGAAGGAATAAATTAGACTGGAGGAGGTATGAAATTACTTTTTTTTTTTTTAAACCAGCGGTTGAAATAAGTCTGCTCTCTGATTATGTTACTGCCTTAGTTCTCTGAATAGCTCTTGAAATACTGCCTGCTATGAAGCAAACATCTTGCCTGGCCATCTACTTTCTGATCATCTTCTAGGTAGGAAGCCCCCACTCTGAGAGTTCTAATCCATGCTCTTTGACTTTTATTGATCTTTTCCTTATTCTCAGACTTTCTAGCTTTTGACACATTTCCCTCCATGACATTTTACATATGGACTATCCAAGTGATATCCAACTTTCTTTTTTTTTTTTTTTTTAAATTTTTTTTTTTTTTCAACGTTTATTTATTTTGGGGACAGAGAGAGACAGAGCATGAACGGGGGAGGGGCAGAGAGAGAGGGAGACACAGAATCGGAAACAGGCTCCAGGCTCTGAGCCATCAGCCCAGAGCCCGACACGGGGCTCGAACTCAGGGACCGCGAGATCGTGACCTGGCTGAAGTCGGATGCTTAACCGACTGCGCCACCCAGGCGCCCCGATATCCAACTTTCTAAAAGTATCACAGCTTTATTAGATTACATTGATTAATTTTTTTAATGTTTGTTTATTTATTTTGAGAGGGAAAGAGAGCAAGCAGGAGAGGGGCAGATAGAGAAGGGGAGAGAGGATCCCAAGTAGGCTCCTTCCTGTCAGCACAGAGCCCGACATGAGGTTTGATCTTTCATGGACCGTGAGACCATAACCTGAGCTGAAATCAAGAGTGAGACGCTTAACTGACTGAGCCACTGAGGGGCCCCCTATTAGTTTACATGGATTTTTAAATATGAATTATTTCATCTGATTCTCTCAATAGCCTGTGATGTAAGAAAAAGCAAGTCAGATTACTGGATTTCACAAAGAAGGACACTGAGGTTTGGAGGGCTTAAGTGACTTAGCTAAGGTCATGCAATTAAGAAGTTGTGGAGCCAGGACTTGAAGCCAAATGTGATACCCTTGCTTTTAAACACCCTGTTGGCTTTTATAAGGTGTCCGTTTCAAATGTTACTTAGCCAAGATATGTTTTGCTAAGATATACAACCTGTCCACATGTCTTATCTTTTAGAAGATGATCTCTCAGAAGATGATGCAACTTTCAATATTTCAATATTCAGCGAAGCTTGTTTGAAACTGAGCAGGGGCCCTAGGAAAGCTGGATCAGAACAAACGTACCAAGTAAGAAGATCTCTCATGCTGTCTGTCAAAGTACTGTGTCACTTAAAAATTTGGGTGCTCTCCAAGTGAGGATCCAAAGTATTTAAAAAATGAACGTCTAGACAGTTTGATTTTTGTCTCTAGAGATGGATATGAGATGTGAGATGGATGCCAAGTGAGGGATTAAATTGGAGGAAGACACCGTATTTGGTGACTTGCTATCGGTTTCCCTGTCTGGTATTTCACATGTGTATGTTTTATTATTTTATGCATTTTATAATTACAGCTTATTTTATCATCAAATTCATACTTGCAGATCTTTAAGAAACTCATTGCATGGCTATTGGTCCCCATTTAACTTGACTTTTTAAAAGTCAACACATCTCAAAATTATAAATAAACTCAGGTAGGAACTGAGAGTTTTTATTTTGTGTCATCTTTAGTGCCTAGCAAGTCATTTGGCAGAGTAGACTAAGTATTAAATTAAAGTTAATTAATTCATTAGCCATTTACCAAAACCATATAATGTATCAGTCACACTAAGGTAACTTTCAAGTCACACTAAGGTAAAGTGTTTTTTTTTTTTTTTTTTTTTTTTTAATATTTATTTTTGAGAGAGAGAGCATGAGTGAGTGAGTAAGCATGAGCGGGGGAGGGGCAGAGAGGGAGGAGACACAGAATCTGAAGCAGGCTCCAGGCTCAGAGCTGTCAGGACAGAGCCCAATGCGGGGCTCGAATTCACGAACTGCGAGATCATGACCTGAGCCCAAGTCAGATGCTTGACCGACTGAGCCACCCAGGCAACAATCCCCCCCCCCCCCCGTTTTTAAACATTTTTTTATCCCACAATGATGTGGGATGAAGGTGAAGAAGGACACCGTGGGCCAGTAGAGTAGCATATTGAGTTTTAGGGAACATGGTTCTCTTAGGGAACAAAGAAAGCAAGGGAGAATAGCAAGAGATGAGGCAAAAACCTAAGCAGTGGCTAGATCGTGAACAGCCCTGTAATTTGGAGTTTGGATCTTATTTTGATGTCTCTGTGGAGTCACTGAAGGATTTTAAACTGGTGAACAAAATATTCATATTTTTATATTAGGGAGACTACAGGGGCTAGAAATATATTCAAGTACTTAAATAAAATTAACATTAATTTAAGATACAGATGATGTCAGAAAATCAGTGTAGGGCCTCCTGGATGGCTCAATTGGTTGAGCTTCCGACTCCTGATTTTGTTTCAGGTCATGATCCCAGGGTCGTGGGATTGAGCCCTGAGTTGGGCTCCACACTGAGCGAGGGGCCTGCTTGAGATTCTCTCTCTCTCTCTCTCTCTCTCTCTCTCTCTCTTACTGCCCCTCTACCCTGCTCATGCACTCTCTCTCAAAACAACAACAACAAAAAAAACCCTAAACCAACCCCCCACCCAATAAAGGCAGTTTGCAAAGACAGTATAGAATATATATGTATTATAAAAATGCAAACGAACACCTGTTAGTGTAAGCCAAAAAAGAAAAACAAATTAAGCCATGAGACACCATGATTCTTCTTTGAGCATAGAATACTGTTCTCCACAGCTGCTGGCCACTGAAACTGTCATGACTTTTCCAGAATAGTTATTTGTTAGCATCTATCAGTAAATTTTTGGAAATGGACTGTAATTAATTATGCAGACATATACAGAAAGATTACGCTGTTCTCTGAAGCTTTATTTGTAATAGGGGAAATTGGAAACAACTTAAATGTTCATCAGTAGGGATTTGGTTAAGTAGAGAATCATACATTCATCTGATAGACCACTATGCAGACATGAAATAGGTTCTACCTCACACTGGACAGCATTTGCTACTGGAGACCCTCTCAGTCTCTCCCTCCCAGGATTCCTTTCCTCTGCCTGTCCCTTAAATCTGATTACCCTCAAGGTTGTTCCTTGCCCATTCTCTCGTCATTCTGTACCCCACTTTGAGCCATCTTATCCAATCTCTTTATTTCCTTCACTGTCTCCATGCTGGTAAGTTCTAAATCAGTTTCTTCAGGCCTCATTGGTTCTATAAGCTCTAAGCCCCGTACTCCCTGACTAGCTTCTTGTGTTCTTTTGCATTGTGTCTTCATGTATGTGACCCTCCTACCAGCAGTGTCCTTCCTTCCCTTATCCTACCTGGCTGCCTCCTATTTATCCTCAAGACTCAGCTCAGTCAGCAACCCTGGTGGGACACCTTCGCTGACTTCCTGTCCCAAACGCTGTTCCTGATCTCTGAATAGTTTTTCCTACCCCCTAACTCACTTGGTTAATGCTAATTTCTCCTCTGGTCCATAATTAAGATAGGGAAGCTTTTCCCCATCCCTAAAGAGGAGGATGAGGTGTTCCTCCTGAGTGCTCCTACAGCCTCATGTATTATAGCATTTCTCCCTCAGTGTTTAAAAAAGTTCTTTTTAAATGTTTATTTATTTGAGAGGGAGAGAGGGAGAGAGAGAGAGAGAGAGAGAGAGAGAATCCCAAGCAGACTTCATTGTCAGTGCAGATAGAGCCTGATGTGGGGTTCGAACTCACAAACCCTGAGATCATGACCTGAGCCAGAGTCAAGAGAAAAGATACTCAACTGACTGAGCCACCCAGGTGCCCCCTCCCTGGGTATTTTGTTTGCCTAGATACTCATCTGTGAGTTCCTTGAGGTTAGGATCTTATCTTATTTGCCATTGTATACCCAATGCTGTATGCTCTGTATATCTATTTAGAGAACGAATTAATGACAGTCTTTACAATATATGTTAAAAAAAATTTTTTTTTTACCATTTATTAATTTTTTGATAGAGTGTGAGTGGGGGAGGAGCAGAGAGAGAGACACACACAGAATCCAAAGAAAGCTCCAGGCTCTGAACTGACAGCACAGAGCCCAACGTGGGGCTTGAACTCACGGGCCATGAGATCATGACCTGAGCTGAAGTCGGACGCCCAACTGACTGAGCTACCCAGGCGCCCCTACAATATATTTTTAAATAAAATAACTTCAGTATAGAATCATGCATGCAGTGTGATTCAAATTTGTAACCAGAAAGTAATTTTTTGTCTGTAGACTAAACCACGTGGAGTTTAGGATGAGACTGTGTAGAAATGCAACCTCCATAGTTGTGAGGTCTTCTCCAGCAGATGGCAGCAGCCTGAATGTAGGACTGGTGGTCAAGTGTCTGGATTGATCCACTGTGTTTTGCATTTTCTAGAATGGGTAGAATTGAGAACCAAGGGGCAAGGGGATTGAGGGTACTGGACAAGAGAATAATTGAAGTGATAGACAGTGGTACCTCAGAGAGTTGGGGAAGACGAGGACTGGGGTGGTAGAATATTGGTAGAAGATCTTGAGTGAGGAAATCTTGGGGGAAGAAATCTCTCTCTTGAGAGAGATGAGGAATAATGGGCAAGTGGTTCAGAAAGATAGGAGCTTGTGAGATCTTGGAGCAACTCAGCGTGACACAGTCTGGGATGTGGCCATGGATATGAGTAGCTAATGTGGAGTGAAGGAACTTTATAACATTGAGCTCAAGGAACTCTGAGGCCAAGTTTTGATGGCTTATTTATAAGGATCTTTAAGTTACCGAAGATAATGGTAGGAATTGAGGAGAGAGGAATCTCCCAAAGCGCCTGGTGTCAGGGTCCTGGATGACTATGGAAGATTGGCAAGGGATGAGGAGGGATGGGGGGTGGTATAGCCAGTGACATGAGCATCAAAGGAAATACTAAACACAAAGATGTCCAGCTGTAGCACACTGATCAAGGGTTTATCATATTACTTCTGGGACCTTCACATATTTTTTTCCTCTTAAATCCCTATATTATACATGCATCTTGGGTCGGCAGTGGGTAGGGTATTATTGGGTTAACAGCGTGCATGATGAATCCATGAACCAAACACTCTTTTATCAGAGCTCTAATAGGAAGGACCAAGTGAAGGACCATTGAACAGTTGCTTTGAATGCATAATTTGGAGGAGTCCTCATAAAGTTAAAAAATTCTGCTTTGTGAAGCTTGTCGATGGATTCTTTATGAATGAAAATAAAAGAATTTTGCCCACTAGCTCCAGTGCAGTCTTGTAAAGTATTTTTTTTTAATTTTAAAGTATTTTTAAAAATGTTTTTAAGTTTATTCATTCATTTTGAGAGAGAAAGCATGAGCGGGATTGGGGCAGAGACAGAGGGAGAGAGAGAGAATCCCAAGCAGGTTCTGAGCATGGAGTCCAATGAGGGGCTTGAACCCACAAACCCACTGTCAGATAATGACTTGAGCTGAAGTCAGACACTCGATTGACTGAGCCACCCAGGTGCCCCTCCGGTGCAATCTTCTTTACCTGGGAGGATATCAATGGATTACCTTAGGGTAGCCTATGTTTTGTTCATGTGAGATGCAGTTATGCATTTTAAGCTCTGCCCTATAGCTGGTTGAGGGGGACGTTGAATAGGATAGGTAAGGTAGCTTTGTAAAGTCCATCCTGGTTTAGCTCACTATGGTATTAAAAATGATTCTAAGTGGGTGATGACTAATAGAATGAACTTCTTGCTTTGTCTCCATTTTGCTTATAGTCTAGATATCTGCAAGCCAACAGGAAATTTAATGCAACACTTTATTTTAATCTCATGACAGTTTAAAGTTCTGGGTCAGAGGTGGTATCTGAATAATTTTTATCATGCCGCATCATTTAACTTCACAACGAGGGAACAAGCTCCAGTAGTGTGTTTAGACCTGTACCCAGCAGCGGATTACACAGTGAATATCACTCTACTGGGATCTTCTGAGCAGCACTCAGTGCAAATAACAATGACAACTGCACCAGCAGGTGGGTGTGTGTGTCTTTCTGTTTTGTGGCTCAGGACAAGAGAAATATGTGAATTACACAATGTTGGGAATGCTCCTCTGGGAGGCAAGAGACTTGGGTTCTGTTTCTAATGACCACCAACTTTTTCTGGGCTTCAGAGTGCCTGAATCTTACCACCTACTCCTTTCCCACAGGGGTTCTGGCTCCTAGAGGGTATAGATCAGGAATGGACTGTGTTATTTAGGGCTCTCTGACAGTGATGGATTGAAGATACCTGTAAGGTCTACTGTCTTTTACCCAAACTTGAAGATAGCTGAGCTCCAAGGGTAGACCATATGGACAACTAGAACCAAATTCCAGGAGATCATGAATGTGAGCCGGGACAAAGAGGCCTTATGACTAGACTGTGTATGAGCATATGAACCCGACATAGAGAGCAGTGGCCTAATGAAGGTCAGGCTTCTTAGGAAAGGGCCATGTGGCCTTGTGAGGAAGCCAGATAAAGGCCAGCTGTGTCAACTGCACAGCTCTCACTAGTGGGGAGGGTCACAGAATTGTTTTGTTCTTTAATCCATTGGGTTTGACAAATTGATGGGTGGAGAGGCTGCCACCTTTGAAGGAATGCAGTTGAATAGGGTAGATCCTGCTCCTACCTTCCTGATACTTCTCTCCCAGACTAACCATTGTTCTGAGGGAAGAAAAGCAGAATTATGTGATGGTTGCCCAACATTGTGAACTTACTAAATGTCATTAAATTGTACACTTGAAAGTGGTTAATTTCATGTTGTGTGAACTGTACCTCCATTTAAAAAAATTTTTTTTTAATTTATTTATTTTGAGAGAGAGAGAGAGAGCTAGAGAGTGAGGAAGGGGCAGAGGGAGAGGGAGAGAGAGAATGCCAAGCAGGCTCCGGTGGTGACAGCACAGAGCCTGATGCAGGGCTCGATCCCACTAACTGTGAGATCATGACCTGAGCCAAGCTCGAGTTGGATGCTTAACTGACAAAGCCATCCAGGCACCCCATTATTCCCATTTCATAGACAAAGATCATGAGGCGCAGAGAAGTTAAACAATTTGTCCAAGATCACAAACCTAGTGATTTGAACACAGAAGTCTGGCTCCAGGGCCCTCATTCTTTTTTTTTTTTTTTTTTTTTTAATTTTTTTTTTTTCAACGTTTTTTTTTTATTTTTGGGACAGAGAGAGACAGAGCATGAACGGGGGAGGGGCAGAGAGAGAGGGAGACACAGAATCGGAAACAGGCTCCAGGCTCTGAGCCATCAGCCCAGAGCCTGATGCTGGGCTCGAACTCACGGACCGCGAGATTGTGACCCGGCTGAAGTCGGACGCTTAACCGACTGCGCCACCCAGGCACCCCTCCAGGGCCCTCATTCTTAATCAGAAATTCCACTGTTTCTCACTAATTATTTAGTTATTCAAAAGAAAAAAGCAAAATTATGCGCTATGAACCCAGTGCATAGTCAGTCCAGACCCACCTTGCTTTTTGCCAAGCTTGGACCGTGAACAAAAACTTCCAATGATGCATAAATGCATTCATTTAATGCATGTTTATTTCTTACCTACTATGTGTCAGGCAGGTTCTAATAGCTGACATCATAGCAGCGATAAAACAGTCCCAGCTGTCATGGAGTGGGAGTCAGGAGGTCAGGATAGTGAGAGATAAACAAGTAAGGAAATAAATCAGATGTTAAGTGGGGCTTAGTGTTAAAATGAAGAATAAAGCATGGCAAAGGGACTGACAATGAATGGTCAAGGAAGGCCTCTATTATAAAGTGACATTTAAGCACAGATCTGGAGGAAGTGAGGGAGTAAGCCATGCATAAGGAGGACGCCAAGTGACAAAGTCTTGAGAGAGGCATGTCCTTGACATGTTCTAGGAACATCAAGGAAGCTAATATGGCTGGAGCAGGGTGAGCTGGAGAAAGTGGTAAGAGGTGAGGTCTAAACTGTAGCCTGAATATAATCTGAGTCCCATGGTGTCAAATTCAGAAAGTAAGTCCATTGTTACCTTCTCCTTACAAGGTGGATCCCAAAATTACCATTGGTAAGTATAATCTAGCACGTGATCTTTCAGCCTCTATAGGTTCCCAAGCAATTTGGAGTCCACCACTTGTGAATTTGAACTTAGTTTGGGAAATGGTCTCTTCTCATAAAGTTACTTGGATTCTGACAGTAGTCTTGCCATATGTTTTTGTGGGGAGGGAAATCTTCTTCTGTGGAAAATTTTAGAACTTTGCCACGGTGGCTCCAGGTCTTTCTTGGTGCCCACCTCAAGTATTTAGCACCTTTTCATTTTCATTTCTCCTTCAGGCCCTGTTTCTATCCATCGCTGAAGATCTTTATCTCTAGTGAAGGATCCTCTTTGGTTTGTGGGCAGGGTACCCTACGGTATAGTGGGAGGAATAGTAGGAAAGTCTTCAAATGAATTGCACTGTCTTGCATGCCTCCTTCACCGTTGCAGTTTCCTGCCCTTTTCTCTCAATTTCTCTCTCCCCAGAAAGATCTTGAGAATGGTTTCAGTTCTGAACTCCTGGGGTTCGTATTACTGAATGCCTTGCCTCTGAGTGCTGCTTCGTGGTTAGGAGTTTTTGCATTTGTCGCCTGGAGAATTATCCTCAGCTGATCCTTGAGCTGCTTTGAGTTTCTGGAACTTGTGCTTTCACTGGTCTAATGAGGTCCAGGAAGTGCACTAGGTTAGTGGTGTTCACCCAGGCCCCACCTTTCCTTAGAACTGACTTTTTTTTTGTAATTTTTTTTTTTCAACGTTTATTTATTTTTTTTGGGACAGAGAGAGACAGAGCATGAACGGGGGAGGGGCAGAGAGAGAGGGAGACGCAGAATCGGAAACAGGCTCCAGGCTCTGGGCCATCAGCCCAGAGCCTGACGTGGGGCTCGAACTCACAGACCGCAAGATCGTGACCTGGCTGAAGTCGGACGCTTCACCGACTGCGCCACCCAGGCGCCCCTAGAACTGACTTTTTAAAGACTCAGCCGCCTGCGCTTCCTTAATGGGCACTGCAGCAGCCCTTCCGGCCACCAGTTCCTTTTCTGCAGGGGGTAAGCCTCCAGCATCAGTTCCCTCTGGTGATGCCCACTGTAGGCTTTCAACCTGCTTTTTCCCACTTCTCTATCCCCAGGTCTGGCCAATTCCTTTTGCTAGTTGTTAGTACTTTCCTTCCCTATAGTTGCCTTTGTTTTCACGTTTAGATTTTTGTTCTACTGACATACTACTTTGGATTTGGCCAGTGAAGTCTCCATAGAGAGAGAATGATGCCAGAGAGTTCTGGATCTGCCAGCATCATCCCGTGCTCAAATAAATCCTGCTCACCTTTAATGTCATTAGGAGGTACATATTTCTGTTCAGTGCAACCTATAACCCAGGCCTGGGTCTGATCAACTGTCTTTCTCCCTGGGTCCTCCCTAATGCACCTGTTTTTCTGTTCCTTCTTCCTCAAGTTCTAATTCCTTGCACTGCCCAGGCAGGTGTCCGTAGAGCCTGTGCTATACCTGCTGTTCCAGCTACATGAACAATGCTACTTCAAACTAATTTAATAGTGCATGAAAAATTCACTGATTTTTCTAGTCATTCTCTTCTTTTAAAAAAATTTTTTTTTGAATATTTTTTTATTTTTGAGAGAGAGAGAGAGAGAGAGAGAGAGAGAGAGAGAGGAAGCTGGGGAGGGGCAGAGAGAGAGGGAGACACAGAATCTGAAGCAGGCTCCAGGCTCTGAGCTGTCAGCACAGAGCCCAACGTGGGACTCGAACTCACGAACTGTGAGTTCATGACCTGAGCTGAAGTTGGACACTTAACCAACTGAGCCACCCAGGTGCCCCTAGTCATTCTCTTCTTAAATATGTCCACATTTTCTATTTTTTTTAAAGTTTATTTAGTATTTATTTTGAGAGAGAGAACACATGCGCATGCATGAGTTGGGAAGGGACAGAGAGAGAGGGAGAGAGAGAATCCCAAACAATGTCTGTGCTGCCAGCACAGAGCTTGACATGGGGCTCATTCTCACAAACCATGATATCATGACCTGAGCCAAAATCAAGAGTCAGACGCTTGACTGACTGAGCCACCCAGGTGCCGCAGGATGTCCACATTTTCTCTAACTACATAGCATCACAATTCTAGTTATTGAGGAGTTTCCCATTAATGCTGACCCTGCCTTCCCTATTTAAAATGCTAAGAAGACCCCTCTTGATAGAATGATACCCTAATCTGGGCACCTGTTGGGGCAGGTGTCATTTTCTTCCGTCTGCCAAAGGAGTCCCTCTCTTATCCTTGATGATCTTGAGCCACTATCCCCAACCTAGTAAATATCCCCATCTTTTCTAGGCTCTTTAGAACAGTTACATTTGGATGCATTTCCTCATCCTTATCATATTTTTTCTAGCTGGACCAACAAGATTTCAAATTTTCTTCACCTTGATGTGATTTCCTTCACTTTACTTCATTCTCTCCTAATCTTGTCTTGTGTGTAAGAACAAAATCTGTTTTGTAAACTCATTTCATTCCCTTTTTTTTTTTTTTTTTTTTTTTTTTGAGACTTGGCAGATCTCATTTCTAGAAACAGAGGATTCTAGGCCTATATCTTTTATGATTCTTTCTTGGCACTGGAGTTTGTAATGATCCCACTGGATTTTATCTACGTTAATGCAAGAAAAATCATTGCTGTAGAATCCCCAGTCTGAGTCTCTGTGATAACATAAGAATAACTAAAGAACTTATTAAAACACAGGTGCCTGGGCTGTACCCTAGAGGTTCAGATTCAGTAGATCTGGAGTGGGGACATCAGATTTTCGTTTCTGGCAGGCTCCCAGGCCTCGGTGGTGCTCCTAGTCCACATTGTGAGTAGCACTGCTCTGACTGTATAGACCTTAGTTACTCCTGGGTAATTTAAAGGCCCTTTCTTGAATGTAAAGATGTGATAAAGTGATAGAAAGGAAAAAAAAAAAGTAGCCAAAGATAACTCAGTGTGCTCATGCCTAAGAACTCGTGTTGAAGTTTTTCCTGGTTTGTGAAGTTTTCCTCATAATTGAGTATCTACCTCCTCTATTCCTGCAGTTTCAGCTACAGAGACTCGAGAGTCTCCATGGTACTTTGCTGCCCCGTGATAGCTCTTGTCTTCATATAAACTCAGGGTCCAGTCAGTGTATCTACATTTTGCAGTTGGGAGAGACTGAATCTTACCCCTTCTTTCCATGGAATGACAAATAAGAAATATCAACTTCATTGCCTGGGCCAATTCCCAGATAACTACCTCCAACACAGAGTTTCCAATAAAAATTATATTAGAGAATGAGGCTTAGGTATGTGGCCAAATGGAGCTTCCTACTCCTGTTTCCTCCAGAAGTATGGGCAATTGGATCTGCAAAGGACCCTCCCCTGGCTTAGCCCGAGCTAAGGGCAATGGGTGAAGTCTGGTTAGTTGCCTCTTGGAGACTGGAGATATATGTTCCCCTTGCACCTGAGAACAGGCAGGTCCCAGAAACCAAGAATCTGCGTCTTGTTTGGGCTGTGACCTGTGATATATGAACTCCACCCACTAGGAAATGTGACCCAAAGAATGGTAGTGTCTTACCAGTGAGATTACATATTTATTGTTCTGTCCTTGAGGATTAGTGAGTAGGGAGTGGAGACAGACCACAATTGTCTTTCCTTTCGTGGAAATGGAAGACAGGTAAATAGCAACCTTTAACACACTTGAGCAAAGTTATTGATGTCTGCAATGTTAGAGGGTTGAACAGGAAAGTTCTATTCTAGTTCTAGGAGTCTATGTTAGGAAAGCAATTTTAGGTTCCTTCAAATTCATTTATTTCAACATTTAAATTTCTTTCTTTTCTTTTCTTTTCTTTTCTTTTCTTTTCTTTTCTTTTCTTTTCTTTTCTTTTCTTTTCTTTTCTTTTCTTTTCTTTTCTTTTCTTTTCTTTTCTTTTCTTTTCTTTCTTTCTTTCTTTCTTTCTTTCTTTCTTTCTTTCTTTCTTTCTTTCTTTCTTTAATTTTGGAGAAAGAGAGGGGCTCTCAAGTGGCTCATCTGACTTCAGCTCAGGTCATCATCTTGCGGTTCCTGGGTTTGAGCCCCACGCCGGGCTCTGTGCTGACAGCTGGGAGCCTGGATCCTGCTTCAGATTCTGTGTCTCCTTTGCTCTCTCTGCCCCTCCTCCACTTGTGCACTCTTTCTCTCTCTCTCTCACTCTCTCAAAAATAAATGAACATTTAAAAAAAATAAAAATAATTTTGGAGAGAGAGACAGATTGTGAGTGAGGGAGAGGGGCAGAGGGAGAGAGAGAAAGGCTCAGTTCTGTGACTCTGAGATCATGACCTGAGCTGAAATCAAGAGTTGGATGCTCAACTGACTGAGCCACCGGGTGCCCCTCAACATCCAAATTTCTTGAACAATTTATTTACCATTATTATTTAATTTATCCAATTTTGTATTCTTATTGACACAAACAACTTATTCGTATAGTAAGAATTTCATTATTATTTGTGTCAAACATTTTTCTTGTTTTATAGTTTCTTTTAATTTTGTTTATGGTGTTTTTGACATATAAAAGTTTTAGATTTTATGCAGTCAGTACTATTGATCTTTTCCTTTGTGATTTATTACATTAATATTAAACATAGAATTTTTTATGGGGCGCCTAGGTGGCTCAGTCGGTAAGCATCTGACTTTGGCTCAGGTCATAGTCTCACGGTTCGTGAGTTCAAGCCCCATGTCAGGCTCTGTGCTAACAGCTCAGAGCCTGGAACCTGCTTCAGATTCTGTGTCTCCCTCTCTCTATGCCCCTCCCCTGCTTGCATTCTGTCTGTCTCTCATTCTCAAAAATAAACATTAAAAAATTTTTTTAAATACAGAATTTTTTAAACAAAAGAGTATTACTTATATCCCATCTTGGTTTTCTAGGAAAAACTTTAAGTGACCTGCCTGGGTATAGAAAATAAAATGAGTTAGATACGTAAGCTAAAGAAGAATGAAAACAAAGTCAGGGGCATAACAAAGTATGTAGGAATAAGGTTGGACTAATCCATATCCTTACAACCTATTTGTTCATTCGTGGCTCATAAATTTAGGTTTAGTTTTCGACCCATCCAATCAGAAAGGGAGCCATTACATTGTCCTTCAGGTAACAACAAGGCTGTGTTTCTCGGGAGAAGTACAATTTTTTTCAACAATGTGATCAGATGGGAATTCCAATTCTAGGGGGTTTCATAAGTAGTGAAATGTACAAGCAGCATTTTAAGAGGATTTTATGAGGCTGTTTCTTTTATTGCTCGTCAGCATGGCTCATATTACAGGAAAGCACAGTTCAGTGTGGAGTGGACAAGGAAAGATGCCTTAAAAGTGCCTGTGCTCTGATGATCTGGCTTGATTCAGGGGAGGATTAGATTATTTTAGATTATGAGGAGGAATGACTGGAGTCCATGTGTCCTAAATACTGTTTTTCCCAACGCAGATCTGATACATGGTAGGTGTCACTGAGCTTCAGACTGTTGTCTCTCATCAGTACTGAGGAGGCAGTGGTTCTGGGTTGAATCACAGGGGTCTGTGCCTGAACAGAAGGCTGCCCACCTCTGGTAGAAGATTGAGCCTGTGGAGCTGAACCAAGGGAATTGTTTGAATTTGCCCTGCACAGTTGAATGAGTGATTGAACTCCCCAAATTTCTCTCCACATAATATGATCACATACTTTTAGCCTGCAAATTTCAGGGTAGGTGTAACCAGATACCAAATTTGCCTTAAGAAAAATTTCAACAAAGTGACTGTAAAACTCCCCACTTTGAACAGATTTATATCTTCTTGTTCCTTCTAAGATAAAATGCAGAATGTATATCAAGGACAACTAAAGGATGATAAGATGATACCACTGTTTATAGAACAGTTATAAAAATAGTAATTTTGTTTTCAAAATAGTTGATGCTTGGCCATTCTTTCTGACACTATTTCCCTTGCAAAGCCAACTGTCCATTTAGACTGCTCCTAATTAATGTTTTAAAAACTATAATGTTTATGAATAAGAGATTTTTTTTTCAACGTTTATTTTTGGGACAGAGAGAGAGCATGAACGGGGGAGGGGCAGAGAGAGAGGGAGACACAGAATTGGAAACAGGCTCCAGGCTCTGAGCCATCAGCCCAGAGCCTGACGCGGGGCTCGAACTCACGGACCGTGAGATCGTGACCTGGCTGAAGTCGGACGCTTAACCTGTGCCACCCAGGCGCCCCAAGAGATTTTTTTTTTAATGTTTATTTTTGAAGGAGAGAAAGACAGTATAAGTGGGGGAGGGGCAGAGAGAGAGAGAGAGAGAGAGAGAGAGAGAGAGAGAGAGAGGGAGGGAGGGAGGGAGGGAGACACAGAATCTGAAGCAGGCTCCAAGCTCTGAGCTGGCAGCATGAGCCTGACACGGGGCTCGAACTCACAAACTGCTAGATCATGACTTGAGCCGAACCCGGACGCTTAAGCGACTGAGCCACCCAGGTGTCCCTGAATAACATATTTCTTTTTGTTGTTGTTATTGTTGTTGTTGTTCACTTTAGCAGAGGAGTGCATGCACTCAGTTACTTCTTAAATACTGTTGGTACATTTTCTAAAAAACAAAAAGAGGGATACAGTATAGTCTTCCCTCTATTGCCTGGTAGAAAACCATGACTGTTAAGGTGGCTTATTTTATCTTTAAAATCTTATTTATTTATTTTAGAGAGAGAAAGCATGATCGGTAGAGAGGGGTGAGGGGCAGAGGGAGAGAGAGAGAATCTCAAGCAGGCTCCATGCTCAGCATGATGGAGCCTGATGCGGGTCTCAGTCCCATGACCCTGGGATCATGACCTGAGCAGAAATCAAGAGTCGGATGCTCAACTGACTGAGTCACCCAGGCGCCCTTGTTAAGGTGGTTTATGATTTAAGTTTTCTAACAGCACACATAATTTGAGATCTGTGTTGACCTTATAAAACTTCCCCCATAACTGATTCCTATTTACAGAATTGAAGTCCAAACAAAAGGTAAAAAAATTTAACATTGTTTCTGACAGTTTCCTTCAAAATGATAAATATTATAACAGTATTCTCTGGTAGGAGAGTTATGTCTGAAGTCTTTCTGCCTCTTTTGTAAACCATCAGCCTGAGAAGCTCATACTTGGCAGCTGGTCAAGCCAAAAACTGGCGTGTATTTTGAACAGAATACCCGATCATTTGCAATATGCCAAAAATGGGGAAAGTAAATGGTGTTCTGTCCTTTCCTTTCCTTTCCTTTCCTTTCTTCTTCTTTTTTTTTTTTTTTTTTTTTTTTTTGAGATAGAGTGCTCGAATGGGTAGGGACAGAGAGACAGAGAGAGAGAGAGAGAGAGAGAGAGAGAGAATGAGAGAGAGAGAAGGAAAATCCCAAACAGGGTCCGCACCATCAACGCATAGCCCGATGTAGGGCTCAAACTCCCAAACCGTGAGATCATGACCTGAGCTGAAGTCGGACATTTAACTGACTGAGCCACCCAGGTGCTCCAATGGTTGTTTCATTGTAAAATAATATAATGACATTGTAGATCCAGCTTGGTGGTATCATACCCATGGGGTAAATAAAGATGAACAGGTTATTTAACATTGGAGTGCTTCACTAAATGGGTCCTCAATGGCTTTGGAGGCAGTGGGTTCATCTTACTCTTTTCAGGACTTCCATATTCTTTTTTTTTAATTTTCTTTAAACATTTACTTATTTTTGAGACAGAGAGAGACAGAGCATGAACGGGGAAGGGTCAGAGAGAGGGAGACACAGAATCTGAAACAGGCTCCAGGCTCTGAGCTGTCAGCACAGAGCCCGATGCGGGGCTCGAACTCATGGACCGCAAGATCATGACCTGAGCCGAAGTCGGCCGCTTAACCAACTGAGCCACCCAGACGCCCCAGGACTTCCATATTCTAATCATGTATACACAGACTTCAAGACTGCTGTCTCCTAGGCTGAAATCAGAGAAAAGTTCACTTACTCCTTAGTCTAAAATGTCCATTAATACAATGCAAAGGAAAGCTAACTACAGTATATTCTTTTTTATTTCATTTCCTTTAACTTTTAAATTTTGGTATGATTTCAAATTTCTCTCTCTCTCTCTCTCTCTCATAGCCCCCCTACACCCCTCCCCACCCCAATTCTCTCTTCCTGAAATAAATCCTACTTGGTTATGGTGTATTTGTTTCTTCTGTGGTGTTGAATTGTTTCCACTAATATTTTCTTCAGCATTTTTGCGCCAGTATTCATGAGTGATACTGGTTTATAGTTTTCTCTCTATTTTGTACCATCTTTATCAGGTTTAGGCATTAGTATTTTCTTTGCTTCATAAAAAGAATTTGAAAGATTTCCTTCATCATTATGCCCTTCATTATTTGAAAGGTTTCCTTCTTTGTTACAATTCACATAGCATTTGGACTATCTGGTCTCGGATGGTTAGGTAGAATTTCCCCTCGAAACCGTCCAGGCATGGGGCTTTTCCATGGGGGTAGTTCCTTGATAACTGTCTCAGTTTTTTGCTTATGGAAAATGGTCTGTTTAAACTTTTTACGTCTAATGGGGTCAGTTTTAGAAAACTGTATTTTCCTAGGAAGTGCCCATTTTCTCTGTTTTTAAATTTATTTGCAGAGTGGTCTGCAAAGTAGTTTCATTTAACCGTTTGAATTTTCTTCTGTTTCAATGAGTATTTCTCCCTCTATTTGTAGTTTCTTCCTTTTTTTGTAGATTAAGTTAGCTGGTAGTTGGTCTCTTATTTTAAAAAAAGTCAAGGTTTTGTTTTATTAATTAGATCTGTTTTCTTTATAGCCTGTGGGCCACATCTCGCCTGTTGCCTGTTTCTATAACAAAATTTTATTGGACACAGAAGGCCGAGCATTTTATTTACATAATGTCTATGGCTGCTTTTGTGCTACAAAGACAGAGTTGAGTAGTTGTGACAGAACTGGACCAGAAACTTTTTACAAAGATAGTTACAATCTGACCCTCTATAGAAACAAGTTGCTAGGGGTACGTGGGTGGCTCAGTCGGTCAAACGTCTGACGTGTCTGACTCTTGATCTCAGGTCAGGTCTTGATCTCAGTGTTGTGAGTTCAAGCCCCAGGCTCAGCGCTGGGTGTAAAGCTCTGAAGTTGTTGACCCATGCTCAACTGCATCATTAATTTCTGCTTTCATATTTATTATATTCCTTCTTATGCTTTCTTTTACTTTATAAAGGTGGTTGCATTTTATCTTCATTGTGAATTGTGGTTTTTTGCATTAAAAAGTGTTCTTTGTCATATTTAACACTTTTTTTTTACTTGAACTCTACTCATGTGAGGATTGCAACCCCGACTTTCTAATGGTTTCCATTTGTCTGCTATACTATTGTCCACCATGTTATATTTAGTCTTTCTGAATCACTTGGTTTTAGGTGTCCCTCTGGTACCCAGCATATAGTTAGATCTTGTGTATATGGAATATTATATGTATATAAACTTTATTTTTATTATTTTTATTTATTTATTTTGAGAGAGCATGTGAGTGTGCACTGTCAGTGCAGAGTCTGACGCACGGCTTGAACCCACAAACCACGAGATCGCGACCTGAGCCGAAGTCAGACACTTAACCGACTGAGCCACCCAGGCACCCCTATATGTATATACATTTTAAAACTCTCTATGGCCTTGATACTTGATAGTTTTGGCTGGATATAAAATTCTTGGTTCACATTTCTTGTTTTGAGTTTTTGTAAAGTTGAGTTCTTTGGTTGCTTTGCTTTTTACGTAGCTTTTGAGAAGTCTGATGCCACTTAATTCTGTTGCCTTTGGATCTTATTTATTTCCTTGAGTGAAGATGCTGAAGAGTTTTTCTTTATCTTTTTTTTTTAAATTTTTTATTTTTAACGTTTATTCATTTTTGAGAGACAGAGAGAGACAGAGCATGAGCAGGGAAAGGGCAGAGAGAGGGAAACACAGA
This sequence comes from Leopardus geoffroyi, assembly GCF_018350155.1. Lineage (NCBI taxonomy): Eukaryota > Metazoa > Chordata > Mammalia > Carnivora > Felidae > Leopardus > Leopardus geoffroyi. The sequence goes on along the minus strand of NC_059342.1, from coordinate 72,507,034 downwards.
ATCTGAAACAGGCTCCAGGCTCTGAGCTGTCAGCACAGAGCCTGACACAGAACTCGAACTCACAGACTGTGAGATCATGACCTGAGCTGAAGTCGGACGCTCAACCAACTGAGCCACGCAGGTGCCCCTCTTTATCTTTAAGGTGTAATAATTTTATTTGGCTAAGTCTTAGATTTGATTGTTCTGGATGAGCTTTCTCAGGTATAGAGTGGGACCTTTCAGTATTTATATTCAGATCTTTTGATTTTTGTAAACTTATCCTGGATTATAGTTTTAAATATTCTGCTTTAACATTCTTTTTCTTTTAGAGACTTCAATTATACATATGTTGGATCTCTGCTTATATTCTGTTTCAACCACTTGAATTTTGCTCCTTGCTACTTCTTTTTAATATCATTTTTTTTTCTTTTTGGTTGGTTTCCTGTATTTCTTCAATCCCCCTTATTAATTTTTTATTCTAATCCTTCTTTGGGTCTGATGACATTTTAGCTTTATTTCTGATACAGATTTGTCTTTTCCTTTTGCTTGTTTCCTGAATTCAGTCACTTTTGTCTCATTTTCTGCCTGCTTTGTGTCTATTTCTGTTCTTAGTTTTTGAATTTCTGACCCATAGTGCTTATTTGAGGATATTTATTTCAATTAATTGTGTCACAGGGTTTTTTTTTTTTAATTCTAGTTTGGGGGTTATTTAAAAATTGTAGTTTTTCATAAGCTGAAATATTTTGATTATCACATTCTTATCTTTCTTTTCTTTTCTAAGTGAACACTGCTTTTGTATATTAATTATATAACATTGGTAGTTTAGAATGGTTAATAATATTTCTAGGTTAAGAGTGCCCTCTTCTGTTACTCAATGAAGTGCACTTTCTTTAAAGGATATTTTTGTTGTTTTTTTTTGGTGAGTGTGGGGATGAGTTATATATTGTTTTATTTTGGGGTTCCCTTTTGTCTTGTAGGATCTTACATTCCCCCCTTGCTTTTTCTCATCACTGCTTCATCTCTCCAGGACACCAGTTCTTTCCACTGAATCATCTTCTTTCCCAGAAGCAATGCCTTTTTCATGCCACTACCTGAAGTGTCCTAGACTTTCACCCTTTGCTTGTAGACAGTCCTGTGGAACACAAGATTTTCCTTTCAGTATTTTCACACTGAAGATGGAATTTCTCCTTCTGGGAGTGAATCTAGCTCACGTTCAGGCCCCTCATTTCCCTCTTCTCTTTTCCCTGCTCTTTCAGAGCCCCCTACTTTCTACAGTGACTTGTGGGAGGTTGAGAGATAGCTTTGCTGGAATTTGGCATTTATTCTATTAAAAGGCAACTTAAAGTTTCTTATATTCTCTGTCTTCTGGTTAGTATGACAGCACTGGTTTTATGTTGATTTGTTTGTTCTTCTTGTTGATCTGAAGAATATTTTGGGAAAGGTGTTGAGAGATTTGGATTTAACTGGCCACCATTATCATTGAACAAATTGCAGCACCAATCTAGAATAAATTCTCAAGTGCTAACTTTTCCACCCCCATATCTTTGCTCATGCTCGCTCTTCTACATGGAACCCCCGCCCCTTTTTTATTTAGTTCCTAATATTCCCATCCCCCCTTCTTCTACAGTCTCTCCAACTGAAAATAAATTTTCTTTCTGAATTTCTATACTCTGCTCCAGGGAAGTATGTGTAATAGTTTAGCACACTCTGGAGTCAGACTATCCAACTCAAATCTCAGGTCTCTTACTCTTTGTATGCCTTTGGGCAAATTACTTAAACCTTTATGTGCCTAAGTTGCTTTAACTGTAAAAATGGGAGTAGCAATACCTATATCATGGGTTTGTTGTGAAAATAAGTGGGTTATGGGGAACCAGCACAATACCTGACTCACAACAAGCATCTGTGAGATGTTAACTATTATTTAAATTTACTTTATGACATTTATTATATATGCCCTTATATTTTTATTATACAGATATAGGGTATAACTCTTCTTCTAGATTAAATACATGTTAAGGGCAGAAACCATGTCTCTCAGTTCAGTGGGGGCAATAGACAGAATCAATAATAATACAGTGCATAACGTGTAATTGAGGTATTTGCAGGTACTATGGGGGCACAGAGGAAGTAATGACTGGTTTTGCCCAGAGTTGCTCCCTCATGTTACTGAAGCAGAAACAAAGTTTCAAAGAAGTTGATGAACTAGGAACCAACTCTTCTCTTCTGTGAGGCATTCTTGCAGGTCTGGTTTTTCAACTGCAGGATTCTTGATTAGGTTGGCCTTCTGGGTGGGGAAGGGAGAGAAAGAGTAGGCAGAGTGACCACTAAAAATGAAGCAGGGAAGGAATATTGGTATGAGGGACAGGGCATGTACTTTCCATAGCAAGGGGTCAGAGAGCAGGGTAAGAAGAGATTCAGGACTGGTTCTATTGGGGATCCTTTTCTCCCCAGTTGAACACATCACGGGTTCAACCTGCCTGTGGTCCAAACCCTAAGCCCCCTGAGTGGAGGGAAGGGGACCTAGGGTGAGAGTTGCCCTCTGACCAAGATGCAACTGAATTTAACCAGTGAAACAGTTCTGTTTAATTACTCTAGCATATTCTCAGTGGGGGTGATGTCACCCTGGAGGCAAAATCACCCACAAGGGGGCAAAAATTTGTTCTTGAGGGGTGAGAGAATTTTATTCTTTTTATATATGAAGCACAGATAAACATATAGTACATAAGAAACATACAGCATATCTGGGGGTATTAAATTTTTATAGAAGGTGAGAGATTAGGGGAAAACTGTTTAAAAAGGCTGCTCATTTTTGCTTTTAATTCTCTTGCCTTTGGAGAGATGTCAAGCAAGAAATTGCCGTGGCTGAGGTCAAATAGGTTGTTGCTTGCTTTCTCCTCTAGGGTTTAAATTTGATAGAAAACCATGGGGGAAGGGAAGGGGGGAAAAGTTACAAACAGAGAGGGAGGGAGGCAAACCATAAGAGACTCTTAAATACAGAGAACAGAGAGTGGGGGGGGGTGGTTTGGGAGAGGGGAAAGTGGGTGATGGACGTTGAGGAGGGCACTTGTTGGGATGAGCACTGGGTGTTGTATGTAAACGATGAACCACTTGTTGGGATGAGCACTGGGTGTTGTATGTAAATGATGAACCACGGGAATCTACCCCCAAAACCAAGAGCACACTTTACACACTGTATGTTAGTCAGTTTGACAATAAATTATATTAAAAAAATTAAAAAAATAAAAGGCTGCTTGTGGGGCTGTAATGAAAAAAGGTAGAGAAACACTGTTGTAGCTTTATAATAGGAACTGATACCTGCTTATGACCTCTTTCAATTCAGTGTTTTTCTTGCTATTCTCGTTAATCCTTCCCAAGAAATGTAGCAGTGATTGCTTTCTGTTCAGTGAGTGTGCCGAGCTGATTTCCTACATGGGGGACACAGACCTTGGAGCTCCCTCTGACTGCTCTTCATCCATTCTTGGTGACTCACATCCGTCGGGTCTCTGCTCACAAATCATCTCTGTGCTTTCTAGCCTCCTGCGTTGCTTTTCTTCAGACTTTACCAGCACACAAGATTATATTTTTTATTTGTTTTGTCTACTTATTTATTTTCTGCCTTTTTTGCTAGAATGAATTCCCTTAGGTGTAGCAACTTTGTTTCCTCTCCACTTTATCCCTAGCCCCTAAAGCATGCCTGTAGATGGTAAGAACTTTCAAAGTATTTATTGAATGAATGTGTAAACTCACCACGTTCCAAGAAGGTTCACTTTTGAGTCTTTCCATTCATGGATGTGGCATTTCTCTATTGTTTTCTGTCCTTCCGGAAAAAAAAAAAATCTTCATAAGTCTTGGACATTTCTAGTTAGATTTATTTCTAATAAATCTATTCCTATTCTATTTTATTTGAAGTTCGTGGTTTCTTCTCCTGTGGACAAGGATCTTTTGATTATTTTATTTAATTTTTTTAAAATTTAGTCTTAATTTTATTTATTTTTTTTAATGTTTTTTTTTTATTTATTTTTGAGACAGAGAGAGACCGAGCATGAGCAGGGGAGGGACAGAGAGAGGGGGAGACACAGAATCCGAAGCGGGCTCCATGCTCTGAGCTGTCAGCCCAGAGCCGGACACGGGGCTCGAACTCACGAAGTGTGAGATCGTGACCTGAGCTGAAGTCGGACGCTCAACCAACTGAGCCACCCAGGCGCCCCAGTCTTAATTTTCGTTAGCACAAAGTATTATATTAGTTTCAGGTGTACAGTGTAGTAACTGAACACTTCCTTACATTACTTGGTGCTCATCATGACAAGTCCACTTCTTAATCTCTGTCACCTACTTCTTTTTTTTTTAAGCTTATTTATTTATTTTTGAGAGAGAAAGTGCACATGTGTGTGTGCTCGAGAGGGGGAAGAGGGTAGGGCAGAGAGAGAGAGAGAGAGAGAGGGAGGGAGGGAGGGAGAGAGAGAGAATCTGAAGCAGGCTCCTTGCTGTCAGCGCAGAGCCCAATGTGGGGCTCCATCTCACAAACTGAGATTATATGACCTGACCCGAAATCAAGTGTTGGAGGCTTAACTGACTGAGCCACCCAGGTGCCCCTAGGATAGTTCTTTTTTTTTTTAATTTTTGAGGAACTTCTATACTGTTTTCCACAGTGGCTTCACCAGTTGGCATTCCCACTAACAGTGTAGGAGTGTTCCTTCCTCCACATCCTCACCAACACCTGTTATTTCTTGTGTTGTTACGTTTAGCCATTCTGACAGGTGTGAAGTGATAACTCAGTGTAGTTTTGATTTGCATTTCCCTGATGGTAAGTGAAGATGAGCATCTCTTCATGTGTCTGTTGACCATCTGTATGTCTTATTTGTAGAAATGTCTGTTCATGTCTTCTACCCATTTTTAATTGGATTATTTGGTTTTTGGATGTTGAGTTTTATAAGTTCTTTATTTATTTTGGATACTAACCCTTTACCAGATATGTCATTTGCAAATATCTTCTCTCATTCTGTATGTTGCCTTTGGTTTTGTTGATTGTTTGCTTTGCTGTGAAGAAGTGTTTTATTTTGATGTGGTCCCAATAGTTTACTTATTGCTTCTGTTTCTCTTGCCTCAGGAGACATATTTAGAAAAAAGTTACTATGGCCCATGTCAACAACATTATTGCCTGTGTTCTTTTCTAGGATTTTTTATGGTTTCAGGTCTCACATTTAGGTCTTTAATCCATTAAAAAAATTTTTTTAATGTTTATTTATTTTTGATTGAGAGAGAGAGAGAGAGACAGAGAGAGTGTAAGCAGGGGAGGGCAGAGAGAGAGAGAAAGGGAGACACAGTATCCGAAATAGGCTTTAGGCTCTGAGGTGTCTTCATAGAGCCTTACATGGGGTTTGAACTCACGAACCATGAGATTGTGACCTGAGCTCAAGTTGGATGCTTAACCAACTGAGCCACCCAGGCCCCCTCTTTAATCCATTTTGAATTTATTTTTGTGTATGGTGTAAACAGTCCTTTTTTTTTTTTCTTGTTCATGATGCCATCCCAGCACCGTTTATTGAAGAGACTTTTCCCATTGGATATTCTTCCTCTTTTGTTGAAGATTAATCGACCATATAATTGTGGGTTCATTTCTGGGTTTTCTGTTCTGTGCCATTGATCTGTGTGTCTTTTTTTTTGTGCCAGTCTCAAGTGTTTTGATTACTGTAGCTTTGTAATAAAACTTGAAGTCCAGATTTGTGATGCCCCCAGCTTTGCTTTTCCTTTTCAGGATTGCTTTGATTATTCAAGGTCTTTCGTGGTTGCATACAAATTTTAGAATTGTTTGTTTTAGTTCTGTGAAAATTGCTATTGGTATTTTGGTAGGGATTGCATTAAATCTGTAGATTGCTTTGGGTAGCAGGGATATTTTAACAATACTTATCCTTCCTCTCTGTGAGCATGGAATGTCTTTCCATTTCTTTGTGTCATCTTCCATTTGTTTCATCAGTGTTTTATAGTTTTCAGAGTACAGGTCTTTTACCTCTTTGGTAGATGTATTCCTGGGTACCTTATTATTCCTGGTGCAATTGTAAGTGGGATTGTTTTCTTTTTTTTTTATAAAATATATTTTTTTAACGTTTATTTATTTTTGAGACAGGGAGAGACAGAGCATGAACGGGGGAGGGTCAGAGAGAGGGAGACACAGAATCTGAAACAGCCTCCAGGCTCTGGGCTGTCAGCACAGAGCCCGACGCAGGGCTCGAACTCACGGACCATGAGATCATGACCTGAGCCGAAGTCGGACGCTTAACCGACCAAGCCACCCAGGCGCCTCGGGATTGTTTTCTTAATTTCTCTTTCTGCTGCTTCATTATTGATGTGTACAAATGCAACAGATTTCTGTACCTTGATTCTGTATCCTGCCACTTTACTGAATTTGTTTCTCAGTTCTAGCAATTTTTTTGGTGGAATCTTTCAGGATGTGTGTGTGTGTGTGTGTGTGTGTGTGTGTGTATACATATGTATGTCTCATATCATGCAAATAATGAGAGTTTTACTTCTTTAGCAATTTGGATGCCTTTTATTTCTTTTTGTTGTCTGATGTGGCTAGGACTTTAAGTATTATGTTGAATAAGTGTTGAGAGCGAACATCCTTATCTTGTTCTTGACATCAGGGGAAAAGCTCTCAGTGTTTCCCCATTAAGGATGATGTTAGCTGTGGGTTTTTCACATAAGGCCTTTATTAAGTTCAGGTATACTCCCTCTAAACCTACTTGCTGAGCGTTTTTATCATGAATGGATGTTGTACTTTGTCACATGCTTTTTCTGCATCTGAGATCATATGGTTCTTATCCTTTCTCATATTGATGTGATGTATCATGTTGATTGATTTGCGAATATTGAATCACCCTTGTGACCTAGGAATAAATCCCACTTGATCATGGTGAATGATTTTTTTAATGTATTGTTGGATTCAGTTTGCTAGTATTTTTTTTTTTTTTTAATTTTTTTTTTTTCAACGTTTATTTATTTTTGGAACAGAGAGAGACAGAGCATGAACGGGGGAGGGGCAGAGAGAGAGGGAGACACAGAATCGGAAACAGGCTCCAGGCTCTGAGCCATCAGCCCAGAGCCCGACGCGGGGCTCGAACTCACGGACGGCGAGATCGTGACCTGGCTGAAGTCGGACGCTTAACCGACTGCGCCACCCAGGCGCCCCAGTTTGCTAGTATTTTAAAGAGGATTTTTATGTGTCTGTGTTCATCAGGGATATTGCTCTGTGGTTCTCTTTTTTAGTGGTGTCTTTATCCAGTTTTTGTACCAGGATAATGCTGGCCTCAAAGAATGAATTTGGACCTTTTCCTTGCTTTTCTGTTGTTGTTGTTTTTTTTTTTTTTTGAAATAGTTTGAGAGAAATAGGTATTAATTCTTCCTTAAATGCTTGGTAGAATTCACCTGTGAAGCCATCTGTTCCTGAACTTTTGTTTGTTGTGAGTTTTTTGATTACAGATTTAATTTCTTGGCTAATCATTGGTCTCTTCAAATTTTCTATTTATTCCTTTTTCAGTTGTGGTAGTTTACATGTTTCTAGAAATTTATCCATTTCTTCTAGGTTGTGTAATTTATTGGCATATAGTTTTTCATAATATTCTCTTACAAGAGTTTGTATTTCTGTGATATTAGTTGTTATTTTCTCCTTTCTCATTTGTGATTTTATTTGAGTCCTTTCTCCTTTTTCTCTTGATAAATCCGGCTAAAGGTTTTAAACCATTTTTTTTTTCCCCCAGAGAACCAGGCCCTGGTTTCATTGATTGGTTCTATTGTTTTTTTAGTTTCTATATAATTTATTTCTGCTCTCATCTTTATTATTTACTTACTTCTTCTAGATTTAGGTTTTGTTTGTTCTTTTTCTAGCTTCTTTAGGTGTAAGTTTATGTTGTTTATGGGAGATTTTTCTTCTTGAGGTAGGCCTATATTACTATAAACTTCCTTCTTAAAACCACTGTGGCTGCATCCCACAGGTTTGGACTGTTGTGTTTTCATTTTCATTTGTTTCCATGTAGTTTTTTATCTTTTTTTAAATGCTTATTTATTTTGAGAGAGAAAGAGAGCAAGGGAAGAGCAGAGAGATTCCCAAGAAATTTCTGGGCTGTCAGTGCAGAGCCCAATGTGGGGCTTGATCCCATGAACCACGAGATCATGACCTCAGCCGAAATCAAGAGTTAAGGTGCTTAACTGACTGAGCCACCCAAGTGCCCTACTTTTTTATTTCTTCTTGATTTCTTGGTTGAATGACCCATTCATTATTTAGCGGCATGTTACTTAACCTCCATGTATTTGTGTGCTTTCCAGATTTTTTCTTGTGGTTGACTTCTATTTTTATAGTACTGTGGTCAGAAAAGATACATGGTATGACTTCAGTCTTTTTGAATTTGTTGAGGCTGGTTATGTGGCCTAATATATGATCTTTCTGGAGAATGTTCCATGTACTTGCAGAGAATGTATATTCTGTTGTTTTAGGTTGGAATGTTCTGAATATATCTGTTAAATCCATCTGTTCCAGTGGGTCATTCAAAGCCACTATTTCCTTATTGATTTTGTGTTTAGATGATTTGTCCATTGATGTAAGTGGGATGTTAAAGCCCCCTACTATTATTGTATTACTATTGATTAGTTCCTTTATGTTTGTTAGTAAAGGTTTTATGTATTTGGATGCTTTCATATTGGGTGCATAAATATTTACAATTGTTATATCTTCTTGTTGGATTGTCCCCTTTATTATTATGTAGTTTCCTTCTTTGACTCTTATTACAGTCTTTTTTCTTCTAAGTTTATTTATTTTGAGAGAGAGAGTGTGCACTACACCTGAGTGCACAAGCGGGGGAGGGGCAGAGAGAGGGAGAGACAGAATCCCAAGCAAGCTCTGTGCTGCCAGCATAGAGCCCAGTGTGGGGCTCACATCCACAAACCGTGAAATCATGACTTGAGTTGAGATCATGACCTGAGCCAAGATCAAGAGTTGGATGCTTAACCAACTGAGCCACTCAGGCACCCCGACAGCCTTTGTTTTAAAGTCTATGTTGTCTAAGTATTGCTACTCCAGTTTTCTTTTGACATTCATTTGCATGATACGTGTTTCTCTACCCCCTCACTTTCTTTTTTTTTTTTTAATGAGTGTTACTTTTATTTTCTTTTTTTTACTTTATTTAAAAAAATTTTTTTTTTTTTTAATTTTTTTTTTCAACGTTTATTTATTTTTGGGACAGAGAGACAGAGCATGAACGGGGGAGGGGCAGAGAGAGAGGGAGACACAGAATCCGAAACAGGCTCCAGGCTCTGAGCCATCAGCCCAGAGCCCGACGCGGGGCTCGAACTCACGGACCGCGAGATCGTGACCTGGCTGAAGTCGGACGCTTAACCGACTGCGCCACCCAGGCGCCCCTAAAAAATTTTTTTTCAATATATGAAGTTTATTGTCAAATTGGTTTCCATACAACACCCAGTGCTCATCCCAAAAGGTGCCCTCCTCAATACCCATCACCCACCCTCCCCATCCTCCCACCCCCCATCAACCCTCAGTTTGTTCTCAGTTTTTAAGAGTCTCTTATGCTTTGGCTCTCTCCCACTCTAACCTCCTTTTTTATTTTTTTCCCTTCCCCTCCCCCATGGGTTTCTGTTAAGTTTCTCAGGATCCACATAAGAGTGAAACCATATGGTATCTGTCTTTCTCTGTATGGCTTATTTCACTTAGCATCACACTCTCCAGTTCCATCCATGTTGCTACAAAGGGCCATATTTCATTCTTTCTCATTGCCACGTAGTACTCCATTGTGTATATAAACCACAATTTCTTTATCCATTCATCAGTTGATGGACATTTAGGCTTTTTCCATAATTTGGCTATTGTTGAGAGTGCTGCTATAAACATTGGGGTACAAGTGCCCCTATGCATCAGTACTCCTGTATCCCTTGTCTACCCCCTCACTTTCAATCTACAGGTGTCTTTAGGTCTGAAATGAGTCTCTTGTAGGCAGCATATAGATGGGTCTTGTTTTTTTATTCATTCTGTCACCCTGTGTCTTTTGATTGGAGTGTTTAGTCCATTTACATTCAAAGTAATTATCAATAGATACGTATCTGTTGCCATTTCATTACTTGTTGTTGTTTCTGAAATTTTTCTCTGATTCTTTCTTCTCTTTCTCTCTCTCACAGTTTACTGGTTTTCTTCTTCCTTTTTTTTTTTTTTAAGGTTTATTTACTTATTTTGAGAGAGAGAGAGGGAGGGAGAGGAAAAGAGGGAGCGAGAATTCCAAGCAGGCTTCACACTGTCAGCAGAGAGCAGGATGTGGGACTCGATCTCATGGACCTTGAGATTATGACCTGAGCTGAAATCAAGAGTTGGGCACTTAATTGACTGAGCCACACAGGTGCACCAGTTTTCTTTAGTGATGTATTTGGATTTCTTCCTCTTTATTCTTTACATGTTTATTAAAGGTTTTAAATATATGGTTTCTATTAGGTTTGTATCTAATGTCTTCTGCATATAGCAGTCTGTATTCAGCTGATGATCATTCAAGTTTGAACCCTGTCTTTTTTCTTCTCCTCCCCATATTTTAGATATATGTTATTATATTTTATTTGTGTGTGTGTGTGTGTGTGTGTGTGTGTGTGTGTGTGTATTTTTGAATGTTTATTTGTTTCTGAGAGACAGAGACAGAGCGCAAGGAGGATTGGGCCAGAGAGAGAGGGAGACACAGAATCCAAAGCAGGCTCCAGGCTCTGAGCTGTCAGCACAGAGCCCAATACAGAGCTCAAACCCACAAACCATGAGATCATGATCTGAGCCCAAGTCAGAGGCCCAGCTGACTGAACCACCCAGGTGCCCCTTATATATATATTATATATAATATAATATATATTACATGTAATATATATGTGCGTAATATGTATATGTAATATATATCATAGATATATGTAGCATATATATAATATATATTAATGTTTATTTATTTTTGAGAGGGAGAGAGACAGTATGAGCAAGGGAAAGGCAGAGAGAGATGGAGACACAGAACCCAATGCAGTCTATGGACTCTGAGCTGTCAGCACAGAGCCCGAAGTGCGGCTTGAATTCATGAGCCATGAGCTCATGACCTGAGCCAAAGTTGGATGCTTAACTAACTGAGCCACCCAGGTAGGTGCCCCTTATATTCTTTTATTTTGTGAATTCCTTGACTGATTTTTTACAGAAACATTCATTTTTATTGCTTTTGTGTTTCCTTCCTTTATACTGTCATTTTTGGTCTCTCCACTCAAAGAGCCCCCTTTAGTATTTCTTGCAGGCCTGATTTGGTTGAACTCTTTTAGTTTTTGTTTGTCCGGGAAACTCTTTATCTTTCCTTCTGTTGCTGGATAGAGCATCTTTTGTGGCTGAAATTTCCCATTCAGCACTTTGAATATACCATGCCATTCCCTTCTGGCTTACAAAGTTTTTGTTGAAAAGTCTCCTGTTAGCCTTATGGATTTTCCATTGTAAGTAACTGTCTTCTTTTTTTTTTTTTTGCTGCTTTAAAAATGTTTTCTTTACCACTATATTTTGCCATTTAATTACAATATGTCTTGGTGTGGGTCTGCTTTTGTTGATTTTGATTTGAGTTCTCTGTGCCTTCTGGATCTGGATATCTGTTTCCTTCTCCAGATTAGGAAATTTTTCGGTTACTACTTCCTCAAATAAATTCTCTGCCTCCTTTTCTGTCTCTCTTCTTCTTCTGGGACTCCTATACTATGAATGTCATTGCATATGATGGAGTCACTGAGTTCCCATTTTGCATGATTCTTTTTTCTCTCTTTTATTCAGCTTGATTACTTCCTATTACTCTGTCTTCTAGGTCACTAATTCATTCCTCTTCTTCCATTCTTCTGTTCATTCCATCAAGTGTGTTTCTCATTTTGTTTATTGAGCCCTTTATCTCTGCTATATTATTCTTTATCTTTGTGCTAAGGGTCTCAACTCATGTCTTCCACTATTTTTCTTAAGTCCAGTGATTATCCTTATGATAATTGCCTTAAATTCTCTATCAGTAATGTTACTTATATCTGTTTCACTTAGATCTCTGGTCATGGCCTTGTCCTCGTATTTCATTTGGGATAAATTTCTCCATTTCCTTGTTTTGTCTGCCTCTCTGTGTCTGTTTCTGTATGTTAAGAAAGTCAGCTATGTCTTCTGATCTTGAAAGTAGTGACTTTATGAAGAAGAGGTCCTGGAGTGCCCTACAGTGCAGTCTCCTCTGTTCACCAGAACCTGGCACTTCAGGAGAGTATCCTATATGTGCTGCTATGTGTGTAGTGTCTGAATCACTTTTCCCTTCAGTGCAGTTGTTTGCACTGATTCTCTGCCTGTTGTGGGCTGTGCTTGCTCTCTGTGGTGTTAGTGGGGCCCAGGCAGGGTGGGCATGCCCGCGGGGGAACTCGAGAGCAAGTGGTGGTGTTAGCAGAATTTGTGCTGGGGCACTAGTTCTATACTGGATTTCCTGAAGCACTGTGGTGGCTGGGGGCTGCGTGCTGGTGTTGCTGGGGGCATGAGGCTGGCCATGGTATGCATCAGTGGCTGGGACTAATCTGAACCCGGTGGCTGGGCACGGTGAACTGCAATGGCTGGGTACTGCATCTTTTTGTTGTAGTTTATTTGTTGTTTTAGTTTCCTATTGCTAGTTTGACAAATTACCACCAATTTAGTGGCTTAAAACAACATGAACTTATAGTTCTGGAGGTCCGAAGTTCAAATCAGTTCCATTCTGTTAAAATGATGGTGTCAGCAGGTGTGTATTCATCCTGGAAGCTGGAGGAGAGAATCAATTTCCTTGTCCTTTCGAGTTTCTAGATCCTACTAACATTCCTTAGCTTGGGCCCCATCCTCCATCTTTGAAGCTCTTTGGTTTAACTGCTGCTTTTGCCCTTGAATCTCTCTCTAACCCTGATCTTCTTGTCTCTCTCTTATGAGGACCAAGGTCACTACATTGGGCTCATCTGGATAATCTTGGATAATCTCCCTATCTTAATCAATTGCAGAGTCCCTCTGCCATGTAAGGTAACATGGTCACAGATGGATGTGGACATTTTGGGGGGGGGGGCCTGTCTTTAGCCTACCATACTTGTTCTTATAGATCTATTGAAAATGACTAGTTTTTCTGTGTTCTTATATTTGGGTACACTTTGCCAAACTCCATTATTTGCATGTGTTTTTCTCTTGTTTTCAAGTGATTTCATTTTTTGTTTTCAGTTGATTTTCTTAGATTTACTGGAAGTTGTGTTATTCCCTTTCTTCCTGGTATTTATAGCTCATTTTGTTCTTGCCTCTCTCCATGTCATCTAGAATCTCATAGCTAATGCTCAATAATAGCTATGAGAACATGCATCTTTGTATTGTTCTTGACTTTACTAGAAATTGCTTCATTATTTTACCAGCAAGGATGGTGGTTTCTAATAAACACTCTTAAATTAGGGAGTTTCTATCAAATTAAATCTTAGTTGACTAAGATTTTTAGTCAGGAACATGTATTAAATGTGTTAACCATAATGGATATAGAAGTAACCATGTGGCCTTTCCCTTTTAATCTATTAATACTTTCCCAATAATGATCACCTCTGTATTCCTGGAATGAATCTTCCTTGATCATAGTGTATTGTTCTTTGAAGGTACTGCTGACTTCTGTTTACAAATATTTTATTTTAGGTTTTTGCATTTATAATAATAAGTGAGTTTGGCATAGTGTTTTTTTTTTTTTTTTTTTCAACGTTTATTTATTTTTGGGACAGAGAGAGACAGAGCATGAACGGGGAGGGGCAGAGAGAGAGGGAGACACAGAATCGGAAACAGGCTCTAGGCTCCGAGCCATCAGCCCAGAGCCCGACGCGGGGCTCGAACTCACGGGCCGCGAGATCGTGACCTGACTGAAGTCGGACACTCAACCGACTGCGCCACCCAGGCGCCCCTGGCATAGTGTGTTTTGTAACTGCTTGCACAATTTGGGAATTGTGGATATCCAGTCATCTTGAGTAAATTGGGAAACTTTCTACCTTTTTGTATGGTCTGCAACTTAAATAGTATTGAGGTTATCGGTTTTTGAAAGTTTCATAAGTATAAAGTTCCTTGGACTACTGCTAGTTATCTTTAAATTCTGTACCCAATAGTGAGATTCCATTATTCTGAAACACCTGTACTTTCTTACCTACTCTGTCTTACAACATTTGAAGTACAGCTTGTGACCTGTGGAACAGGTTTTCTCTGGGCAAAGCTGCCCAATCCATAAAGAAGGGTCACATCTACCAATGTGGCTTCATTCATAGGAACCTGTCAGGCCAGGGGTTTACACAATAAAGGCTTGGTTCCCTTGAGACTTTTCTTTTTTTTTCAGGTGCTTTGGGAGTTGTCTTTATGATTTATTAATCACGGCAGTGTTGCTGTGAAACTTCTTAGCAAATCGTTTTTCAGTTCCTCAAAGAAGAGCACTTCTCAATGCTCTGCTCAAGTGTTGCTCCCTGCTCAGAATTTGAAATTGATACTTATCTGTATAAATGAGGTTGTCTAAGCCCGAACTGCAGTTTTAGGTTAGTAAACCAGGGGAGTTTGCAGTGACTGGATTTAAGTAATTTTTAAAAGGGATCCTCTGATTGGGTATCTTTTGATTTTAAATCTTTCATCAAGATTGAGTTTACATAAATGTAAAAGTGGTGTTTCTCAGACTGCCACCACTAATTTCTAAATTAAAGTACTACTGAAATTGTCCTGTGTAAGTGATTCCATACAAGATAGCATTCTATTTTATAGATTTTATTTTTTAAGTAATCTCTATACCTACTGTGGGGCTCAAACTCACAACCCTGAGATCAGGAGCTGCATGCTCTATAAAAGGTAGCATTTTTGTATAGAGTGTAAGTTGATTTCTCATTCTTTCCCCCCTGCAGTAAAACAGATCATCAGTAACATTTCAATATTTAATGAAACCTGCTTGAGATGGAGAAGTACAAAAACAGCTGATACAGAGGAGATGTATTCAGTAAGTTACTCTGTGTATAGATGTTGTCTTGTGTGGGAGGCTTAAAAAATATCAGTGAACCTAAAAATCTACTTCTACAGCTGTGATTATCAATGGCGGATTGATAGTGGCAATTGCAAGCACAAGCAAGAAGATGGGCACTTGTAGTGCATATTTGAAGAGAGAGACCTTGGGGATTGATGAGTAAGTCATGAAAGTTTCTTTGGGCACGTAGCCCGATGCAGAGCTGATGCTCACACAGGATCCGTGGAAGGAATCCATGGCTTTTGCATGTGTCTCTGACCAGGGTATGAACATATCGCTAGGGAGTCAAGGGGAATTTTTGAAGCTAGATGCGGTTGTGAATAAGAAAGGTAAAGCCCTTGGGATGAGCTGCTACTAGAAGAATTTAAGTGGGCAGAAAAGTATGTGTATTGGCCCCTGTACTGGGATATTCCAGGAAAATGGAGGGAATGTCAGAAGGGGGCAGGCAGAGGAGAAGAATCCTGCCGAGGTTTTACCAGACCAGCTTGGAGTTTCCTAATTCAGGTCCAGCTCTGGAGAAGGCTTAGTTCAGATTCTTTCTTTCTTGCTTTCTTTCTTTCTTTCTTTCTTTCTTTCTTTCTTTCTTCCTTCCTCCCTTCCTCCCTCCCTCCCTCCCTCCCTCCCTCCCTCCCTCCCTCCTTCCTTCCTTCCTTCCTTTTGTTCTTTCTTTCTTTCTCTTGCTTTCTTTCTCTCTTTTAACTTTTATTTAATGTTTGTTTATTTTTGAGAGAGAGACAGAGTGTGAGTAGGGGAGGGGCAGAGAGAGAGGAGTCACAGAATCTGAAGCAGGCTCCAAGCTCTGAGCTGTCCACCCAGAGGCCCGTGTGGAGCTTGAACTCACAAGCCATGAGATCATGACCTGAGCCGAAGTCGGATGCTTAACCAACTGAGCCACCTGGACGCCCCTTCGTTTTCTTTCTAGGAAAATGTTCTGTGGCTTTGCTCCTGTAGTTTTGCTCATTGTATATGAGCAGACTTTCACATTGCTCATTGTATATGTGAGAACGAGACCAAGAAAATTGTTAGTACTGGGGCCTCGGCCTTTCGCACATTTTGATTTAAAGCTATTTTTATTGCGCTGATATATCGTGGCGACATTATTTATGGTATTACGTCTCTAATATTTGTTTACTGTTGTATTTCACTCTGTGAAGGAACTTGAGAGTTAAGAGCAAGATTGCTCATGAGAAAAGGTTTGGAGGCATTTGGAGCCTTCCAGGCCAGCCATTCACCTAGTGAACTTTTCTGTGTTTCAGTTTCACATTCAGGGCCAGAGATGGTATCAGAAGGAATTTTCCCAGGAAATAATCTTTAATATCACTACCAGCAGTCAGGCTCCCGAGATGTGCTTGGACCTGCATCCAGGCACCAACTACAGTGTCCACGTCCAGGCTTTGTCTTCTGAACTTCCTGTGGTCCTCTCCCTGACAACCCAGATAACAGGTAAATCTTGAATAACAGCATTTGGATGAACGAAGTCACCACAGAGCCATAGATGGGCCCAGATAAAGAGAAACACTATTGCTTCCTATCATTAAAGAATGAACTTGAAGAGCGAGAGGAAAAAGGGCGTGGAACTGGAGAGACTACTGTAACTGTGACTGTAATATTTTATTCCTTAAAAAGTCAGCTGAAACAAACCATTAATGCGAATTAAATCCGGCTAGCGTGTCTATGAATGCTGGTTACATTCCTTCCGGATATTTGAAATAGCTCAAACATTTCATACCTAAAAAGAATTTTCTCTCATTAGTACTGTTTCTCAGTAACATGAGTTAATTGTCATTCTGTCGCAAGTGCCTCAAGAGTCTGTCCTTTCCAGGGAGAAGTGATAGGCAGTCCCACTCTGGTCCCTGGAAAATTCACTTTCCTCTCATTTTCTTGTCTCTCTTCAAATCTGGGAGAGTTGAGCTAAGACTCGGAGTATTGCCTTCTTGTTTCTTACATCACCGAGCAATTAGAAGTCATCAGGGAGGACTTGCCTCTCCCAAGTCTCCCATTGCTACTCTCGTGCAGAACCGTGTGTTCTGTCTTCTCTCTGGTCCCCACTCCTCAGGTGACTGCTCCCCTCAATGGGTGTTTTGGATCCCATCCCTTCCTGCCCATCATCCCCGGTAGAGAAATCATCCCAGCACTGCACAAGCATGTTGTAGGATCTCCATTTTTAAATGAAAACCAAAGAAACTAAAAAACTCACTTCCTTTGATCCCATATTCCCCCCGGCTACTTCTTTCAGCATCCCCTTTACCATAAAACTCCTTGAAAGAAGTGTCTGTTCTATAGACTCCACATCCTTACTTCAGGTACTTCCTTTAACTGTTTCCAAACTGGAGGTGGTTGTCCTGGCCACACTGCTTTACTGAAAGTGTCTCCATGTTGCAAAATCCGCTGCCCAATTTTGTTTTTATTTAATTTTTATTCTCTTCCCTGCCCCCCCCACCCCCTCCCCCACCATGGCATTTGGCATTCCTGCCTTCTTGAAATACAGTTTCTCTGGGCTTTTAAGTCCTCCTGCCTCACTGGCTGCTCCTTCTCAGTCCTCTTTGCTGGCTCCTCTTTGCTCAGTCCTCTTTTACGGATGCCCTCTCTGCCTGTTCCTCTTCCTTTTTCTTCATTATCTACCCCCTCTGCCCAGCTAAGAATATTGCCTGTATGCCGAGGATTCCCAGATATGTATCCTAGTCCCAGATTCTCCCCTGAGTGCCGTGCTCATATATCCAGTCATCTCTTAAACAACTTCTTGCACACCCAATTGACAAGTCCAAGAGGATTTTGATTTCTCAACTCTTCTCTCACCTTCAAAGCCATTTTCCGTCCAGGCTTCCCTATCTTGGTTATTGGCATTCCTGTTCACCTGTTGCTCAGGTGAAAAAGCTTCTACCCTTCTCGACCAACTTCTGCTTTTGTTTCTAAAATATATTTGGAATCCACCCACTTCTCTCCATCTTCACCTTCACCACAAAGCAACCTTATCCAAGACAGCAACCTCTTGCTTGGACTCCTACACTGACTTTCTTACTGGTCTTTCTGCTTTCACGGGTGCCTGTCAGTCTCCCACCCCTCACCCCCACTCCCAAGTATGGTGAGACCATAACTTTAAAAAGATCACTCAGAAGTCAGAGTGATCTTTTAAAAATGCATAGGAGAATGTGTCATCCCCAGCTCAAAACCGTCCAATGAGTTAGCATTAGCATTAGAATAGAATCCACGTTCTTACCATGAAGCATGGAGTCTGGCTCCCTGCCTCCCTGACTACATCTCTGCTCTCTCTGTTTCTCGCTAGCATCTGCTGCCCCCCTGCCTTCTTCGCTGTTCCTCAGATGGGTCAAACCTGTTCGTGCATCCAGGCCTTTCCATTTACTGTTTACTCTTCCTGGTGCACACTCTGCACATGGCTTCTTTATAATCATCCAGGTCTCTGCTCAGATGCCAGTACCTTAGAGAAGCTCTCCCTGCCCATCCTTTCAAAAATAACCTCCGTCTCCACCCCATCATTCGCTATCCACTTATCCTGTGTGAATTTCATCATAGAACTTGTTTTCAGAACTTGTATTTAAAAAAATTTTTTTAACGTTTATTTATTTTGAGAGAGAGAGAGGGGGGGAGAGAGAGGGAGGGAAGGGGGGAGGGGCAGGCTGCAAGAGCAGGGGAGGAACAGAGAGAGAGGGAGACAGAATCCCAAGCAGGTTCCAGGCCGTCGGTGCAGAGTCCGACACAGGGCTTGAACCCACAAACCATGAGATCATGACCTGGGCCCAAATCAAGAGTCGGAGGCTTCACCGACTAGGCCACCCAGACACCCCCAGAATTTGTGTTTTTTAGTTTACTTGTTTATTTGCTTTTCCCCGACTAAGCTCCTTGAAGGCAGAGACGTAAAGATAGTGCTGGCACATAGCACAACAAACCCTGAATGGCCATTGCATGGTATTGGCATTGAGGGGATGGCTGGTGAGTTAAGAAAGGCTTTCAAAAAAAAAAAAGAATTTACTAAGTTTTAGGCCGGAAGGAGAAGTAATGTCCAATTGGGCATCTCTCTGTGGTGACTTAGTCAAATGAATACCTATTTAGCTTCCTGCTCTGTGGTCCTTACCGTGTTTGGCTGGTTTGTACTGCTGATTTAAATCAGTATTTCAAATTTTTTGAGTTGGATAAGGGAGTCTCTTCTTGAGGAGACATTTATTTTAATCTTGTTTTGTAGGCTAACTATAGCCCTCTTAGCTGAAGCGCCCTGTACTCATGGCCACCAGGGGACACTGTTGAGCTATTTAAGTCCATTGAGACCCTTCAAAAAGTTCTTTGTGACAACAGCTGCATATTTTCCAACTCTACCCTACTTTAAAGAATTTGAAATTTTAAAAAAGTGAAAAATTCAAGTTGTTATGATCTTTTCAAAAGGTAAAAAAACAAACAAAAAACCACTCAAACTCTCTTTTTTTATAAAAGGGGAAAAAAGAGAGCCTTATGCGTTGATAGGAAGAGGTATGCCTTGATTGCCTAAGATATGGCTGTGTTTCAATAAAATCCTGAACTTTTCAATCTTACCAGAAATGTGAGACAAGGGATTTGGGCCTGGAAAACTCAGCAGCTGATTTCCCAGAAGGAAAGTGAATGGAATTTCCCTTCCGAATGCCTTACATTAAACTAAATCTTCCTGATGGGAACAGGATGAAGAGTAGTGCTTTAAATATATCGCTGACCTCAGAGGAGGGTGCAAGTTCTAGGCACGTTGAAGGGCAGAGGAAAGTGTTGGAGTGAGAAAAGGAGAGCGTGTTGGCCTGAGGGGAGGGGGAGACCAGGTCCTCTCCCAGGGCTTGTGCCTTAGGGCTGACAGCCTCCCTCAGGTAGAGCCCAGTGAGCTGAATTCCTCAGAAGAGCTCCACTACTTACACTCCTTTTAGGACAGGGTAAAGAGCAAACTCCATCCTTGGTGTAGACCCAGAATCAGAAGAGCTTTCACACGTTGGTTATGCTATTTTCTAGCCAAGTCAGAAAGCTTGTCTTCCCATAGGGAGAGAGAAAAAAACCAGAGGGGGGAAAGTGGGGGGCGGGGGAGAGAGAAAACAAATGTGTGTGGAAAGGTTAAGCTAAACCACTTGTGTACACAACACGGTGATAATTTGAGGTTGAATATTTATTATAGAATCAAGAATGCTGGAGGAGAAAAGGGAAGAAAGGATGTCAAGGAAACCATTCCTTCCCAAGGTGCCCTTTAGTACCAAGGCTGGAAACTAATATGGGAAATTTCCCATCTCTGCCTGCATTCGGGAAAAGAAAAAGAGAATGTACTTTTTTCAGATATTCAGGAAAGCAATCAAAAACATAGGTATGTCCTGAGCATTAGCAGACTGTCCCTTTAATGGAGAGAATGGAGAGGTCTAGTCAGGGTAGCTCTGATTCCCCCACAGGACTAGAAGCCACAGCCCCCACGTCTGATATCTCCTCTCTTCCTATTGGGTGTCCCCAGAAAGCACTGTACAGGACCAAGTCTGTTGAGTTCTTCTGCCAGAGGCTTCTCGTCCGTGGTTGGCTACCCATAGACTTCCCAAGGACAGTGTACCCCTGTGTCCTCTGAGAACCCTATTTCCTTGGGCTGTTTCCAGGGTACCACACTTATTCCTGCTGGTCCCCCTTGCTCCCAGGGGGCAGAAGCTGCAGTAGAGGTCCGGAGAGGGACTGGCCTTCATCCCAGCTGTTCCTGTGTTTGTCCGGACTCTCTGAGAGTCTTTCATGGGCACAAGTTCTTTGACATCTGGGTATGTAATGTTAGACCAGAAGGAAGGTATGGCCCTTCCCTACCTCCATGGGCCACCTATTCTCTCATCCCCCGAACTCTCCCAGCTACTTTCTAGCAGATCTAAATCCCAAACCTCCAAGTGAATGGCTATGTGGGGATGGATATCTCCCAGTTCCCTTCACTGAAAGCGTCCACACCCTGACCTAGGCCCCATGGAGACAAGATGATACACCGCAGAGGAAAATAGGCTGGGTGTGTTATTTTCTTGTATTAACGTTACCTTTTACAAAATATGAATGAGAACATTTCTTTACATCAGAAGCCTAAAAACCAGAGTTTCTGTGTGTGGTGGAAGAGTGTGGGAGGGGCATGGGGTGATTTAACAATTTAACCCAGCAAATATTTATTGACTGGTTATGTACAAAGACCTGTGCTAAGTGCTGAAGCGGGGGATGTAAAGATGAAGAGAAGATTGTTCCTTCTCCCCGAAAGGCCAAGTCTCACAACTTCATCGATAGGGGGAATGTAGCCAGCCTTGTAATGGCTGCTGACTTATGGTGCAAGCTACCATTGTTTCTATTGCTGTCAGTTTCAGTTGATCATGCCTCCCCAAGTGTGCAGTGTGATCTGCTGGGGAGGTGCTAAGGATTCAAAAAGAACCAACGCGGTGTTTTTGTATGTATTTATTTATGTGTGTCATTTCCTTGTATTTACTTGAAATTTATAGCATGAAGTTGGGGCTTTAGTTTTGGCACAGATTCAATTTTCTTTTCCGTTCTTTTTATTCATGTTGGTGTGTTTTAGAGGAATTTTAACACATTTTCACTAATATTACTTCCTTTCTCTTACTGATTTTAATAGTTTGCCTACATTAATGATATTAACCTTTTGTTATACATATTATAACCCACCTCCTGGGTTATTTACTGTTTATTTTTCTTGTCAGTATTCTTTTTTAACATTTTAGACATTTAAAAATTTCATGTAATCAATTCTATTGATTCTTTTATAGTTTCTGCCTCTGCTCATGCCAAGAAAAACCTTCCCCGACCCTGAAATTAGATCAGTTCTTATTCTCTAATATTGTCTAATGCTTCGTCGTCGTCTTTTTTTTTTTTAAAGTAATCTCTGTGCCCAATGTAGGGCTTGAACTCACAACCCCAAGATCAAGGGTCAGATGCTCTACTGACTGAGCCATCCCTCTGATGCTTCTTGATAGTTTTGCTTTTTGCCTTTAAACTTAGACCCATTTGGAATTGATATATGGTATAAGGCTAAATTTACAGGGTATTTTTTTTCCCCTAACTGATAAGCCAGTTTCCCACCACCTTTTTTTTTTTTTAATTTTTACATTATTATTATTTTTTAAATATTTATTTATTTTTTAGAGAGAGCACGAGAGGGAGAGGGGCAGAGAGAGAAACAGACAGAATTAGAGGCAGGCTCCAGGCTCCGAACTGTCAGCACTGAGCCTGATGCGGGGTTCAAACTCACAAGCCATGAGAATATGACCTGAACTGAAGTCGGACGCTTAACCAACTGACCACCCAGGTGTCTCCCATACTACCTTTTGAAAGACTGTCTGTGCCATGCACTATATTCTCATTTATTTGTTTGGATCTCTTTCTAGACTGTCTAGTTTCTTCCATTCCTTTGCTTGTCCTGGGCTTGTACCATACTATTTCAATTATTGTAATTTTATGCTATATTTAATTTTTTATAGGGAAAGTTCTCCTTCACTGCTTTTCTCCTTACTCTCCAGAGTTTTCTCACATGGCAGTCCCCATATTTTCCTTTGTCATTTGCTTCTGGGGCCTTCCCCCATCTTACATACCCAGGGTGGAAGAACTACACTCTCCAGCCCAGACATGACCCATTTCTGGCCTTGGGTCTGATTTGATTTAAATCAGTAATGAGGCTAATGTAAAGAAAAGCACATCTACCCAGGACAGCAGCTGGGGCCGGGGGTGGGGTGGGGCGCGGGACTGGGAATAGCACCTCGGAAAACATGGCTGGAAGTTAAGATTATTTAACCTTGAAATGTGGCAAACAACTCACCTAATGAAGTTCAAGCTTTTACATGAGTGAAAAAAAAGTAGCCTATTTAAAATAGAAGGTGGGGAAGGTCTTGGAACAGAAAGCAGTCTGGAAGTCACATGTGGATGGAATTGGCCGGATGGCAGTGGCACATTTAGAACTAACTGCAGGCATGAAACTAGCAAAGGGCAGTGTAGCATGAAACAGTCAGGGGTGGCTTTCCAGCTCCTTCTGTGGGCCTGCCTTCTCCCAGCTGAGCTAGCACTTTGTTCTGCTTGTACCGAGGACGGGGCAAAACTGGGCAGTCTTAAGAGGTGAACCAAAAGACGAGAGTAACTGGAATTATTAATCAGAGAAGAACAAACAGAGGAAAAATTTAAAAGAGCCCGAGGAAGGTTCTCAGAGAGTGAACAGTTCATCCCCCTCTGGGCTGAAAACAGGAAATGTGTGATAAAAAGCACTTGCTTTACTGTGACAACAGGACATCACAAATGAAAGGGCATTTCAATGTTAGCGTGAAGGGCTGAGGGCAGAAATTCTCAGACTGGAAGGGGCACATTACGCTGGAGGACCTGGCCAAGGCTTTTCAAACCTCAGCCTCCTCTCCCCATCGCGGCTGCGGGAACCTGGCGGTCGTCTTCCTCAGGGGCATGAGTTTCGGAATCTCTTTGGAACACACACCTCTTGGAAACAGCGTAGACCTCCAAGGCCTTTTGTGAGACCCTGACTGTGTAAGCAGGGGCTGTTCCAGGTCACCTTCCAGGGTCCCTAGCAATCCCACAGGCTTATGGAAATGTAATTTATGTGGCCATATCTAGGTGACTTTGGAAGGAATTCTAGATTTAGCACGGTTTAATAAAAGTTACTGGGGCTCTCACTCTTCCACTTGGTATCAGATGCCTGGGGATCCTAGTGGTCGGTGCTGAGGTGCATTTACCCCATCACCCCGGGGAGCTACCGACGGCTGACTCTGAAGCACCACCACGGTTTGCTCCTGTCTGGACCTGCATTCTAACTGCCGGCTGGACAATTCCACAAGCATGTCAGTGAGCTGCTTCTGAACTTCTCTTCCAGACCTTGCATGACATCACTGCTGACTCGGTTGTCAAAACCAAAGCCCAGATTCTTCCCTCTTCCTTATCTTCCACCACGTTCTGTTCTCTCTTTCCCTGAGTGTCTCTTCCACCTGCCCCCTCTTCTCCATTCTCAGTGCTGTCACTTGCTTCAGACCTCAGGCACATCTTAACAAGGTTTTGGACAACTGGTACTTGGGTTCTTTTTCAGTTCCTCCTTCAACCAGCTGTCTACATTGTATTTCTTTTTTTTTTTTTTTTTTAACGTTTAATTGCTTTGAGAGAGAGAGAGACAGCACAAGTGGGGGAGGGGAAGAGAGAGAGGGAGACAGAGAATCCCAAGCAGGCTCTGCACTGTCAGTGTGGAGCCCAACACGAGGGCTTGAACTCAGGAAACCCATGAGATATGACCAGAGTTGAAACCAAGAGTCAGATGTTTAACTGAGCTACCCAGGTGCCCTAATATTTCTTTTTTTAAAAATATTTATTTATTTATTTATTTATTTATTTTGGGGGAGAGACAGACCATGAGCAGGGGAGGGGCAGAGGGAGAGAGAGAATCCCAAGTAGGCTCCACCTTCAGCTCAGAGCCTGACTCGGGGCTTGATCTCACAACTCTGAGATCATGACCTGAGGTGAAGTCAGGAGTTGGATGCTTAACCATCTGAGGCACTCAGCTGCCCCTAAATTGTCTTTCTAAAATACACATCTGCTAAGAAATCTGTAAATGACTTCATTCTATTGCCAGGACCTCAGATCTGACCTCTACCCACACCTCCCACTTTGTTGCCTACCAGACCGGGGCTCAGCCTTTCAGCTATGCTGAACTACTGGTGGGGCTGCAGTTCTGTCTCTGCCCTCTCTCCCACCTCCTGCCCCTGTATACGTATATTTCTGCATTCTGTGGTCTCGGCGCCCCCTGCCCTTGTTCAGGTGTCCTTCCTCTGCACCTTCTACAACACCCTGTGTATAACTTTCTCATGGTTCTGAGCACTGCATGTTTCTGAAACCGTCTCCACTATTAGAGTTTGAACTCCTGGAGGGCAGAAACTGTGTCTTCCATGGCTGTTTCTTCCAGCCTCCCATGGAATGTGATGTATAAAGGTAGCTAATAAAGGTGTTGATTGATGATGTATAAATGACATATTTGTTAGAGCTTTTTTTTAAAAAAATTTTTTTAACGTTTATTTATTTTTGAGACAGAGAGAGACAGAGCATGAACAGGGGAGGGGCAGAGAGAGAGGGAGACACAGAATCTGAAACAGTCTCCAGGCTCTGAGCTGTCAGCACAGAGCCCGACATGGGGCTCGAACTCACGGACTGTGAGATCATGACCTGAGCCGAAGTCGGACGCTTAACCGATCAAGCCACCCAGGCGCCCTGTTAGAGCTTTTTTTAATTGGGGAATGATTGGCATACAAGTTATATTAGTTTCAGGTATACAACATAAAAATTTGATATTTATATACATTATGAAATGGTCACCACAATAAATGCAGCCACCATCTGTCACCATACAGAGTTGCTACAATATTATTGACTGTATTCCTTATGCTGTACATTACATCCCCATGTCTTATTTATTTTATAACTAGAATATTGTACCTCTTAATCCCTTTCTCTTATTTTGTCTACCCCCCAAATCCCCTTCCCTCTGGCAACTATCATATTATATTTTATTTTTTTAAGTTTATTTTTAAGAGAAAGAGAGAGAGAGACAGAGTGCAAGCAGGGGAGGGGCAGAGAGAGAGGGAGACACAGAATCTGAGGCAGGCTCCAGGCTTCAAGATGTCAGCGCAGAACCCAATGTCTTGAACTCGTGAACTGTGAGATCATGACCTGAGCCAAAGTCGGACGCTTAACTGACTGAACCATCCAGGCGCCCCTCATGATAGTGCTTTAAAATCTATCTAGGAAGGTCTAAGTTTTTATTATAATTTGGATTGGAAATTTCTACCCCAAGTCTATTTTCTGATTGGGTAAATAGAGTCTTGAGTGTTTATTTTGGCCTCCTACTCCTCACTTTCACTGTAACAGAGTTCTAGGCCAGGGTTGGGAGGGGGGGCATTCATATTTTATTCTTTGTCTTTCTTCCTTTCTCCCTCTATAAATCTCATCCACTTGATAGCAGTGTTGAGAAGATCATAGGAGATGAGGCCTGTGCAGAAAACAGCTAGTACATTTAGTTAGTGCCCAGTGCATCTCAGCTGTGTTACCCACAAGGCACAATGGCGGCCGGTGCCTTCATACTGTGAATGTAGCTATCAGTTAGATACTGGAACACTGGTGTCAGCCAACATAGTCCCCTCCCAGTGGAAAGTCTATTTGGGAAACCTGGTTGCTGGAGAGAACAAAAGAAGGACAGAATGTTCTGTGATTGGGAAGGATCTAGAAGTCTGATATGCTGGTTTTCCCCAGCATATCTGGAACCTGTCCACCAAGTTAACTGTAAGGCCCGCTGTATCCACCCTGTCAGCACTGGGGAATTGCTTATTTTCTTTAAACTTTATTGTGGTAAAATATATAACATAAAATGTACCATTGTAACCGTTTTCTGGCACAGAATTAAGTACATTCATGATATTGTAAATCATCACCACTATCTATTTCTACAATCTTTTCATCACCCCAGACAGAAATTCTGTTGATCATTACACAATTAACTCCCCCTTGCCTACCCACCCCTCAGTCCTTAGCAACTTCCAATCTACTTCTTCTTCTATGAATTTGTCTGTTCTAGATATTGCATGTAGGAGGGATCATACAATGTCTTTCTAAGTCTGGCTTACTTAGTGTCATGTTTTCAAGATTCATCCGTGTTATAGCATATGTCAGAAAATGCTCATCAGTCCTTACATTTGAACTTTCCTTTTGATGGCCCCCATTAGGACCACTTTGGTCATGCTTCCATTTGTTCTGATCACACCCTTTTCCTCTTTTCGACTTGTTTTCAGAGCCTCCCCTTCCAGAAGTAGACTTTGTCACAGTGCATGGAAAGCCTCTACCACGTCTGAGACTGAGGAAAGCCAAGGAGAAAAATGGACCGATCAGGTGAGCAGTGCCCCCTTCTCCATGGTTGTCCAGGGATCCTCATAGAGAGTTTTGGAAACTTTGGTTTAATTGAGGAGATCTCTCTTTAGGTGCTGCACTCAAATTATTGGGGCAGTATAGGCAGGGCCTCTTATTCATTTATTGTTTTAAACTTTTTTTTTTTAAGTTTGTTTTATTTTGAGAGAGAGAGTGAGTGCATGGGAGGGGCAGAGAGCGAGAGAGAGGGAAAGAGAGAATCTCAAGCAGGCTCTGTATTGTCAGTATGGAGCCAGATGTGGGGCTTGAACTCACGAACTGATCATGTCCTGAGCTTAAACCAAGAGTCGGCCATGCAGGTGCCCCGGGGCCTTTTATTTTTGATTCCTTGGGCACAGACTGGGTCTTTAACTCCAACCAGGGCCCTTCCAAATGAATAGAGAGACTTCTAAGGAGCCAGAAACAAGCATTTGGGCAGCTTAGCTCAATAATTAAATCCATTCCTTTGGTCAGTGGACAAGCATTGGTTGAGTGTGACGTATCAGGTGTGATCCTTTGCACTCATATCTTCACATACATCTCTTCGTGATGATGGATCAAGAGCATCATTTCATTTACCAAAGACAGAGTATGTTTTTCTTTATTTAAGGATGATCTTTGGGTATGGGTAGTGGCTTCTGAAAGGGTCATTTGGATAACTCTCTTAATTCAACCACATATTGAGTTAAGGGCAAGGCACTGGGTAGTTAATAACTGCTTCTGGGATTCCAGATTGCATTAGGATGGAATTAATCCACCTCAGTTGGAGAACTACATTGTCTTCTATTAGGCATTATATTTAGAGGGTCATGGTTGGATTAAGAAAGTAGAATTATTCCCTTTTTTTTTTTTTTTAGAAAGGAAGATAGAGGTTTCCCTGGAGAGATAAGCAACTCTCTCACAGGAATAAGGCAAGGACGTGGCAATAACCTTGCCATCCTTGACCTAACCTTCATTGTCTTATGTCAGTCTTGACCTGTTAGTCTAATGACCCTTCAGTACAATCAAGGTGAAAATAAATGTGAGATATTATAAAGTTAAAAGAAAGTCTGGATCTATTATTTGTGTGTCCATTTATCTTTATTTTTTTTATTTAAAAAAATTTTTTTTAATGTTTATTTGTTTTTGAGACAGAGAGAGACAGAGCGTGAGTGGGGGAGGGGCAGAGAGAGAGGGAGACACAGAATCCGAAACAGGGTCCAGGCTCTGAACTGTCAGCACAGAGCCCAATGCGGGGCTTGAACCCACGAACCGTGAGATCATGACCTGAGCCGAAGTCGGACGCTTAACCGACTGAGCCACCCAGGCGCCCCCATTTATCTTCATTTTAAAAAAATGTTTATTAATTTATTTTGAGAGAGAGAGTGAGTGTGACTGGGAGAGGGGCAGAGAGAGAGGGAGATAGAGAATCCCAAGCAGGCTCTACACGGCCAGCGCAGAGCCTGATGTAGGGCTCAAACCCACAAACTGTGAGATCATGACCTGAACCAAGATCAAGAGTTGGTTGCTTAACTGACTGAGCCACCCAGGTGTCCCAATCTGTGTGGCCATATATAATGAAACTTAGGCTTTTCCTGTCTTTCCATTAGTTTAAGTGCAGCAAATTCTTAAAGGTCTTTCCTGGGATGGCTATTGCCCACATTGTTCTGTTTCTGACAAGTTACTGGAAGGCACTGCAATTCTGTTGCTATAAGGAGAACAGAAGTTATGATATCACTGTCTGAGAGAACTTGCAAGAGTAAATGTGATATGTAGGCCAAATAGTTACGTAAGGCAAAAAGAAAAGCCAAATGACAGTCTATCTTGGTGGCTAATGTGCTCTCCAGTGCCTCCAAAACAGGAAGTGGAGATCTGTGAGTCATTCGGGGGGGGGGGGGGGCGGTGAGAAAGAGGGGAGAAGTCTTTCCAGAACAGTCATGTTCCAAACAGCCACAACTGCTTCCCTAACGTCATCAGGGTTAATTACCAGAAGGCAAGTGGGGTGATTTCCTCTCCCTGAGTACCTGGTTTGAGCTGGGGCAGCAGCTTTGCCAGTGTGTGAGACAGGCCTGAATCTGCTTTGTGCATCATTGGGGGTAGGGTAGTGGCTTGGGGCACTTGGTGGAGCTGGGCTCTGGGACCATGGCTGCCTCCTTAGCTTGGTGATCTTGGACAGATGATACAGCCTGTTCCTGGGTTCTCTTAATGCTAGTGTCTCCCACACTTGCCAACTTCTAGAAATCACCTAGGGGTGCTTTATCAGCAGTGCAAATTCTTGCACTTGACTCTTGGAGATTTCGATTCAGTAGGTCTGGGATAGGGGCTGGAAATTTGTATAATTATCAAGCAACTCACCTGATTATGATCATGCTAACTGGGGAAGACTGCTTTATGCCCCATGACTGGTGCCTCTAATGGGCAATGTCCAGAACCAAAGGTATGCCTTGAACTTGCACTTGAACACCACTATCTACATGGAAAGACAAGGTGGATTTGAAGAGGAGCTTGTGGGCAGCACGGAGCTGCCGCACTATTTACTTTCTTACCTGCAGCCATGATTCGTAGGAATGTCTTCAGGTCTCCAGGAAACTGTATTGTTACAAGTGTTCCCTTGTAGGGAGTGGATTCTTAGTAAATGTTTACAGTGGTGGTGATGACAGCTCACTGCCCTGCAGGCTTTACTTTGTACCTTTTGGAGAAAGCCCTTTGCTGGAAAGTGAGCCCAGACTTTGTGGAAATCAGGACTCTGGGACACCTAGGGTTTTTGGGGTGGAGATTTTCCAAGTCCAACACCTACTATGGTGGGGGGCTCCCTTTTCTTAACGTAGTGACCCATGGACTTTTAGGAAGGAAGAGGTAGGGCGTTTAGGAATGTGGAGCAGGTAGTGTATATTTATTGGTAAAATAGATCATGTGGCCTAATGGTTTGGAAATGACCCCAATCATATTCGGTACTGATGCATATTTTTCCTCTTTATTGAAATTTCAACTCAAGAAATGTTAGTGGGGAGTCAATCACAGCCAAAGAACTGTGTAAGGATTTGCAAGGATATAAGTGTCAATCATTTAAATCCCTGCTCTTAAGCCTGATCGGGAAAGCAGGTGTTCAGACATGTGCTATACTAGAGGCAGGAGATAAGGACTGAAGAGACGGGAACAAAAAAGAAGACGTGATTCATTCTCAGTGCGTTTTTATGCTGACACCTCCTTTCACCGACAGGTTTTGAATTTGGTGGGATAAACCATAATACACACAAAAGGAGAGTAGATTGCTGGTGTGCCTCTTTGTCCACACTTAGGGAACAGTTCCACAATGCACATATGACATTGTCCCTTTCAGGCTATTTCAGGATATTGTCAGGCTGGACTAACTCATGGTGACTTTGCACTCCTTCCTTCTCATTTATTTCACATGAACTTTGGTATCAGTCTGTGAACCGGAGGGAATGCAGATCACATGAGTTCCGTTTCAGGTTGCCATGTGATTAGAGCCTTTTTGCAGACTTAGCCCATTAACTCTTGTAGGCGGCCAGCCTCCATGTGACTGCTGAACCCTTGGCCCAGCTGGGCTTTATTTGCCCACGTGGAGAGCATTGATTAGATCGGCTTTATGGCGTGCACACTCAGGGCGGCCATACTTGTAACAACTTCTCCCAGCTCTAGAGGATGTACTTGGCGTCCATCCTCAGCGAGAACTTGAGATCCCTCACCCCATGTCATGTGGCGTTAGCAGTACAGGTTCAAACTGAAGTGCCCTACCTGTTGGAGCCATCAGACTGTCGATCCGCTGTGGGCAAGGACTTTTTCTTGTGCAGTGTTGTATGTGCCTCTAGTGCCTAGAGGAGTGTTTCTTTCATAGCAGGTGCTCAATAAATATGAATAAATCAATGAATGAAGCAAGGGTCTGATAGACATTTTCTTTTTATTTCCAGTTCCTACCAGGTGTTGGTGCTTCCCCTGGCCCTCCAAAGCACTTTTTTTTGTGATTCTGAAGGGGCTACCTCATTCTTTAGCAACACCTCTGATGCCAGTGGATATGTGGCTGCGGAACTACTGGCCAAAGATGTCCCAGATGATGCCATGGAGATATCTATTGGGGACAGGCTGTACTATGGGAAATACTATAATGCACCTTTGAGAAAAGGGAATGATTACTGCATTATATTACGAATCACAAGTGAATGGAATAAGGTATATACTTCTTTAAAAACTCTTGTGACTTCTGTGTTTTCTTTTTCATGTGAAAGTTAAATGTTTGGACATTTGTTTTCCTGGTATTGGAGATGGACACTGCATGTAATAACCATAAAAATGTGTTGACTGCTTTGCCTTTATATATGACGGGCAGGTGAAACCTTTAAGGAGGTTGATGTTCTGAACTTCCTGCAGGACCTGGCTGGATTTATGCTTGGACTGACCTAGTTTTGGTTCTTCCTCTTAAGCTGCAGGAATGCCCTCATCCTACTGCACTGCTGAAGCCTTAGTTAGAAAGGAACATCTAGATTTCCCTGTCACTTCCTTGTACTCCTGCCAAGCTGCCGCCTCCCCTCACTCTGTCTTGGAAGCAGGAAGGAGAGGCAGATTAACGTCAGCACTGCCCTATTTTCTCCTTCCATTGCTTCCTCGGCCATACCCACCTCTCCTCATCCTTAGAAAGACTATGTTATTCCAGTGGTGGTTCTTTCATGAGACCTAGAACTATGTAGTCATTGTATAATGAATAAATCTAGTGAGTTGGATAGGCAGAAAGCAGGAGCTGGATCAGTGGGCCGGGGTAGAAGTTCTCCTGGAAGAGCCATTGTGATGGGTTGTCCCAGGAGAACTCGAAGAGTGGGATAAATTCACATAGATTGGTGATGGAAATTAGAAAAACATTGTATTAATATTATTAGAAACATTTCCTTTTTAAAAAGGTTTTTAATGTTTAATTTTGAGAGATAAAGTGTGAGTGGAGGAAGGGTGCAGAGAGAGAGAGAGAAAGAGAGAGAGAATCCATAGAAGGCTTGTTGCTGTCAGTGCAAAGCCCAGTGTGGGGCTCAAACCCACTAATGGTGAGATTATGCCCTGAGCTGAAGCTGTCTGTTCAACCAACTGAGCTACCCAGGCACCTCAATAGAAACATCTCTTGACTAATGCATCTGAGCCACCTGGACTATAAGGTTCATCACATACTTACGACCAAGACACACTCTATTTTTTTAATTAGAAAAAATATTTTAAGGTTTAGTTTTGAGAGAGAGACAAAGTGTGAGCAGGGGAGGGGCAGAGAGAGAGGGAGACACAGAATCTGAAGAAGGCTCCAAGCTATGAGCTGTCAACACAGAGTCTGATGTGGGGCTCGAACCCACAAACTGTGAGATCATGACCTGAGCTGAAGTCGGATGCTTAACTGACTGCGCCCCAATTTTTTTTTTTTAATTTGAGAGAGTGCACGTGCATGAGCATGAGTGGGGAAGAGGGCAGAGGGAGAGAGAATCTCAAGCAGGCTCCATGCCCAGTGGGAACCAGATCTCACCACCGTGGGATCATGACCTGAGCTGAAGTCAGACTCTCAACCGACTGAGCCACCCAGGCACCCCATCCTCCCTTTTTAACATTCTACTGTATGTATGCACCACATTTTAGCCATTCATCTGTGGATAGATGCTTGGGTTGCTTCCATCTTTGAGCTATTTTGAATAAGGCCGCTATGAACATGCTGTACAAATATCTCCTTTGAGTCCTTGCTCTCCATTTTTTCGGCATTGACCCAGAGTTGGAATCGTTGGGTCATATGGTAATTATCTATGTATTTTTTTGAAGAACTGCCACACAGCAGTGGCACCATATTACATTCTCACCGACAGTACACAATTATTCCATTTTCTCTACATCCTCCCCAAGAACTGCTGTTTTCTGTTTTGATAATGGCCCTCCTAATGGATGTGGGGTGGTGTCTCATTGTGGTTTGGGCTTCTGTTTTTCTAATGATTAGCGATGTTGAGCATCTTTTCAAAATGCTTTTGACAGCTTTTATATCTTCTTTGGGGAAATGGTTATTCAAGTCATTTGCCCATTTTTTTTAATGTTTACTTTTTGAGAGGGCACACATGCACACACGTGTGTGAGCAGGAGAGGGGCAGAGAGAGAGGGGGGACAGAGGATCAAAAGTGGGCTCTGTGCTGACAGCAGAGAGCCCAACTCAGGGTTCAAACCCACAAACTGAACCATGAAATCATGACCTGAGCCAAACTTGGATGCTCAACCAACTGCGTCACCCATATGCCTCCCTTTACCCATTTTTGAAAAAGGTTATTTATTTCTTTGTTGTTGGGTTTTAGGAGTTCTCTATATATTCTGGATATTAATCCTTTATGAGATTTGCAATGTACAAATATTTTCTACCATTCCATGGATGTCCTTTTTACTCTGTCATAAGTGCCTTTTGATGCACAAAAGTTCTTAATGTTACAAGCTTCTTTTTTTAATTCCAGTATAATTAATATACAGTGTTACATTTCAAGTGTACAATATAGTGATTCAGCAATTCAGTGCATTATTCAGTGCTCATCATGATAAGTGAACTCAGTATTTCATTTATTTATTTCATTTATTCACCCATTTATTTCACCCACCCACCAAGCCTTGGGCATCAACCAGTTTGTTCTCTGTATTTAGAAGTTTTTTTCCTCTTTGTCTCTTCTCTGCCTCATTTCACTTAGCATTATACTCTCTAGATCCCTCTATATTGTTGCAGATGGCAAGTTGTCATTCTTTTTTATGGCTGAGCAACACACACACACACATCTTTATCCATTCATCTTTTGATGGACACTTGAATTGCTTCCATATCTTGCTTATTGTATATAGTGCTGCAATAAACATAGGGGTGCATGTATTTTTTTCAATTCAGTTTTCATATGCTTTGGGTAAATACCCAATAGTGGCATTACTGGATCATATGGTAGTTCTATTTTTAATTTTTTGAGGGCCCTCCGTACAGTTTTCCACAGTGGCCACACCAGTTTGCATCCTGCTAACAGTGCATGAGTGTGCTTTTTTGTCCACATCCTCAAAAGATCTTAATTTTGATGAAGTCAAGTTTGTCTATTTTTTCTTTTGTTGCCCATGCCTTTGGTGTTACATCCAAGAAATAATTGCTAAATCCAACTGTTAAAAAGATCTGTATATCTTCTTTGGCACCATTTGTCAAAAAGATTTCCTTTACCCATTGAATGTTCTTGGCCACCCTTGTTGAAAATTATTTGATATGTATGCAAGAGCTTCTTTTTGGGCTCTCTATTCTGTATTGGTCTATGTGTCTGTCTTTATGCCAGCACCACACAGTTTTGATTACTATAGCTTTGGAGTAAAATTTGAAACCAGGAAGTGTTTTCCAGTTCTCCCAGTTCTCTGTGTATCTGTCCCAGTAACTAGCACCACCATGCACCCACTTGCTAAGATAGAAATGGAGGAATAATTCTTGCCTCCTGCCTCCTTATCTTCTTGTCTAGTGCATCATCAAATCCTGTCTATTCTATCACCGTAATGCTGTGTAAAATCATCCTTTTCTCTCCTTCCTCATTAACACTGTTTAGCCTTTGACATCTCTTGCCTGAACATCAAATTTTCTAACTCATCTTCCTGTCTCTTATTCTGTCTCCTTGATCCATATAACTGCCAGAATGAGTTTTGTAAAGTGTAAATCTGGTCATGACACTCTGTTTTAATGAGCTCCCTTCTTCACCTGGCCCCACCAATTTCTCTCCTTTAATATACTCCATTCCCAAGTTCCTGCCTTACTGGTTATTAAGGTTAGATCCCTTTCACTGGTTATTATTGGATATTATTTTCCACTAGATGCACTTAGCATCAAGGCAAAATTAGTCACATTCAAAAGCTTATGGCCATTTTGAGCTTTCCCCAGAATTTGTCAGTGTAAATATATTTTTTCAATTTTTAAGAAAACCAGATTGCCCAAGGTTGTCACTTGAAAGAGAATTTCCTTTTGAACTTAGAGGGATCCTTCTCTAACCCCTGCTATTTAGTTTCCTCTGGGGAATGTTTTGTAGAGTAATCCCAGCCATTCCTAACAAATATGCACATAATAACTGGGGGAGAAGAGAAGGTATTTCATTCCAATGAGTTTGTGGGTCTCCTCTACCATGGATGAGCTTTCATATGTTATTACTATTGTTGTTGTTGTTATTTTGTTCTCTTTCTGGCCCTTGGCTACTGTTTGGGTAACTGAGGCAGCCGGGTAAGTATTCTCTAGAGAGGTGAAGTATTATTATATGCCAAGGCTTCTCATAGCCTAGCCTATCACATACATCACTATCTTGCTGAACTGGATGTGACCTCGGAATCTTTCTCAACAGAGTTCACAGGCAGTCAATGCCAGTTGCTCAGAGCTGGCCAGGGGAATGAAACTCATTGCCATTTCTGTCCTTTACCCATAGTGTGTGCTTTGTGAGATCTTTTGAGAAGCTATAGAATTGATCCCCAGGGTCACTTCTGTCCCTGCTATCTATGCCAGTCCCTCGAATACTTAGTAGTCACATGGCTAAGGTATACTATGTTAGAGCTAGAAGAGGCCGTAAAGATATTTTCATCCAAATTAAGAGAAATAGAACATTAAATTTTCTGGGCTAAAATGTATTATTTAAACTGATGTCATGTGCTGCCTAGTTAAACGTGTTGCTGTGTTTTCCTTTATAGGTGAGAAGATGCTCCTGTGCAGTTTGGGCTCACGTGAAAGGTAAAACCATTTTCTGCTTAAGCATCCTGTCCTTATTTCTCCCCTCCAGCCTGCAGCATCGAGTTATGTTAATGAGATTTCTTTTTAAATTGTTAAAGGTGACAGAAACCCATCTCATACTAGTTTAAGCAAAAAGCCATAGCTGAAAAGGATGGGGGTGGGGAGCTTATGGACCCAAACCCACAAGGGCACCAGGACTTCAGAAACTGACACTTGGGACTTGACACCAGGAGTGGCACACTCTGCCTCTGTCTCTGCTGTTTCTTTTCTTTCTTTCTTTTTTCTTTTTTTTTTTTTAACATTTATTCATTTTTGAGAGACAGAGCACAAGCAAGGGAGGGGCAGAGAGAGAAGGAGACATAGAATCTAAAGTAGGCTTCAGGCTCTGAGCTGTCAGCACAGAGTTCCACGCAGGGCTCGAACTCATGAACTGTGAGATCATGACCTGAGCCAAAGTTGGACGCTTAACTGACTGAGCCACCCAGGCACCCCTCTGCTTTCTGTTTCTAAGGATGGGTTGGCTTCATTTTCTTCTACAATAAGCCATGCGATGGAGAGGGATGGGCACCAGCTGCCCAGTTTAGCAACTCCAGTGGGAACAGAAAGTTTTTCAATTCAGGGGAAGAACCGTTTCTCCTAGGTTAAGTGCCTGTCCGTGGGATGACTGGTACCACCTCCTAGAGTACTATGTACAATGAACAGCCTACCTTGGATTTTGGGCTTATTCATGTGGCTGGTTGGGGGCAGATCAGTGTGATTGACATGGACAGCGACACTCGGATTGCACTGAGAGGTGGACACGATCCCCATCAGGAAAAGAGGCATGCAGAAACATGTTGACAGACCAATACAAAGAGCAAAACAGTCCACTGCTTTGAGCCATTTAGCTACTTCGCATGCGCACACACTTATATGTATATTTTTAAGAAAAACCCCCTCCACGATGGAAGAATTATCCTCTATACAACCACAAGTAGAACTCTATTGGATGACAACTGTGTGTGGGTCTGTTACTGCATCCAGCTCCAAGACCAGGATTCCTGAGTACGGTCCATCCCTCTTGATCAAATCCAGGGGGACCTCTCACGATCTGTTAGCAATCTATGACTAAATGCCCAATGTAAGCATCCTCAAACTGCAGTTTATAATGTGAAAGGGGAAACTGAATAAGCGCAATAAGCACTTTCATTTAGAAAGGAGGAAAAGATAAAAGGCTGTGCAGTGGTCAGGGCGCCCATAACAGCGACCACATCCTGCTGGATGGGAAAAACTGGCATCCCCTGCCCTGGCAGCAGAGTGAGCCGCCTGGTCGGTTAGATGGGCTGCCTCAGTCTTTTCCTGGGTCTGCCCGATGGGAGAGTGAGTACCCTTGTCCCTTTCCTCCAGAGCTGTACAGACACAAGAGATGTAGCAGCTGGGTGCTGTGCAGCTTAAACCTTCTTCCTCCCACGGGCAGTTGTCCAGGTGGGAGAACTGCCTCAGGGCTTGAGCAATCACAGCTCCTTGGTTGCCAGACTTGGGATTTCCCTGGCAGTACATTTCTTTAAACCAACAGGCAGCCAGCCAGTGGATTTGATTCCTAGGAATTCCATTAGTTTGTTGCTTAATACCAGAAATCCTGTCAAGTTTATGACCTTTGTATCTGGACCTTTTTTCTTTGCGGTTTATGAGTCCTAGCAACACCCTGAGGAATTTTGCTCTTAGCTTGGAGTATCAGTTTAACCCCTTGCATCCTGTCTGTTACCTCAGAGCAGCATAAAACAATAGGCTGGGGTGGTAAGGAAGTGCCTGCAGAACTCTGCTTCCAGGAGGACTCCAGCTCCGGGCACTTCACAATGGGGGATTTGTTACCTTGTCAGTAGAGGGTGCTTAGCAGGAAATGATGGGAAAGGACCTGGAGAATTAGACTTCCTTCATTTGTCTGCTTGTCTTCTAATCTTATTTCCCATCTTTTTAATCTCTACTGACACCAACTTCAAAAAGAGCAGAGGACATGGCTTTTCTACTGGGCAAGGCTCATTACCAGACCATTGGATTGTGGTTGCCAGGCAGCGAGGGTCTTTGTGCCCCACCCCCCTCTACTCTCTTGAGAGATAATTTACATATAACATTGAATTTAAGGTGGTGACTTGATCTATATTGCAAAATGATTACCACAATGAGGTTAGTTAACACCTCCATCAGCTCACATGATTACCATGTATATTTGTGTTATGTGTGAACATTTAAGATCTTCTCTCTTGGCAGCTTTCAAGTATTTAATACAGTATTGTTAATTATAGTTGCCATGTTGTACATTAGATCCCTAGTACTTATTCATTTTATAACTGGAAGTTTGTACTCTGGCCAACATCACCCCATTTCTCCCCACCACCCTGACCCTGGCAACTACCATTCTACTCTCTATTTCTATGAGTTCTCCCTTTTTAGATTTCACATATAAATATGATCGTATAATATTTGTCTTTCTATGTCTGACTTATCTCACTTAGCATAATTAGTGAGGGTCTTTCTTAACAAAGATGTGTGTTGTTACACTTCTGTGTGTAGATGGGCTAAGCTCCCTGTCTTGGAATTATTTTTTTATTTTATTTTTTTAATTTACATCCAAATTAGCGTATAGTGCAACAATGATTTCAAGAGTAGATTCCTTAATGCCCCTTACCCATTTAGCCCATCTCCCCTCCCACAACCCCTCCAGCAACCCTCAGTTTGTTCTCCATATTTATGAGTCTCTTATGCTTTGTCCCCCTCCCTGTTTTTATGTTATTTTTGTTTCCCTTCCCTTATGTTCATCTGTTTTCTCTCTTAAAGTCCTCATATGAGTGAAGTCATATGATTTTTGTCTTTCTCTGACTGACTAATTTCACTTTGCATAACACCCTCCAGTTCCATCCACATAGTTGCAAATGGTAAGATTTCATTCTTTTTGATTGCTGAGTAATACTTCACTGTGTGTGTGTGTGTGTGTGTATACACACACCACATCTTCTTTATCGATTCATCCATCGATGGACATTTGGGCTCTTTCCATACTTTGGCTGTTGTTGATAGCGCTGCTATAAACATTGGGGTGCATGTGTCCCTTTGAAACAGCATACCTGTATCCCTTGGATAAATACCTATTAGTGCAATTGCTGGGTCGTAGGGTAGTTCTGTTTTTAGTTTTTTGAGGAACCTCCATAGTGTTTTCCAGAGTGGCTGCACCAGCTTGCATTCCCAGCCCTGTCATGGAATTTAAATGAAAGCCACAAGAAATAGCCACGTATTTCAACATTTGGACATTTTGCAGCCAATCCATTCCCTAAGGCTATAAGGATGGAAATAGAGTTCCCACAAAGAAAGAAGGTGCTTTTATCAGAAGAATGGAGATGTGCAGGCCTCCTGGACATAGAAATAGCTTCCAGAATCCACGGCTTTCAGCAGCTGTTTGATATGATTAGCAAACTCAAACTGGGTGGAAGAAATGGCCAAAGAGCTGGCTACAGTCATTCTACTGTGATTAACTTAACAGGGAGGATTTTGCTTTAGAAATGTCTACGTGGCTTTTGGTGGTACCTTTTTACCCCCTCTCAACTTAAAAACCAGTGTTGAAAGAGGGTTCAAACCTTTGAAATCAAACTACTGGGAGGCTCTGGAGATAATAGAAAACCCAGTGTAATATTGAAATTCTGAAGGCAATTCTACTCTATATATCTATGTACAAACGTTACCTGTACTGTGCACACACCTTTGGCAGTCCCCTTTTGCAAAAATGTTGGAGACTGCCATCTCACAAAATAATTTGCAGGATCCAGATTAGTCCTGAACTTGTTCCAGTTCATTTGCCGAGCAACGGCCCCGTTCTTGCCTTTGCCCAGTGACAAATTATGCTACTTACCTGACACAGATTGCTCCTAAAAGGGCTTTGTGATTACCAGGGAACCAGCAGTTGGTTTGATGGGAAATGGGGAGGCCTGGGCTTCCTTGCTTGAGCCTTGCTACTAATCAGCTGAGGGCCTTTGCAATTATGTTTAACTTGGCAGGTTCTCAGCTGCCTCTTACCACAATCTTTCTGATCCCTTCCAGCCACAAAGTACTGAGTCTGTGATTTCCTGAGTCACAAAGCAAAGTCATTTGATATATGGGAGATGATCACACACTGTAATCACAGAACACTCTTCAGTCATAGGCATGAAACCCCTGAGTCATTAGTGACCCTTTCCCTTTCAGCCACGTTTTACACCTAGGGTGTGCTGGTCTCATTTCTGGATTCGTCCCCTTGTGCATAGGCCTTTATTATCTGTAGCACAGACAGTGAGCAAAGCCTCCTTTCTCCTCTTCCATCATGGTGTTCATAGTTTCCTTCTTTTTTAAAAAAAATTTTTTTTAATGTTTATTTTTGAGAGAGAGAGAGAGAGAGAGAGAGAGAGAGAGAGAGAGAGAGAGTCGGGGAGGAGCAGAGAGAGAAGGAGACACAGAATCCGAAGCAGGCTCTAGGCTCTGAGCTGTCAGCACAGAGCCCGAGGCAGGTGTTGAACTTCCGGACCATGAGATCATGACCTGAGCCGAAGTCGGACACTTAACTGATTGAGACACCCAGGCACCCCAGGGTTTCCTTCTTCACTCCAGCCTACATGCCTGACTCATCTGTCCAAACTGTGGCTCTGATTTTCCTATTCCCCCTGATGGTTCTTCCATGGTTCTCCATTACATTTTAGACTGGTTTCTAAGGCCTCACTTGGACACCAGCATGCCCTTCTAGTTGCATCTCTCCTTCTCCATTCAAAATGATGTGCTAGCTCTTCTCTGGTTACGGCCCTTGCTTATTTTCCTCAGTGTCTTTGCTCATACGGTTACTTGCTTATTTCCACCTGGATTGCCCTATAATCTTCCTGTAATCTTTGCTTACGAGTTTGTTACAATCCCACCTATTCATCAAGATTAAAATCAAATGCTGTCTCCTCCCTGAAGCTTCTTAAAATTTACTCAACAGGCAGGAACACCCTCTCTCTCTCTCCCTTCCTTCTTCCCTCTTCCTCTCCCTCTCCTTAGCCATTCTGCCATACTTTAGAGAAACTGGTGCACTTGTCCTTTCATACTAGATTTCATACCCTGAGGGAACACGTTTGAAGAGTGGAGCAGTGCCTGGAACCCATTGGGTCGGATGATTACTGGTGAGCCAGCCGCATAGTGTGATGAAAACTGAAGCATAGGAAGTGTAATACTTAAATAAGCCAGGGAAGAGTTACCTTAAGATCTAATCCTAATGTGTATGTTTATGTTTATATACGCTACACACATGTACGTATACACACACACACACACACACATGCATGCATATTTTAAACCTGCATAATTGTGGTAGGCAGAATTATAATGTGGCCACTGCTGGACACCCACCTTCTCTCATTTACTCATTCAAAGGCTATTCTCAGTGTTGCCGTGAAAGGATTTGAAGATGTAATTAAGATCCCAAATAGATTATCCAGATGGACCTGACCTTCACATGAGCCCTTTCAGTCTGGATCTAAGGGTCAGAAACAGGGGAGATTGGAGATTCAAAGGGAGAGATGGATCTGACATAAGGGTTTCTCCTGCCGTCTTTGAAGATGGAGGGAACCACATGGCAGGAATGTGGGTGGCCCATAGGAGCTGAGCCGCCAATGGTTGGTAGCCAGTAAGAATATGGGGACCTCAGTCCTGCAGCTGCAAGGAATTTGGAAGCAGGTTCTTCCCCAGAGGCTCCAGAGGGAAAGGCAGACCACCTGACACATTGATTTCAGCCTTGGAAGACACTGAGCAGAGGACCCAGTCACAATGTGCCTGAGCTTCTGGCCTACAGAAGTGCGAGCTAATGAATGGGGGCCAGCTGCTAAGTTTATGGTAATTTGGAAGCTGCAGTAGAAAATGTATTTTTTTTTTATTTAAAAAAAAAATTTTTTTTTAACGTTTATTTATTTTTGAGACAGAGAGAGACAGAGCACGAACAGGGGAGGGGCAGAGAGAGAGGGAGACACAGAATCCGAAACAGGCTCCAGGCTCTGAGCTGTCAGCACAGAGCCCGATGCGGGGCTTGAACTCATGGACCGTGAGATCATGACCTGAGCCGAAGTCGGACGCTTAACCGACCAAGCCACCCAGGCGCCCCAAAAATGAATTTTTAAAAAGTTGCTGATTCATCAGGTGTTACTTATCTCTAAATTAATCTTCTACTTTGATCTCCTTCGCCGTCTCCTCCTCTGCAGGGAATTCAAGTGAGGAGACCCTAGAATAGCAGACAGGAATTTCACATACCAAACAGAAGTCATGGTGCTAATTATTGGTACCTTTTGGAGAACAGAATTATTGCTTTCAGGAAATGGCCCTGCTTGTGTAAATTCATGAAAAAAATGTCCACATCCATAGGCAGTTTTCAAGCTGTCCCAGAGCCTGAGAGTAGGCACAGGGTCTTTCTAACTTGCTCCTCAGCACCTGTGATATTTGCATTAGTGCAAGAGTTGAAGATAAGCCCAGAGAAGGCCTGTCATTCCTCCTGAACACTGTACCTCCTCAGG
Organism: Leopardus geoffroyi; assembly: GCF_018350155.1. NCBI lineage: Eukaryota > Metazoa > Chordata > Mammalia > Carnivora > Felidae > Leopardus > Leopardus geoffroyi. The sequence goes on along the minus strand of NC_059342.1, from coordinate 72,464,849 downwards.
GAGCCACCCTGAAGAGAATTAATGGATTTACTCTGTCAAGGTTGAGTCACTGCAAATCTGTGATATAACACATGACTCACTCACTTCAGTTTCTGATAGAATATTCTACAAGTGATTCAGAAGAAAAATAAGCATGATTTTATAGCATGAAACCGTGGAAGGGAGGGTAACCAGAGGATGGCAGAACTTTAAAAAATGTAATACAAATGGTCATCTGTAAATGTTCTCAGTGAGGAATTAACGGCGGGAAGTCCCTAAAGAAATCTTGTGTGGCTACGCTGTGAACACTTTGGATTGGATGGACTCAGATTTTCACAGACTACATGCACAAAGTAGACCAAGAGATGCATACCAGCAAGAACCATGCCTGGAGCCAGAACCCAAGTCATGCTATGCAGAACAAAAAAGATGATTGTCCAATACTTTTGTGTAGGGTAAGGAGTAGTTGGGCAGGCCTGTGGCTTAGGGTAAATGATGTCCTGCTGGTGGATGGTCAAGAGAAAGTCAGGTTCATACACTCCTACTTTGCTTCTGTCCTGTTGGTTTGTGAGGGGACATTTCAAAGCAAGAGAAGAGCTAACTGCTTCACATAAAGTCTTCTGACCTGGATGAAGCACATTCTATAATGCAGGTTCATACAGTTTTCACATGAGCCAGTGGACCACTGCAAGTGGTCTTTGAGAAATGGTGAAGAGAAAGCAGGCTGGAGATGAGCAAAGAACATGGAACTTTGTAGAAGGAAGATAGGCTTTGCAAAGTGTAGTCGATGATAACTTGAAGTCAAGGCCAGGCAAAATCTTTTAAGAGGTGGCTTTGTGGTAGGAGCCACAGTAGTTCCCAGCAGTTAGCATTATGGTTTCTGCATTAGTAAATAATGCTTAGAAAATTCTCATCTGCTTTAGATAAATATTTTAGGTAGGCATTCACTTACATTTTGTTCTAATTTTTTTAGGTTGCTATTTGAGCCTTTAACCTGTCCGGGTTTTATTTTGGCATATATAGTATAAGCTCAAAAGGTCAAAATCTTCTTATTCTAAATGGCCAGCTAATTTTCTCAACACTAGTTACGAGTGATGTGTCATTTCCCCTAATGATTTGAAACAGTAACAAAACAATAATTAACAATAGCTAACATTTGCCAGTTGCTTACTGCGTGCCAGGCACAGTGCTAACATGACTTACCTCATCTGTTTCTCACAATAACCCAATGAGGTGGACACTGTTATTATCATTCCCATGTTACTCGATCATCCCTCAGTGGGGAAACTGAGGCACAGAATGGCTAAGCAACTTGTCCAGAGTCCACAGTTACAGACTTGGACATCCCGACTTCAGTATTTAAGCTCTGAAATTTATTTGGTATACGTGGGTTTATTTCTAGGCTGTTATGTTCCAGTATATTCATTCCTATGCTGATACCGCACTGTTTATCACTAATAATGTGAGTCACTCTCCTAGTTTTTTTTTTTTTTTTTTTTTTTTTCACCACTAATTTCTAGTGTAACCACATCCTTCCATTTTGTAGTATGGCCTCTTAAAACGTCAAGACATTTTTTTTTTCTTTCCCCTGAATATTAAAGGTAGCCAAACAGCATAAGCCATGTTTTTTTTCCAGAAAGTCTCCTGAAAACACTTTCTGAGGTAATGGATTTTGCAGAGCTTTTTAGCAAGAAGTGTAGTCCATGGCTGCTTTTGCTGGTGCCAGCTACCCTATTAGAGAACAGAACCCAACTGCTCCCAGCCTGGTTGGAGAGATCTGAGCAGGTGCCAATCAACATAGCTTTCTGCAACAATGGGAAGATTTTGAAGCTGTGCTGTCCAATATGGTAGCAACTAGCCACGTGTGGCTACTGGGCACTTGAAATGTGTATTTGAAATTGAGCACTTGAAATGGTATGACTGAGAAACTGAACTTTTAATTTATTTTTTTTTTTTATTTTTTTTCCAACGTTTATTTATTTTTGGGACAGAGAGAGACAGAGCATGAACGGGGGAGGGGCAGAGAGAGAGGGAGACACAGAATCGGAAACAGGCTCCAGGCTCTGAGCCATCAGCCCAGAGCCTGATGCGGGGCTCGAACTCACGGACCGCGAGATCGTGACCTGGCTGAAGTCGGACGCTTAACCGACTGCACCACCCAGGCGCCCCTGAACTTTTAATTTAATTGAAACTAGTGTAGATTTAAATAGCCACATTGTGTCCAGTGGCTGCTGTAGCGCAAATTAAGTAATGAAAAAGTTAAGTAGCAGGAACTCTTCTCAGATGTGCCTCTTTCACTGCCAAGGAAGCGAGTCATCTATGTTTGAGGGTCTCAAGTCCAGGGGCTACTAATTTTCCTCTCAAGCCCCTCCTTACTTAACAGAGCTTTGCTTTTGCTGTTTTCAACTCTTCCAAGGCAGTGCTGGATGACCAAGCATGTGCCTGGGGCATTGGTAACAGGAGGGTACAGAAAAATGAAATATTTGGATGTTCCGGCAGTAAAAACCACGGCAAATCATTTGGCAAAGTTTGGACTTAGTTGTGCTTCCTTACATTTATTCCATGGCTTGATGGCATTTTTCTTTTTCTTTTTTTTAAGTTTTATTTTATTTATTTTGAGAGAGAGAGAGAGTGCATGCAAGTGGGGGAGGGACAGAGAGAGAAGGAGAGAGAATCCCAAGCAGGCTTTGTGCTGTCAGCGCAGAGCCCAATGTGGGGCTCAGTCCCACAAACCATGAGATCATGACCTGAGCCGAAATCAAGAGTCAGATGCTTAACCGACTGAGCTACCCAGGTGCCTCGGTATTTTTCTTTCTAATTCTATGTATGCAGGGTCATCCCCCAAGATCTTTTCGATGTCTGGTGGCACCATTGCACAGTTGGTCTTTTACACTGCTACAGTCCGAGACCCCATCATCCTCAGCCTGTGCAGGAAAGGACAGGGCCTACACGAAGGGGAACATGACCTTCTCTGCTGTAGACCATGTAGATGCAGATCTGCACTGGGAAAGCATGGTGTTATGGTTAAAAGCAAAGATGCTGGAACCAGACAGCTTGGGTTTGGATCTGGCTCTGTCGTTTATTAGCTAGGTCACCTTGGGCAAGTTGTTGAACCACTCCATGCCTCCATTCCTCATCTGTAAAACGGGAATAATAATAATAGTGTCCCATGTACTATTATTACGCTGGGCACTATTATTGCAATACACTATTATAGTCCTCACTGGGTAGTTAGGAGAAGTAATTAGAACAGTGTTTGGCGTATAGTAAATGCTAAATAAGTTGTTTGCAAATGAAAATGAGCCCTTTAGTGTAGAACACGATGCTCTGATTCAGTCACTTGGCCCAAATGTGCAACTCAAATGTGGGTGTCTTTTGGTTTATAACAAAGCATCCCCCTGGGGTTGACATATGATACCCCCCAAAGAGAACATATACACATCCTCCAAAGAGGTTTTACATCAATTTTCTTACTTTATCCTCATGGCAACCTGCTGAGCAGAGCAGGGAGGTGCTGTCCTTGTAGGTGTGTAGGGAAAATGACAGATGACTCTATCCGGCAGGGAGGATTTGTTTGCTGTGTTTGACCACTGGACCTACCTATCATTTTTGGAGCAAAAATCCAAATGATGTCAGAATGACTTCTTCCTCAATGCAAACAAAAACTGCCCATAAAAACTTTCAGGCATAATTGGTTGAGAGAGGACCAATACAAGCAACACGGTCTGCTGTATTTGTATCCACAACAAGATGAGCTTTTTTATCCCTTGTAACTTGAATGTGGCCTGGTTTTCTATTTCCTCTTCAGAAATCCCTTGGAACTGTATTTTCCTTAGGCCCTACACCCTCCAGGCCAACTCAGGGGACACAGAGGCACTCTGAGCATTCTTGGGATGGTTTAGTAAATGGGGCCAAACTCTGGGTTAAAATGGAGTGAGCACAGGTGCACCTGTGCCTCCTGGGAGGGCCACGATTCCTGCTGTGGGCTCAGCATGTGGTTTTGTTCCGCAGATTCGTCATTCATGCTGCCGCAGATGGTGGGCGTTGGGCTGGGCTCCGTGGCTGTTGTGATTATTCTCGCATTCCTGTCCTTCTCAGCCGTGTGGTATGTGAGACTGTCATTTTTGAGAAATGAGCGGAATGGCGGAAGGATGGGGTTGGAGTCATGAGAACAGCTGGGATTGAGGAGAGCCAAAGGGGATGTGGGCAGAGGTTGTCCTGGGCTCAGCACTCAGCAGGTGAAAGGCACGAGTAGTCTACACCTTCGGGCAGGGAGGGAGATGCGCTTCTGGTGCAGAAAAAGAGCAGGGTTGGTGATGGCTGTGCTGATTTCCCATGCTGCTTCCCATGAGGGTACATGAGCTGCACATAGAGATACACCAAGGGAAAACCAGAGTGTGTCAATGGACTCTTTTCCTCCTCCACATCTAGATTGCAGACGGGCACTACCTGTGGAGGATGCACGGTGCTGGGGCAGATGTTATGGCTGTTTCTCAGGTGCCTGCCTAGACAGAGGCCCCATGTGGCTTCCACCCAGGTGTGTATGGGTCCCCAACTTTTTCCATTCCCGGCTTGGTCCCGTTTCTGGATTCAGGATGGTGAATACCTCTGTGGAATTCCCCAAAAGGAGGAAACTCAGGAATTGCTGATGTCTTCTCTGCTTGCTACACAACCAGTTCTGTGTGTGAACGTGAGACCCTTGAAACACAATATAATATTGACCGCAGGCTAAAGATCATGTGGGCTGGACCCTTGTCTTCCTCTGAGTGATACCTGAGAGTCAGCTCTTCTGGACATTGAATACAAGAGAGTCTCTGCATCTTCCTTTATGGCATCTCTGAATTAATTTGGAATCCATCCTTTTACAATGAGCGATGAGGGGGACTTAAGTTTGGGCTAGAATTTGCCTTTATGAAGGAGGTCATTCAAAAGGATAGAGCTCATTGACAGTAGGCAAACTTGTCAAACATTTTAGAAGCAACCCTTTTCTTACAATCGATCGACATGCTAATAGTATACTAACCCGGCCTGACTCCAGTAAGTTGCCTGCAATGTGTGTTAGGCAGTGTTGCTTTGATACAGATCCATTGGTTTACAGGTAATCAAAAGCCACAAGTTTTCATTCCAATAAAAATACTCTGTTAATTTAGTCAGTTCTTCTCTTCCACACCAAAGTTTATAGCAGCCTTGTCTACCTTTTTTATTACTCTCTGATATAAATGACCTGTGCCTTCCTTTAGTAACAATGGGTTGAAACATTATAAAGCCCATGGCCAGAATCCATGTGTTCATAGGGAAGGGGGAAGAAGGTGAGTGATGTGTAATCTTCCCCTTTACCTACAACCTCAGTAACTATGACTGTTCCTTTATCATGAATCATGACACATTAAATGCAAGCAGCCGTGGGCCCACCGTCAACTTGCTGAATTTACAGACGGAATGTACTAGATTTGGCTTTTAAACTCTGAATCAGTGTTCGTTAACTTTCTTCTCTAACTGGTGGTGTAATTCCAAGGCTCAGTAAGAAATGAATGGAGAAGAGAGAGGCGTGTGGCTTTCCTGAGTAACAATGGTATTATCCCTTTTCTCCCTCTTCTAGGCCTAGAGAATAAAAAGCAAGGGGGAGGAAACCAGGAGACAGTTATATTGTATAACCTCAGGGCAAGGTGCATATGAACGTGGCCCTGGAACTGTGCAGTGTTGCAGTCCTGAGGAAAAGGGACAGTCTTTCTGATAGGATGGACTTGTGTGTCCTCTCTCCATGAGCTTCCTGAGTGTTAGTGAGGGTCAGATCTGTGTGGTCTGAGCTTGAGTATTGCAGATGAGGAAACAATAGGAACAGTAAACTGTCTATGAAGCTGCCCTGGGAGATCCAGGTCCAAGTATATCCCCTCAATTAGGAAGAGTCAGAGAGAGAGAGAAGCAATATCCTGACACCTGGATGTTCAGTGACAGCTGTCGGCCCCTGGCCCTGCCGGCTTAGGCAGTATTAGGAATAGTTGTCTTTTGTCCTTTGAGGTACTACCTTGGACTACAACCGCAGATGAGTGTTTAGAAACTTTCCTGCTCTCATCTTAGGTGATTTATAGAGTAGAGCTCTCAAAAGACTAATACAAATACCTTTCTACTTTTAATCTTTTTTTTTTTATTTTTTAAAAAAAAAAAATTTTTTTTTTTTCCAACGTTTATTTATTTTTGGGACAGAGAGAGACAGAGCATGAATGGGGGAGGGGCAGAGAGAGAGGGAGACACAGAATCGGAAACAGGCTCCAGGCTCTGAGCCATCAGCCCAGAGCCTGACGCGGGGCTCGAACTCACGGAGTGCGAGATCGTGACCTGGCTGAAGTCGGACGCTTAACCGACTGCACCACCCAGGCGCCCCTCTACTTTTAATCTTTATGTGCAACTATTCAAACTCATACTATTTTCACAGCTCTTGAATGAAATTTGGAATCCTTACAAATTATTGTGGTTACTGTAGGGTAGGGTCTCTGATGAGTAAGGTTTTTCCTAAAGTCTCCTCTATCCAAAGAGAGAATCTGAATTAATTATTATTGTTGTTGTTGTTGTTGTTTTACTGGTTCTGTAAACACCATATGTTTCTGTAGCCCCCTTAATTTCCAGCTCTAAAATTAACTGCCAAAGAAGTTACTGTGGTCCACATCGGAACTTGGCAAAATTGTCGTTGAAAGCAAGAAATCCCATCTGCTCAGTATCAAAAGTTTCTGGGTAAAATAACTGACTAAATATTAAGTAAAATGTTCGGTAAACTGTACTTCTGACTACATAACACAGTTGATCAGTAGTATTACTGAACAGAAGCAGGTGCTGAAGTTTGCAGAAAGGATGTATATCTTTCTGCAGTTCTTTTCTAACAGTTTCCTCATAAACATGGCGGCGGGCAGCTTGAGGTTCTCTAAATTCACCTGGGAGCTTTACTACAATACTGTCCTTTTTTTTTTTTTTTTTTTTCCCCAAGCGGATTCGTGGTTAAGGTGGGGAGGGCATCTCAGGAGAGCAATAGTGGGTCTTCCCGGGAGAATGCAGGGTCTGTCTGCCCAAGGGCTGCCCAGGCAGCACTTGGAGTCGCTTTGGAGTGCCTCTAAATAAAGCCAGGTCCAAGCTGAGGATGGAGGCAGGATCTCCCCCTATTGACTGTCATGGGGAAGCGTGTAGAGGTGAGCACTGAGACCCAGTTGTGAGCTCCCTTCTAGGTTAGGAATCAAAATTAGAGGTTGACCAGATAGGAGCAGATTGTTCCCTGGCTGATTTGTGTGTCTGCATGCCTGAGGTTTTTGTTTATCTCCACTGGAGTTTTTGTTTATACACATTCTTCTATTCCATCGTGTGTGGTGGGAAGGTTAGGGGTTACCGTTTTTCCCACTTTAGAATGGAGAAATGGGTTCAGACAGGTATGTGACCTGAGTTGTGGGGCCGAGTCATCTGATGCAAGTCTAGTCCTCATTCCTGGGATTTGACTGGCCTTGAGCTCACCTTTGGACATCCTTTTGGTTTTGGGGAGAGTCAGGCCTTTGTGTTTCTCTCTCCATATATGTATTTTAACCATTGACCTTTCTACTGTAGCCGATCTTCTTTTATCTGTCTTTTCAGTAAAAGGTATCTCCCCCCGAGATCTCTTCTACAAGGAGCCACAAACCACCAAAGAGTTGGAGGTTAATTAGAGGAAATAGGTAATAGTTTGTCTCTGACTCAAGACCTGAAACTGTAGCTGGGCACTTAACCCAAGACCAGAGCAAAAGTGATTATCTTGCAATTCCACATTAGTTTGGGATCAAGTTAATATTTAAAGTGATGTTAAAGGAAGTAAAAAGGTGTTCCCTTTTTATTGCTGATCTCACATTTGGAGTTTCTAAACCTTCTATTTTTCCATTCTATTCATCTAAGAGAAAACCAATGTTAGTAGTAGTCAATCAATTAGTGCTTTAGGGGCCTTTTGCCTGCATGACTATTGTTGCTGAACTGAAGTGCTGCATTTTGGAGAGGAAAGAGGATGGGGTTTGCTTTGTGCCTAAGTTTGTGGACAGGTGATACATTGAAGCAAATCAATTAAAAAAGCAGTGTTGGTATTTGAGAGAGAGAAGGAGAATAAATGAATCATTTTGGTGATGTGTGTGTGTATGCATGTGTATCCATATCCATACATTTTTTGGTGCAGCCCATTTTTTGGGTTACGAAAATGGGGTCAAACTACATGTGTAGTTTTGTAAACTGCTTTCATTTCTGGGCACATTTTTTTAAATGCAGTCAATGGTGACCGCATTAGAATTTTGTGCCATATTTTATTTAGCCAATACTCTTTTGTGCATTATGTATTTAGGATGTTTCCAGATGTTTACTATTCTTATACAAATTGTATAATTGTGTGAAATTGAAAATGATATATGTTTTACGTTTACTACATATTGTCAGAGGCATCTCAGCAGAAAGTTTATACCAGTTTACAATCTCACCAGCAGAAAGCCTCAGAACCACTGGGCACTGTTGATATCTTTCATCTTGATTAATCTGATGGGTGAAAAATGATGTTTCCATGCTTTATTTGCATATCTTTATTTTTGCATGTTGATTGGTCATTTGTAATTCTGTCTGGGTGAATTGCCTTTTTTCTCGGTACTTGGTTTGTCTTTTATTGATATGAAAAGCTCTTTGTATCATAGTAATTTTTATTTCTGGCTGTCATATATTTTATAAACAAATTTTCTAGTTTATCATTCCCCCTTTTGACCCTGATTGTGTCATATCTTGCCACACAAAACCTTAAAATTTAGGTAGTCAGATTTATCCATTTTTTCCTTATATGTTGTATCTTTGGTGCCATGCTTGAGGGACCTTCCAATCTCAAGGTAATAAATATAATTCAGCAGTTTTAAAAAACATTTAAATCTAGGGGCGCCTGGGTGGCTCAGTCGGTTAAGCGGCCGACTTCCGCTCAGGTCATGATCTCACAGTCTGTGAGTTCGAGCGCCGCATCAAGCTCTGTGCTGACAGCTCAGAGCCTGGAGCCTGTTTCAGATTCTGTGTCTCCCTCTCTCTCTGCCCCTCCCCAGCTCATGCTCTGTCTCTCTCTGTCTCAAAAATAAATAAACGTTAAAAAAGATAAAATAAAAACATTTAAATCTTTAATCCATCTGAAATTTATTTTAGTATACAGAGTGAGGTTCGGGACAGAGGGGATCTTTTTTTTTTTTTTTTTTTTTTTTCTTTAAGCTGTTAAATGGTTTTAGCCAGTTGTCCTATTAATATTCATTGACTTTTTTCCCCTAGTGGTTTGAATTATATACTGAATTAGATACCAAAGTCTATTTCTGAATGTTCTCCTTTGTCCTGCTGATCTATTTCTGTGCCAATACCACCTGTTCCAACTTTAAAATAGGATTTTTAGTACCAAGTAAAATTAAGTTACCACTCTTTCTGTTAATTCTCAGATTATTCTCAGATCTTATTATATATTTATTCATGTATACATATTTATTATACATAAACTAAGGAATTATTTGGTCATATTCCCCCCAAAATCTTAATATTTTTTTTGGTTGGAGTGGGGGGCATGTGGTCAATAAAGAGTGCTCCTATCTCACAACATGGAATGTGACTCCATTTAATTTTGTGTGTGTCCCTCTCTAGAGTATTCTAGTTTTCAATTTACAAGGTGGCTTATGCTTATTTTGTGTTATGTATATCTAGGTATTTTCTATTTTGTTATCCTGGCCTCTTAAGTCACTCAGCTCCTGCCCCTGAACGTGTATCCCATGGCCTCTCACTGCTGGTGTTCCTGGAGATGTCCTGCCCTGGAAGTCTGTCCTTTTTTGGGAGAAGTCACACCAAGGTGTCTCCCCCAACATAATTACTTTCCCAGGTATCCACTGGACTCATGGGATCCTTCCATGCCAAATGGAGGACCGCCTGCTCTCATAGGTCACTCCAGCCACACAAGTTTCCTTATTCATTTGACCCTTTGTCCTCCCATTAGTGGAAGTGTACCTTGTTCCCAGTGTGGATCCCCCTTTTTTGTCCTACTGCTGCCCTGACAGCCTCAGCTTCTTGACCCTTGAGTTTCTTATCCTTGGAATCCGCTACCAGGCCAGCGTGTCTTCCAAAGGTTCACGGGACACAAGTCAGAAACTCCGAGTGTGGGGTCCCCTTGAAGCTTCTCTTTCCAGGCTGAGGAAAGATCCCCTTGTCATTGTGGTGGGGGATTGAAAATTCTTGGGACACCAGTGGCTTTCTCCAAGGAATTTCTCTCTTTGGACCTTTTCCATTTAAATCACTTTACATCCTGGATATCAGGTGTCGTAAGACTATTTAAAAAACCTCATTTCAGAATGTGGAAGTATTGGCAACCTATTATTTTCAGTTTCTTAGAAATTTGGTCAAAACAAAAAGTCCTTGGGGCGCCTGGGTGGCGCAGTCGGTTAAGCGTCCGACTTCAGCCAGGTCACGATCTCGCGGTCCGTGAGTTCGAGCCCCGCGTCGGGCTCTGGGCTGATGGCTCAGAGCCTGGAGCCTGTTTCCGATTCTGTGTCTCCCTCTCTCTCTGCCCCTCCCCCGTTCATGCTCTGTCTCTCTCTGTCCCAAAAATAAATAAATGTTGAAAAAAAAACAAAAAAAAACCAAAAAAAACCCCAAAAAGTCCAATTAGGGGTCAAAGGACATGAAACTATAGCTCACAAAAAAGAAATGCAAATGGCTCTAAAACATTTAAAAAAAAAGATGTTCAACCCCACTTTTAAGAAAAATGCAAATTAGTAAGATATCATTTCTTAGCTATCAATTTGAGGGAAATCCAGAAGTTTAACAACACACTCCACACACTCTCTTTTTTTTTTTTTTTTTGAGAGAGCGATCATGAATGGGGTACAGCGGCAGAGGGAGAGAGAGAGAATCTTAAGCAGGCTCAATGCCCAGCACAGAGCCCAACGCGAGGCTCAATTCCATGACCCTGGGATCATGACCTGAGCAAAAATCAAGAGTCAGATGCTCAACTGACTGAGCCAAGTGCCCCCAAAAATTTCCTTTTTTTTTAATTTTATTTTTTATTTTTTTTAAATTTACATCCAAATTAGTTAGCATATAGTGAAACAATGATTTCAGGAGTAGATTCCTTAATGCCCCTTACCCATTTAGCCCATAACCCCTCCCACAACCCCTCTAGCAACCCTCAGTTTGTTCTCCATATTTATGAGTCTCTTCTATTTTGTCCCCCTCCCTGTTTTTATATTATTTTTGTTTCCCTTCCCTTATGTTCATCTGTTTTGTCTATTAAAGTCCTCATATGAGTGAAGTCATATGATTTTTGTCTTTCTCTGACTAATTTCACTTAGCATAATACCCTGCAGTTCCATCCACGTAGTTGCAAATGGCATGATTTCATTCCTTTTGATTGCCGAGTAATCACCACACACACACACACACACACACACACACACCACATCTTCTTTATCCATTCATCCATCAGTGGACATTTGGGCGCTTTCCATACTTTGGCTATTGTTGATAGTGCTGCTATAAACATGGGGGTGCATGTGTCCCTTCAAAACAGCATACCTGTATCCCTTGGATAAATACCTGGTAGTGCAATTGCTGAGTGATAAGGTAGTTCTATGTTTAAATTTTTGATGAACCTCCATAGTGCTTTCCAGAGTGGCTACACCAGTTTGAATTCCCACCAGCAGTGCAAAAGAGATCCTCTCTGCATCCTTGCCAACATCTGTTGTTCCCTGAGTTGTTGATGTTAGCCATTCTGACAGGGGTGAGGTGGTATCTCATTGTGGTTGTGTTTTGTATTTCCTTTACGATGAGTGATGTTGAGCATTTTTTCATGTGTCAGTTGGCCATCTAGATGTCTTCTTTGGAGAAGTGTCTATTCATGTCTTTCACCCATGTCTTCACTGGATTATTTGTTTTTTGGGTGTTGAGTTTGATAAGTTCTTTACAGATTTTGGATACTAACCCTTTATCTGATATGTCATTTGCAAATACCTTCTCCCATTCTATCAGTTGCCTTTTAGTTTTGCTGATTGTTTCCTTTGCTGTGCAGAAGCTTTTTATTTTGATGAGGTCCCAATAGTTCATTTTTTCTTTTGTTTCCCTTGCCTCTGGAGACGGGTTGAGTAAGAAGTTGCTGCAGACATGATCAAAGAAGTTTTTGCCTGCTTTCCCCTTGAGAATTTTGATGGCTTCCTGTCTTACATTGAGGTCTTTCATCCATTTTGAGTTTCTTCTTGTGTATGGTGTAAGAAAGTGGCCCAGGTTCATTCTTCTGCATGTCACTGTCCAGTTTTCCCAGCACCATTTGCTGAAGAGACTGTTTTTATTCCATGGATATTCTTCCCTGCTTTGTGAAAGATTAGTTGGCCATACGTTTGTGGGTCCATTTCTGGGTTCTCTATTCTGTTCCATTGATCTGAGTGTCTGTTCTTGAGTAAGTCTGGGATTGTGATGCCTCCTGCTTTGATTTTCTTTTTGAAGATCGCTTTGGCTATTCAGGGTGTTTTCTGGTTCCGTGCAAATTTTAGGATTATTTGTTCTAGCTCTGTGAAGAATGCTGGTGTTATTTTGATAGGGATTGCATTGAATATGTAGACTGCTTTGGGTAGTATCGACATTTTAACAATATTTGTTCTTCCTATCCGCGAGCATGGAATCTTTTTCCATTTTTTTGTGTCTTCTTCAGTTTCTTTCATAAGCTTTCTCTAGTCTCCAGTGTATAGATTTCTCACCTCTTTGGTTAGATTTATTCCTAGGTATTTTATGTTTTTTTGTGCAACTGTAAATGGGATCGATTCCTTGATTTCTCTTTCTGTCGCTTCATTGTTGGTGTATAGGAATGCAACCGATTTCTGTGCATTGATTTTATATCCTGAGACTTTGCTGAATTCACGAATCGGTTCTAGCAGTTTTTTGGTGGAATCTTTTGGGTTTTCTGTATAGAGTATCATGTCATCTGCGAAGAGTGAAAGTTTGACCTCCTCCTGGCCGATTTGGATGCCTTTTATTTCTTTGTGTTGTCTGATTGCAGAGGCTAAGACTTCCAATACTATGCTGAATAACAGTGGCGAGAGTGGACATCCCTGTCTTGTTACTGACTTTAGGGGGAAAGCGCTCAGTTTTTCCCCATTGAGGATGATATTAGCATTGGGTTGTTCATATATGGCTTTTATGATCTCAAGGTATGTTCGTTCTACCCCTACTTTCTTGAGGGTTTTTATCAAGAAACGATGCTGTATTTTGTCAAATGCTTTCTCTGCATCTACTGATAGGATCATCTGGTTCTTGTCCTTTCTTTTATTGATGTGATAAATCACGTTAATTGATTTGCAGATATTGAACCAGCCCTGCATCCCAGGTATAAATCCCACTTGGTCATGGTGAATAATTTTTTTAATGTATTGTTGGATCCGGTTGGCTAATATCTTGAGGATTTTTGCATCCATGTTCATCAGGGAAATTGGTCTATAGTTCTCCTTTTTAGTGGGGTCTCTGTCTGGTTTTGGAATCAAGGTAATGCTGGCTTCATAGAAAGAGTTTGGAAGTTTTCCTTCCCTTTCTATTTTTTGGAACATCTTCAAAAGAATAGGTGTTAACTCTTCCTTAAATGTCTGGTAGAATTCCCCTGGAAGGCCATTTGGCCCTGGACTCTTGTTTTTTTTTTGGCAGATTTTTGATTACTAATTTGATTTCCTTAATGGTTATGGGTCTGTTGAAATTTTCTATTTCTTCCTGTTTCAGTTTTGGTAGTGTATATGTTTCTAGGAATTTGTCCATTTCTTCCAGATTACCCATTTTATTGGCATATAATTGCTCATAATATTCTCTTATTGTTTTTATTTCTGTTTTGTTGGTTGTGATCTCTCCTCTTTCATTCTTGATTTTATTTATTTGGGTCCTTTCCTTTTTCTTCTTGATCAAATTGGCTAGTGGTTTATCAATTTTGTTAATTCTTTCAAAGATCAGCTTCTGGTTTCATTGATCTGTTCTGTTTTTTTGGTTTTGATAGCATTAATTTCTGCTCTAATCTTTATTATTTCCTGTCTTCTGCTGGTTTTGGGTTTTATTTGCTGTTGTTTTTCCAGCTCCTTAAGGCGTAAGGTTAGGTTGTGTATCTGAGATCTTTCTTCCTTCTTTAGGAAGGCCTGGATTGCTATACACTTTCCTCTTATGACCGCCTTTGCTGCGTCCCAGAGGCTTTGGGTTGTGGTGTTATCATTTTCATTGACTTCCATATACTTTTTAATTTTCTCTTTAACTGCTTGGTTAGCCCATTCATTCCTTAGTAGCATGTTCTTCAGTCTCCAAGTATTTGTTACCTTTCCAAATTTTTTCTTGTGTTTGATTTCGAGTTTCTTAGTGTTATGGTCTGAAAATAATGCATGGTATGATCTTGATCTTTTTGTACTTACTTAGAGCTGATTTGTGTCCCGGTATATGGTCTATTCTGGAGAACGTTCCATGTGCACTGGAGAAGAATGTATATTCCACTGCTTTAGGATGAAATGTTCTGAACATATCTGTTAAGTCCATCTGGTCCAGTGTGTCATTCAAAGCCATTGTTTCCTCGTCGATTTTTTGATTAGATGATCTGTGCATTGCTGTGAGTGGGGTATTGAAGTCTCCTACTATTATGGTATTACTATCAGTCAGTTTCTTTATGTTTGTGATTAATTGATTTATATATTTGGGTGCTCCCACATTTGGTGCATAAATGTTTACAGTTGTTAGGTCTTCTTGATCTATAGACCCCTTGATTATGATATAACGCCCTTCTGCATCTCTTGATACAGTCTTTATTTTAAAGTCTAAATTGTCTGATATAAGTATGGCTGCTCTGGCTTTCTTTTTTTGACCATTAGCATGATAGATGGTTCTCAATCCCCTTATTTTCAATCTGAAGGTGTCTTTAGGTCTAAAGTGGGTCTCTTGTAAACAGCATATAGATGGATCTTGTTTTCCTATCCATTCTGTTACCCTATGTCTTTTGATTGGAGCATTGAGTCCATTGACGTTTGGAGTGAGTACTGAAAGATATGAATTTATTGCCATTTTGATGCTCATTGAGTTGGAGTTTCTGGTGGTATTCTCTGGTCCTTTCTAATCTTTTGTTGCTTTTGGTATTTATTTATATATATACATATTTTCTTTTCATCTTTTCTCCCCTCAGAGAGTCCCCCTTAAAATTTCTTGCAGGGCTGGTTTAGTGGTCACAAACTCCTTTAATTTTTGTTTGTCTGGGAAACTTTTCATCTCTCCTTCTATTTTGAATGACAGCCTTGCTAGATAAAGAATTCTTGGCTGCATATTTTTCTGATTCAGCACACTGAATATATCCTGCCACTCCTTTCTGGCCTGCCAAGTTTCTGTGGATAGGTCTGCTGCAAACCTGATCTGTCTTCCCTTGTAGGTTAGGGGCTTTTTTTCCTTGCTGCTTTCATGATTCTCTCCTTGCCTGAGTATTTTGTGAATTTGACTATGGTATGCCTTGTTGATGGTCAGTTTTTGTTGAATCTAATGTGGGTCCTCTGTGCTTCCTGGATTTTGATGTCTGTGTCTTTCTCCAGGTTAGGGAAGTTTTCTCCTATGATTCGCTCACATAACCCTTCTACCCCTATTTCTCTCTTCCTCTTCTGGGACCCCTATGATTCTGATGTTGTTCCTTTTTAATGAGTCACTGATTTCTCTAGTTCTTAAAATCGTGCTCTTTTGCCTTAATCTCCATCTTTTTTTCTGCTTTGTTATTCTCTGTAAGTTTGTCCTCTATATCGCTGATTCTTTGTTCTGCATTGTCCATCCTTGCCACCGCTACATCCATCTGTGATTGCAGCTCAGTTATAGCATTTTTTATTTCATTCTGGCTATTTTTTACTTCTTTTATCTCTGCAGAAAGGGATTCTAATCTATTTTCGACTCCAGCTAGTATTCTCATTATCGTGATTCTAAATTCTGATTCAGACATCTTGCTTGTATCTGTGTTGGTTAAATCCCTGGCTGTCGTCTCTTCATGCTCTTTCTTTTGGGGTGAATTCCTTCTTTTTGTCATTTTGAAGGGAGAAAGGGAATTAATGAGGTAGAAAAATTGAAATTAAAAAAAGATTTAAAAAATATTAAAAATTAAACACACACACACAAATCGAATAGATGATGCTAGATCCTAGGTGTGTTTTGGTCTGGGTGTTAAAAGTGGTTTGACAGATTCGAGAGAAAAAAAGGGGGGGGGGGGTGGATGGAAGGAAATCGTTTGAGAATTAAAAAAAATGAATACACTGAAGTAGACTAAAATCAGACGATGGGGGTAAAATAGAATTTGAAAAAATACATGCGAAAGGAAAGAATATAGTAGAAAATATTAAAGAAAAATATTTTTAATAAAAATTAAAAATAAATATGAATTTTTTCATTGTATTTAAGAAAAAAGAAAAGAAACGAAAAAGAGAAGAATAAAAAAAGAAAAAAAAATCGTTTGAAAATTTGAAAAAGTGAATACACTGTAGTAGACTAAAATAAAATGATGGGAGTAAGAATTTGAAAAAATTTACATAAAAGCAAAAAATATAGTAATAAAAATTAAAAATATTTTTAAAAGAGATTGGAAGTAAAAGTGAAGTTTTTCTCTTTCTGCATTCAAGAAAAAGAAATGAAAAACAAAAAAAAGAAAAAAAGGAAATTGAAAATTTGAAAAGGTGAATACACTGAAGTAGACTATAATAAAATGATGGAAGTAAAGTAGAATTTGAAAAAATTTACACAAAAGTAAAAAATATAGTAATAAAACTTAAAGACAGATATTTTTAATAAAAATTGGAAATAAAAATGAATTTTTTCTCTTTCTGTATTCAAGAAAAAGAAAAGAATTGTAAAAGAGAAAAAGGAAAAAGAAAAAATATATAATAGATGAACCTGCTAACAGATTGAAGTAGGACTGAAATTGCTTTGTTTTCCCCTAGAAGTCAGTCTATGTAGCTCTTTATAGTCCATAAATTAAGCCGGTATGAGGCTTGTGTTCTTGAAGAGCGAAGTTGGCCCAGTTGGGCGGGGCTCGGTGTAACAGCTCCACTCTCCACTAGATGGCGCTGCTAGCCTACTGGGGTGGATTGTTGCAGTGCTTGTAGGTGCGTATGCGCATGCGCGGGAGCGGTGAAAATGGCGCCACCCAGTTACCCATTCTGTTCTCCCGGATCAGCAATCGTGTACCGGTCCTCTGTCTTCAGCTCTCGTCCACTCCCCACTTTTTCACTCTCTGTGACCAGGCCCCAGGCAGTACCTTCTCCCAAGTTTTGTCTCAGATGCGGCTGTTTTCCCCGGCCCCTTGCTTCCGAAGGACTGTGGGTTTGACCCGTTCCGCCCCTCTGCAGGAGGGTCTCCCCGAGCAATGGCCGAATGAGCAATGGCTGAATGTCGGCTGCAACCAGGAATGCCTGCTGGACCCTGCTGTTGCTGGTGCCCCGAGACTGCGGCCAGGTGCCAGCCCGCCCCAGGAAAAGTTCATGAGACAGTGTAGCAGCAGCGTTTCAGGGATTATGGAAAATCACAACACACATCTGGCACCAGACTTCACCCTCAACGACCTTGCCCCAGTACCAGCGAATGTGGCTGCCTTCCGGGGTCTGCTGGGACCAGGTGGCTTCAACAGTCTCTACCAAATGTCCCTTCCAGCAGTGGAACCGCTTTTCCCTGTGTGGCCTCAGAACCTCCCGGACCCCACTCTGTTCCTGGGGATTCGCCCTTCCCACCAGAGCACCGCCAGGTATCGAGCTGCGGAGTTGCAGCCTTTGTGCTCCCCTTGTTTACAGTCTTAATGGAGTTTAAGCCCTCTCTCCTCTCTCCCTTTTTAATTTAGTCCCTGCGGCTGTTTCCAATTATCCACTTTCTCTCCAGCTGCTTTTGGGAATGGGTGCTTTTCCCGTATGCTCCCCCCTCCCCAGTCTCCGTCCTCTCTCCACCTGCAAAAGGGGTTCCTTACCTTTCGTGGCTTCTCGCTCCCCAAGTTCAGCTCTCCGCACCGTGTACCTGCTGAATTCTGTGGTTCAGGTTGTGCAGATTGTTGTGTTAATCCTCCAATCAGTTTTCTAGGTGTGTAGGATGGTTTAGTGTTGGTCTGGCTGTATTTCGTGGATGTGAAACACACAAAAAGCTTCCATGCTATTCTGCCATCTTGGCTCCTCCCCCAACATACTTCCTCTTGAGGCTGTGGGGAAGCAGGCACTCAAACATTGTTAGAGAGGTTATGGAATGGTACAACCTCTATGAAAAGGAAGGGAACCTGACAATACTTACATTGCTTTTGTCCAGGTGCCTTTATCCTGGACAGGATAAAGAATTCCCACTTCTTGTAGGTTCACTTGCATATGTTGAAAATGACACACGTACAGGGTTACTTGCTGTGACCTAGTTCATAATCACAAAAGCAGAGAAACAACCCATATGCCTCTCCAGAGGAAATGAACAATGATATCTCCATGTAACACAGTGGAATAACCATGCAGTTGTGGAAAGGGAATGGAGAAGAGCTTTATGTACTGATATGGAGAGATTTGTAAGATAGATATTTTTTTAAATGTTTATTTTTGAGATGGAGAGAGACACACACCCAGTGTGAGTGGGGAAGGAGCAGAGAGAAGGAGACACAGAATTCAAAGCAGGCTCCAGGCTCTGAGCTGTCAGCACAGAGCCTGACATGGGATTTGAACCCACAAACCATGAGATCATGACCTGAGCTGAAGTTGGACACTTAACTGAGACACCCAGGAATCCCTCTAAGATAAATTGTTTTAATGAGAAGAGCAAGGTAGAGAATACTGGATATGGTATGCTATGCTTTGTGTAAGAGGGGAAATGAAAATATGTATTCAATTTTGTATAAAGAAACACTGGAACAATAACAGTGAATTAATGAAAATGTTTACAAATAGAGCAAGGAATAATGGGGTGGAGGTGGACAGGGTGAAAGTGAGTCTTTTGAGTGTTTATCTTATTTTGTTGTGATTTTTTTTTTTTCATTTTATTTTAGAGCAAGGGAGCACAAGCAGAGGGTTGGGGAAAAGGGAGAGAGAGAGAGACAGAATCTTAAGCAGACTGTATGCTCAATATAGAGCCCAACACAGGGCTTGATCCCACAGCCCTAAGAGCATGACCTGAGCCAAAATCAAGAGTTGGACGCTCAATCGACTGACCCACCCAAGCACCCCACCGAAGTATTATTTTAAACAAAAATATTTTCCTCCTTAATTCTGTGGCCAGCTGTTAACTTAAACATTACATATTTGGCTTTCTTTCTTCTTTTTTTTAATGTGTATTTATTTATTTTTGAGAGAGAAATAGAGAGTGGGCAGGGGAGGGACAGAGAGAGAAAGAGGGAATCCCAAGCAGGCTCCATACTGTTAGCACAGAGCCCACTGCCAGGTTCGAACTTATGAACCATGAGATCATGACCTGAGCTGAAATCGAGTCAGGCGCTTAACTGACTGAGCCACCCAAGCACCCCTACATATTTGGCCTTCTGAAATTTTCCCGAAGCTGCTTATTATTGAGTTTATTTTTCCTTGCTGCACAGTAGTAATTCAGATTTCTTAAAAGCTGTTTGTGAATCTTTGGTAATGTGACTTTGGGAGACAACTAGAAACTAGAAAGTGAATTTTTATAAGAGAAATATAGTAAAGACTATATATGCTTATAGCCATGTGTTAATTTTCTATTTGCTATGTATCAAATTACCACAAACTTAGTGGCTTAAAACAATACACACTTACTGTGCCCCAGTTTGTATGGGTCAAGAGTCCAGGTTTAGTTTAGTTGGATTCTCTGCTCAAGGTATCACAAGTCTGCAGTCAAGGTATTGGCTAGGTTGCATTTTCAGCTGGAGGTTCGACTGAGGAAAATTTCTCTAACGTGCTTATATAGATTGTTGGCAGTGTTCATTTCCTTGTGGTTGTAGGGCTGGGGGGGTCCCAACATTTTGCTGGCTGGTGGCTGGTGGCTCAGGTCCTAGATGCCTGGATGCCTGTTTGTCTGCCACATGGGCTTCCTGAACACAACTGTCTAGTTCATCAAGCCAGCAACGAGAATCTATGGCTGCAGGGAGGTGTTCAGTCCCTCTTTTAAAGGGCTTTCATCTAAGTTAGGCCCACCCAGGATAATCTCCTTTTTAACTAACTAAAAATTGGGGCACCTGGGTGGCTCAATTGGTTAAGTGTCCGACTTCATCTCAGGTCATGATCTCATGGTTTGTGAGTTGAGCACCACATCAGGCTCTCTGCTGTCAGCGCAGAGCCTGCTTCAAATCTTCTGTCCCCCTCTCTCTGCCCTTCCCCTGCTCATGTGCTCTCTCTCTCTCTCTGTCTCTCAAAAATAAATAAACGTTAAAAAATAATAAATTTAATTAAAAATTAACTAATTGGCCTTAATTATGTCTATAAAATCCTTTCATTTGTGCTGTATTCTGTTGGTTAGAAATAAGTTCCAATGGAGGGGGACATCTGATGTGAACACTAGGGGGCTGGGATTGTGGGCCATTTTAGATTTCTGCCTACTACAAGTTGCTAAAGAAAAAAATCAATGATAAACTTTAAACCCCACCACAGTATTTCCTGGGTCCTTCTGACAGGGCTATTTGACTTTATGGCCAAACCCTAGGGCATAATTCTGTTCTCTCTAGGGAGAGGTGCCAAGGCTTACAGGAGTAGAAATGGTCAATGGCCCTGAGATTTTTAAGAAGGCAACTGGGTCTGTAAGACTGCTTTCTTAACTTTGACTGAATGCATTCACTTGGGTGAGGTACAGAGATTTTGGGGGAGGGAAAGGGTGCCATTTCTCTGTGTCCCTGGGCGCGTATCCTTTGGGTTAACAGGATTCAGGATTTGTGAGCTTGGCCTGAAAAAGTCTATCTCTGCCAGACTTGAGAGAAGTGGTGTGTGGCCCGGTGGGTTAGCTCTGTCCTATAGTCCCTGGAAGCGGCCATCCTGAGTCTTGGTGAACTGGTCAGAGTAAGGCAACATTGACCAGACTCAAGGCTTCCAGATGGTGGCCAGAGCTCCAGGCATCAGAGCTGGAGAGCACAAAGGTCCTCCCCAGCTCCCAGGACCCTCCCTAGCCAAGGACTTGTTAGTAGGTGTATGCAGCAGAGAGTGGATGGGGCTGAGGGCAAAGCAGTCAAAACTCTTAGCCACCAGCTGTGACTCCCTGGTCCAAAATGCCTTCTGGTGAAGAGTGGACCCAAGAACCTGAAAGAGGGCTGAGTTTCAAGAGCCAAGGGAATTTGGCTTTTTGGGGGATGGGTTGTGTTAGCTGTGGCTTGGGATCCTATAGGGATTAGCACCAGATGAGTCCAGGGCCCTTGTGGTTTGCAGGGACTTTGCCATGCTGGTGATGGTCAGGGACAGTGGGAGATACTTCACTATGTTGCCTTCTGGCTAAAGAAGGGCAGCGTGCAGGGCAGGGGAATTGTTATCACGGAGCCTAGGAAGGGGCATTGGCTGGGCAGTGCAAGTCCTGAGCTGAACAAGGAAGACCACGTGCTGGTCCTGGTCGCAGAACATACATGTCCACACTGTGTATGGCCCTGTAAGGGAGATGGTGCATGGGGCTGTCAGGTTCCAAGACTCCAGCCTGTCTCCAGCTTGCTACCAAGGGTACAAAGCAGCTGAGTCTGACTTGGCTGCCTGTGATCTGTGTTCATCAGCATTCTTACTGGATTTCTCTTGGAAAATTAATACATAGCCATCTGGTCTATCAGTCTGAGTTTGGTGCATCTGAAATAATTGGCTGGATTAGATAGAAGCTGAAGGAACTCCACAAAGGCAAAAGGACCAGCCCCATACCGATCTCATGAGACTATATCTCAGTCTCCATTTCCTCCATCTTCCTCCACTTCCCCTCATTTCTACAGCCACTCCTCTGGCCTCCTCTCCCTCCACCCCCAGGCTGCTGCTGCTGAGCCCTGCAGGTCTCATGGAGAAGCCACTCAGATAGGGTTGGAGTTAGATGCAGAGCTGGAACCCACAGTGGAGATATAGCCAGGAGAGCATGGGAGGCTCAGTGAGAGCCAACCATAGAAAGATCAAGGCTTATAACATATAAAAGAAATAGAGACCCACTTCTAGAGGGAAGGAGGTAGCCTGCCTTCCTGGAAGGATGCATGAAGCTGAACAGCCTTGAGGAGTTGACTGACAGCTGGGGAGTTGGTCTGGCAGTGTGGTCTATATTGACTGTATTGCATACTTCACTTTCTAAGGTTGACCAGGGAGGTCATCGTCCTCAGCCTCTGCCTGCAAGTGGGTTGCCAAATGGCCCTTTATTGCCCATGCAGCTTTCATCAGCTTGGTCACCAGGTGATTGCCCTCAATCCCTGAGACTTCACTGGTTTCCCATGAACATTGGGTTCATAGTACCTCTTGTCTGCCACTGCAAGCTAGCCTGTGTTTTAGGAAACTCTAACAAACTTTCCAAATGGACTTACCTTTTTTGCTGTAGGACTTCTGCTTTGCATGATCACTTGCTTGGTCAGCCACGAGGCTGCATGCTGATAAATCAGAAGTAAAATAAGTTGTTTGAAGTGAGCGACAGGAAAAAGAACTGATTTTGAGCAGATACTTTCTGAGTGAAATGAGAGCCTGAGACATGAGTCTGAAGAACAGGATGCCAACTTTCAAGCATTTCAACCAGGAAGCTCCAAAATTCTCTGAGCTCAGTGAATTCCCATTTAATTCTGAGGAGGCTCCTCAGGGACCTAGTGAGTTGTTTTTTTTTTTTTACCATAACACAAGGGATGGGGTTTGATGCACAGTGAAAGAAATCATAGCTTAAGTTAGTCTGAGTTTTACCATATTTTGGAAATGCTCCAAATAGGCCACATCCTCTAAGACCATAGTCTGTAGATTATTATTCTTTTTTATTATTCTCAGGAATAAACATGCTGAATCACCACAGGTTTTTGTTTGTTTGTTTAATGTTTATTTTCTTTATTTTTGAGAGAGAGAGAAAGAGACAGAAAAGAGCAGGGGAGGGGCAGAGAGAGAGGGAGACACAGAATCTGAAGCAGGCTCTAGGCTCTGAGCTGTCAGCACAGAGCCCAACTCAGGGCTCAAACCCACAAACCGTTAGATCATGACCTAAGCCAAAGTCATATGCTTAACTGACTGAGCCACCTGGATGCCTGTGGTCTGCTTTTAGCTACTAGTTTCCCGTATGTCATTGTCCGGTTGGTTTGGAGCATCCTGGGTCCACCTTGAGCCCACTTTACAGCCTGTGTGGCATTTGGAGATGTGCATTATTGGTGGTCTTCCTTGCTAAGGATAAAGCTTTGGTGGCAATTTCAAATCACCGAGGAATGATGGATTTTTAGGAAAGGGTGGGAATAAGTGTCTAACCATTTGGGAAAAACTTGTTTGCAATAAATATGGCTAACAAAAGAGTTAAGAGCCCAATTACATGGAAGTCTTACACATCAGTAAGAAAAACTGTAAGCTCCTCCTGCAAGGGGGGAAGATGATCAGATAGTTCACAACAAGTATGCTGACATTTTTCTCTGGAAGTCATACCTGAATGTTTTAGTTTTTCTTGCACCAGTAAAAACAGAGCAATCGATGAAGAACCTGAGAACATTGGAGTAGGAAGCCAGGTGAACATCAGACACAGCTGACCAACATTTTCACTATCTAAAGGCTAGGTGTGATTTTCATCCTAGCTCACACAGTGTGTATCTTTAATTTCTATATTTCCAGATAATTTTTTTTTTTTTTTTTTTTTTTTTTTTTTTTTTTTTTGCCTACTACTCCTCTAATTGATGGCTTCCAATTGGTCACATCTCTCTGGGTCATATTTCTTAAACCCAAAGGAAGGCTTGATGTGCGTCCCCCATATTAAGCATGCTCGAGAAGCTTCCCCATATAGTTTCAAAGATATGAGACTGGAAGTGTAAAATCCAGTCCAGTCTGTTGTCAATTTATCATTCATTCTGAAACAAACTAGTGGGTTTTTTTGCTTTCCTTTTGACCCTGAATTTCCCCTGTATTGAGAAATCAGTCTAACCTTCATTTCACAACACCCAGCATATATCTGACTGAGTGCCTTCTGTGATGGGAGTTCAGAGTGACAAGCAGAATGACAGGAAGCAATGCAGGAGGCCAGCAAATCCACTACTCAGATGGATTTGGGGCTGGGCCTTGAATGATTAGTAGGATTTTGTCCAGTGGAGAAGACCAGGAGGGAAATGCTGGTAATGGGGGTGGGGGTATAAGAATGTGAACAAAGGCATGAAATTTCAATAAGATTTTTTTTTAATTTTAACTTGTTTTATTTTTTATTTTTTTTAAATTTACATCCAAATTAGCATACACTGCAACAGTGATTTCAGGAGTAGATTCCTTAATGCTCCTTACCCATTTAGCCCATACCCCCACCCACAACCCCTCCAGCAACCCTCAGTTTGTTCTCCATATTTATGAGTCTCTTATGCTTTGTCCCCCTCCCTGTTTTTATATTATTTTTGTTTCCCTTCCCTTATGTTCATCTGTTTTGTCTATTAAAGTCCTCATATGAGTGAAGTCATATGATTTTTGTCTTTCTCTAATTTCACTTAGCATAATACCCTGCAGTTCCATCCATGTAGTTGCAAATGGCATGATTTCATTCTTTTTGATTGCTGAGTAATACTCCACTATGTATGTATGGGTGTGTATATATATACATACACACACCCATACATACATAGTGGAGTATTACTCGGCAATATGTGTGTGTATGTGTGTGTGTATGTGTATATATATACACATATATATGTATATACATATATATACATATACATATGCACACACACACACACACACACACATACATACACACCACATCATCTTTATCAATTCATCCATCGAGGGACACTTGGGTTCTTTCCGTACTTTGTTTGGCTATTATTTATACTGCTGCTATAAACATGGGGGTGCATGTGTCCCTTCGAAACAGCATACCTGTATCCCTTGGATAAATACCTAGTAGTGCAATTGCTGAGTGATAAGGTAGTTCTATGTTTAAATTTTTGAGGAACCTCCATAGTGCTTTCCAGAGTGGCTACACCAGTTTGAATTCCCACCAGCAGTGCAAAAGAGATCCTCTCTGCATCCTTGCCAACATCTGTTGTTCCCTGAGTTGTTGATATTAGCCATTCTGACAGGGGTGAGGTGGTATCTCAGTGTGGTTATGTTTTGTATTTCCTTTATGATGAGTGATGTTGAGCATTTTTTCATGTGTCGGTTGTCCATCTGGATGTCTTCTTTGGAGAAGCGTCTCTTCATGTCTTTCACCCATGTCTTCACTGGATTATTTGTTTTTTGGGTGTTGAGCTTGATAAGTTCTTTACAGATTTTGGATACTAACCCTTTATCTGATATGTCATTTGCAAATATCTTCTCCCATTCTGTCAGTTGCCTTTTAGTTTTGCTGATTGTTTCCTTTGCTGTGCAGAAGCGTTTTATTTTGATGAGGTCCCAATAGTTCATTTTTTCTTTTGTTTCCCTTGCCTCTGGAGACGTGTTGAGTAAGAAGTTGCTGCAGGCAAGATCAAAGAGGTTTTTGCCTGCTTTCTCCTTGAGAATTTTGATGGCTTCCTGTCTTACATTGAGGTCTTTCATCCATTTTGAGTTTCTTCTTGTGTATGGTGTAAGAAAGTGGCCCAGGTTCATTCTTCTGCATGTCACTGTCCAGTTTTCCCAGCACCATTTGCTGAAGAGACTGTTTTTATTCCATGGATATTCTTCCCTGCTTTGTGAAAGATTAGTTGGCCATACGTTTGTGGGTCCATTTCTGGGTTCTCTATTCTGTTCCATTGATTTGAGTGTCTGTTCTTGTGCCAGTACCATACTGTCTTGGTGATTAGAGCTTTGTAGTCTAGCTTTAAGTCTGGGATTGTGATGCCTCCTGCTTTGATTTTCTTTTTGAAGATCGCTTTGGCTATTTGGGGTGTTTCTGGTTCCATGAAAATTTTAGGATTATTTGTTCTAGCTCTGTGAAGAATGCTGGTGTTACTTTGATAGGGATTGCATTGAATATGTAGACTGCTTTGGGTAGTATCGACATTTTAACAATATTTGTTCTTCCTATCCAGGAGCATGGAATCTTTTTCCATTTTTTTGTGTCTTCTTCAGTTTCTTTCATAAGCTTTCTCTAGTCTCCAGTGTATAGATTTCTCACCTCTTTGGTTAGATTTATTCCTAGGTATTTTATGTTTTTTTGTGCAACTGTAAATGGGATCGATTCCTTGATTTCTCTTTCTGTCGCTTCATTGTTGGTGTATAGGAATGCAACCGATTTCTGTGCATTGATTTTATATCCTGAGACTTTGCTGAATTCACGAATCGGTTCTAGCAGTTTTTTGGTGGAATCTTTTGGGTTTTCCGTATAGAGTATCACGTCATCTGTGAAGAGTGAAAGTTTGACCTCCTCCTGGCTGATTTGGATGCCTTTTATTTCTTTGTGTTGTCTGATTGCAGAGGCTAAGACTTCCAATACTATGCTGAGTAACAGTGGCGAGAGTGGACATCTCTGTCTTGTTACTGACCTTAGGGGGAAAGTGCTCAGTTTTTCCCCATTGAGGATGATATTAGCATTGGGTTGTTCATATATGGCTTTTATGATCTCAAGGTATGTTCGCTCTATCCCTACTCTGTTGAGGGTTTTTATCAAGAAAGGATGCTGTATTTTGTCAAATGCTTTCTCTGCATCTACTGAGAGGATCATCTGGTTCTTGTCCTTTCTTTTATTGATGTGGTGAATCACATTAATTGTTTTGCGGATATTGAACCAGCCCTGCATCCCAGGTATAAATCCCACTTGGTCATGGTGAATAATTTTTTTAATGTATTGTTGGATCCGGTTGGCTAATATCTTGAGGATTTTTGCATCCATGTTCATCAGGGAAGTTGTTCTATAGTTCTCCTTTTTAGTGGGGTCTCTGTCTGGTTTTGGAATCAAGGTAATGCTGGCTTCATAGAAAGAGTTTGGAAGTTTTCCTTCCCTTTCTATTTTTTGGAACATCTTCAAAAGAATAGGTGTTAACTCTTCCTTAAATGTCTGGTAGAATTCCCCTGGAAGGCCATCTGGCCCTGGACTCTTGTTTGTTGGCAGATTTTTGATTACTAATTTGAACACAGTGGAGGAGCTAGAGAGGAAGGCCCAATGTGAAGGAGACATCACCAACATAAAAACCAAAGGAGGTGATGGTGACCTGGATTGGCTGGTTTGGAGGGTGCAGGGAAGGAGGTATAGGAAGGGAAGATCTGCTTATTAAGCCTTTCAAAATAACAAAATAACATTTAGAAAGAAGAGAACATCTGCTAGACAAATTGTGACTCTAATGAGACTTATCACCCCCCAAAACAAACCCGATATTCATGGTTTCCCCTAAAACAAATCGGATTATTCACTTGTGATGGTATTAGTGTTTTAATAAATCTTTACAAATCCCCTTTGGGAACTCTTAAGAATGTGTTCATGAGCTACAACAGAGCCTCAGTTAGTCTTACTACCTCACAGTGTTCTCTGTCTTTGCATGCCTCTATATAGGATGAAAATGTTCTGTATGCATATAAGGTATATATCATTAAAACTTAGTCAGTTGTAAACATTTCTTTTATAAATTGGAGAATGTGGCAAATGACTCTTCCCTATTTTCAAAAATCAAATACAATCTAAAAAGGATTTCACTTGTGGACTCAGAATACCAAAAAAAAATGTGCTGCAGGCTCCGATGGTAATCTCTCAAGAGAAATTCCAACAATATTTTGAGCAGCCACTGCACTGGAATTAATGACCTCCACAGTGTCTGTTGACCCAGGGACCATATTCTATGATTACATATATTCTGAGGAATTTTTGTCATTGTGATTAGACAAGTTTAAGGTCCACGTTGTCTGCAAATGCAGTCCCTCATAATTAGAACCTCTCCCTAAATCACCCATGGAGTACTGACAAAATTGGGAAAGGAAGGGGATCTCCTAATACCACCAAAGACTAAGACAGACACCCTAATGCAGGAATCAGCTCGTTGCACACTCGGGCTTGGTTTCATGAAAACAGATCCCTTGTGTTCATGGAAAGGGGAGAAAACCCTTTCCATGACTTGAACCAGGAAATAGGCAGCTGTGCTTCTCTGTGCACTGATTCCACTTTAGTGGGCAGACAGAACGTGCCCCCCATTTGTGGGCAGTATTTGTGGCAGAAAGGATACAAAGCTTAGAAACGACTGACCAGTATACCAGGAAGGAACATACTACAAAAATGCAGGTGTGATTCCTCAATAAACTGCCCGAAGTGTGCATGTGTGTGTGTCTGTATTGTACATGTGTGTGTATGTGTGTTATGTGTACGCACAGTGTGTGTTGCATGGGTGTATATGTGTGGTGTGTATGTAGTGTGTTTGTGTGTGTGTGTGTGAAGGGCGCTAGAAGAATCCTGATAAGAGTGAGTGGTAGGAACTGCCATTGATCATACCTCCTCCTTTCTTCTTCAGAGCTCAGTAGTGACAGGAGAAAAAAATTTTATCAGTTGCAGAAACTATACCTTTTTTTGTTTGTTTCTTAAATTCCACATGAGTGAAATCGTGTGGTATTTGTCTTTCTCTGATTGACTTATTTCACCTGGCATTCTCTTGAGCTCTATTCATGTTGTTGCAAATGGCAAGATTTCATTCTTTTCTATGGCTGAGTAATATTCCATTGTATATATAAAGCACATCTTCTTTATCCATTCATCTATCGATGGACACTTGAGTTGCTTCCATACCTTCACTATTGTAAATAATGCTGCAGTAGACATAGGAGTGCATGTATCTTTTCGAATTAGTGTTTTCATTTCTTTCTTTCTTTTGAAGAACGTATTGGTTCTTTTTTTTACTTAGGAGGAGGAATAATTTATTCTTAACTGCCCAACTCTTTATGTTAGAGCAGCAGCAGGTTGTCTGTCATTTGTACTGCACATATTTTCCCACATTTGTCCTTTGTCTTTCATCTTTATTCTTAAGCTTTTGTTTGTTTTTGTCATTGGAAAGTTTCATTGTTACCCAGTCGAGGTTATCAATCTTTAGTTTGTGATTGCTGTTTTTCATGATGTGCTCGGAAAGATGTTCACCCAAGATTATAAAAATACCTGTGCAGTCTTTCTTCTAGGTCTTATGTAATTTTGGTTTTTACTTTATTTTTTTAATGTTTTTATTCTCACCAAGACAATACATGTACATGGTCAAAATTTCAATTGGTACCGTCATAACAAAAACAAAGCGGGCCTCTGCGCCACCACTCCCAACCCAATTTCTACTTCCTTGAGAGAATCATCTTCAACTCTTGCAGCCATTTTTTCTGGTATTTTCTCCCATATTTCTAAACAACAGACTTACATAACTACTACTTTATTATTTTTAATTTTAGGCATTATTTCCTAACTTCTCTGTATGGAATCTGAGCTTTTAGCTCGCAAACCCCCTTCCTCCCCTTAAACCCCCAATAATTACATCACAATTTTTATGTCAATGTATAGTACTTTTTCATTTCTACTTTGCTCACTGTCTAAGTACAGAGTATATTACAATTAAATTTGTTGAACTTTTCTTTTTTTTTTTTTTGGAGTTAATAACTGCCATACTTTGGTTTTTCTTCATTTTTTACGAGCCTCAACTTCTTAGGAGAACTGTAAACTTCTCAGTTATGATCAAATACATCAGATAATTAATTTACCACTTGCTTTTATTTTGTTCTCCTTTGGAGATATCCTTCCTTGAATACTCTGTCCTCCTCCTCTAGTCTAAACTGGATGCTTTCTAAGTTCGATGCACAGTGGTCCTTCCCATCTCTTGGGCATTTCCTGGTGTCTAGCACTGTTTTGGCTGAACATATCCTCTTCCAGTGGTTTCTTAACAATGAATGCAAAGAAGGTTAAAATATTTAAACCTGGCATTTTTGAGTGTCAATATTCTAACTTTATACTCAACTTACAGTTCACCTAGGAATGGAATTCTAAATGGAAATCTTTTCTTTCTTCAGCATTTTGAAAGTATTGTTTCCACAGCATTTGAAAGCAATGCTACTGGCATTCAGTGTTGCTATTGAGAGGTAGAATGCCACACTGATCACTCATCTCTGATGTGCTGTGTGTGTGTGTGTGTGTGTGTGTGTGTGTGTGTGTGTGTGTGTAGAAGCTTGGGGCGCCTGGGTGGCTCAGTCAGTTAAGTGTCCAACTTCTGCTCAGGTCATGATCTCATGGTTTGTGGGTTCAGGCCCTCCATCAGGCTCTTTGCTGACAGCTCAGATCCTGGAGCCTGCTTCGGATTCTGTGTTTCCCTCTGTCTCTGCCTCTCCCCTGCTCATGCTTTGTCTCTCAAAAATAAATGTTAAGAGAAAAAATTTAAACTTTTAGAATCTTTCCTTTACCTCTGACAGTCTAAAATGTCATGAGGATTTGCTTTCATGGTGGGTGCCTTCTCTGTTCACTCATCATATTGGATCTTTGGTAATAGGTTTTCTCATTATCAGCAATTAATGTCTTTCAATTTTTAAGAATTTGTTTTGACAATTCTCTCTCCACTGTGCTTTTCAAAAATGTTCTTTTTATAGAACTCTTATGAGTTGGATATTACCACAATTAGTTGACCCTCTACATTTCTTTTCTTGTTTATTTCCTTCTTCCTTATTATTTTCTCCAGGAGATATGCTCAATTTTATCTTCCAGTCTATTTTTTAAAATATAATTTATTGTCAAGTTAGCTAACATACAGTGTATATAGTGCGCTCTTGGCTTCGGGAGTAGATTCTCATGATTCATTGCTTACATACAACACCCAGTGCTCATCCCAACAAGTGCCCTCCTCCATGCCCATCACCCATTGTCTCCTCTCCCCCACCCTGCCATCAACCCTCAGTTTGTTCTGTGTATTTAAGAGTCTTTTATGGTATGCCTCCCTCTCTGATTGAAACTGTTTTTCCCCTTCCCTTCCCCCATGGTCTTCTGTTAAGTTTCTCAAATTCCACATTTGAGCGAAAACATGTGATATCTTTCTCTAACTTATTTCACTTAGCATAATACCCTCCAGTTCCATCTATGTTGTTGCAAATGGCAAGATTTCATTCTTTCTCATTGCCAAGTAGCATTCCATTGTATATATAAACCACATCTTCTTTATCCATTCATCAGTTGATGGACATTTGGGCTCTTTCCATAATTTGGGTATTGTTGAAAGTACTGCTATAAATATTGGGGTACATGTGCCCCTATGAATCAGCACTCCTGTATCCTTTGGATAAGTTCCTAGTATATTGCTGGGTTGTAGGGTAATTCTATTTTTAATTTTTTGAAGAACCTCCACACTGTTTTCCAGAGCGGCTGCACCAGTGTGCATTCCCACCAATAGTGCAAGAGGGTTCCTCGCCAACACCTGGTGTTTCCTGAGTTGTTAATTTTAGCCACTCTGACCAGTGTAAGGTGGTATCTCAATGTGGTTTTGATTTGTATTTCCCTGATGGTGAGTGACATTGAGCATCTTTTCATGTGTCTGTTGGCCATCTGGATGTCTTCTTTGGAAAAGTGTCTATTCATGTATTCTGATCATTTCTTCATTGGATTATTTGTTTTTCAGGAATTGAGTTTGGTAAGTTCTTTATAGATTTATCCTACCCCTTTATCTGATATGTCATTTGCAGATATCTTCTCCCATTCCGTCGGTTGCCTTTCAGTTTTGCTGATTGTTTCCTTCACTGTGCAGAAGCTTTTTATCTTGATGATGTCCCAATAGGTCATTTTTGCTTTTATTTCCCTTGCCTTCAGAGATGTGTTGAGTAAGAAGTTGCTGCAGCTGATGTCAAAGAGGTTGTTGCCTATTTTCTCCTCTAGGGTTTTGATGGTTTCCTGTCTCACATTTAGGTCTTTCATCCATTTTGAATTTATTTTTGTGTGCGGTTTAAGAAAGTGGTCCAGTTTCATTCTTCTGCATGTTGCTGTCTTGTCCTCCCGGCACCATTTGCTAAAGACACTGTCTTTTTTCCACTGGATACTCTTTCCTGCTTTGTCAGAGATTAGTTGGCTATACATTTGTGGGTTCAGTTCTGGGTTCTCTATTCTATTCCATTGGTCTTTGTGTCTGTTTTTGTGCCAACACCATACTGTCTTGATGATTACAGGTTTGTAGTAGAGGCTAAAGTCTAGGATCAAGATGCGTCCCGCTTTGGTTTTCTTTTTCAACGTTCCTTTGGCTACTAGGGGTCTTTTGTGGTTCTATACAAATTTTAGGATTGTTTGTTCTAGCTCTGAGAAGAATGTCAGTGCAACTTTGATTGGTATTGCATTGAATGTGTTGATTGCTTTGGGTAGTATTGACGTTTTAACAATATTTGCTCTTCCAATCCGTGAGCATGGAATGTTTTTCCATTTCTTTTGTCTTCTTCAATTTCTTTCATAAGTTTTCTATAGTTTTCAGCATACAGATCTTTTACATATTTGATTAGGTTTATTCCTAGGTATTTTATGGTTCTTGGTGCAATTGTAAATGGGATCGATTTCTTGATTTCTCTTTCTGTTGCTTCATTATTGGTGTATAGAAATGCAACCGATTTCTGTACGTTGATTTTGTATCCTGCGATTTTGCTGGATTCATGTATAAGTTCTAGCAGCTTTTTGGTGGAGTCTTTTGGGTTTTCCATGTGGAGTATCATGTCATCTGAGAAAAGTGAAAGTTTGACTTCTTTGCCAATTTGGATGCCTTTTTTTAAATGTTTATTTCTGAGAGAGAGAGAGAGAGAGAGAGAGAGCAAGTGAGCATGAGCAGGGAAGGGACAGAGAGAGAGGAAGACACAGAATCCGAAGCAGGTTCCAGGCTCTGAGCTGTCAGCACAGAGTCCAACTCGGGGCTCAAACTTGTGAACTGTGAGGTCATGACCTGAGCTGAAGTTGGATGTCTAACTGACTGAGCCACCCACGTGCCCCTCAATGCTTTTTATTTCATTTTGTTGTCTAACTGCTGATGCTAGGCCTTTCAACACTATGTTAACCAATGATGGTGAGAGTGGACATCGCTGTCATGTTCCTGATCTCAGGGGAAAGCTCTCTGTTTTTCCCCATTGAGGATAATATTAGCTGTGGGTTTTTCATATATGGCTTTTATGATGTTAAGGTATGTTCCTTCTATCCTGACTTTCTTGAGGGTTTTTATTAAGAAAGGATGCTGTATTTTGTCAAATGCTTTTTCTGCATCTATTGACAAGATCATATGGTTCTTATCCTTTCTTCTATTAATGTAATGTATCACATTGATTTGCGAATATTGAACCAGACCTGCAGCCCAGGAATGAATTCCACTTGATCATGGCTAATAATTCTTTTAATATACTGTTGAATTTGATTTGCTAGTATATTGTTGAGAAATTTTGCATGCATGTTCATCAGGGATATTGGCCTGTAATTCTCCTTTTTAGTGGGATCTCTGTCTGGTTTGGGAATCAAACTAATGCTGGCTTCCGAGAATGAGTCCAAAAGCTTTCCTTCCATTTCTATTTTTTGGAACAGCTTGAGAAGAATATGTATTAACTCTGCTTTAAATGTTTGGTAGTATTCCCCTGGGAAGCCATCTGACCCAGGACTCTTATTTGTTGGGAGATGTTTAATAACTGATTCAATTTCTTTGCTGGCTATGGGTCTGTTCAAATTTTCTATTTCTTCCCGTTTGAGTTTTGGAAATGTGTGGGTGTGTACGAATTTGTCCATTTCCTCCAGATTGCCTAGTTTATTGGCATACAATTTTTCATAGTATTCTCTGTTAATTGTATTTCTGTGGTATTGGTTGTGATCTGTGCTCTTTCATTCATGCCTTTATCTATTTGAGTCTTCTCTTTTCTTTTTGAGATGTCTGGCTAGGGGTTTATCAGTTTTGTTTATGTTTTTTAAAAAAACCCAGTTCTTAGATTCATTGATCTGTTCTGTTTTGTTTTGTGTGTGTGTGTGTGGTTTTTTTTTTTTGGGTTCTATATTATTTATGTCTGCTCCAATCTTTATTATTTCTCTTCTGCTGGCTTTGGAGTTTCTTTGCTGTTCTGCCTCTAGTTCCTTTAGGTTACAGTTAGATTTTGGTTAGGTTAGGTTGCTGTTAGATTTTGTATTTGGGATTTTCTTGTTTCTTGAGATAGGCCTGTATTTCAATGTATTTTCCTCTTAGGAGTGCTTTTGCTGCATCCCAAAGGGTCTAGATTGTCGTGTTTTCATTTTCATTTGCTTCCATATATTTTTAAATTTCTTCTTTAATTGCCTGGTTGATGCATTCGTTCTTTAGTAAGATGTTCTTTAACCTCCATGCATTTGGAGGTTTTCCAAATTTTTTCTTGTGGTTGATTTCAAGTTTCATAGCATTGTGATCTGAAAGTGTGCATGGTATGATCTCAATCCTTTTATATTCATTGAGTGCTGTTTTGTGACCCAATGTGTGATCTATCTTGGAGAATGTTCCATGTGCATTTGAGAAGAATGTGTATTCTGCTGCTTTTGGATGAAAAGTTCTGATTATATCTGTCAAGTCCATCTGGTCCAGTGTGTCATTCAAGGCCATTGTTTCTTTACTGATTCTCTGCCTAGATGTTGTAAGTGGAGTATTAAAGTCCCCTGCAATTACCATGTTCTTATCAATAAGATTGCTTATATTTCTGATTAATTGATTTATATATTTGGGTACGTTCAAGTCGGGGGCATAAACATTTATAATTGTTAGCTCTTCTTGATGGATAGACCTTGTAATTGTGATATAATGCCCTTCTTCATCTCTTGTTACAAACTTTAGTTTAAAATCTAGTTTGTCTGGGGGCGCCTGGGTGGCTCAGTTGGTTAAGCGGCCGACTTCGGCTCAGGTCATGATCTCGCAGTCCGTGAGTTCGAGCCCCGCGTCGGGCTCTGTGCTGACAGCTCAGAACCTGGAGCCTGTTTCAGATTCTGTGTCTCCCTCTCTCTGACCCTCCCCCGTTCATGCTCTGTCTCTCTCTGTCTCAAAAATAAATAAACGTTAAAAAATTTTTTTTTTAAATCTAGTTTGTCTGATGTAAGTATGGCAACTCCAGCTTTCTTTTGACTTCCAGTGGCATG
Organism: Leopardus geoffroyi; assembly: GCF_018350155.1. Taxonomy (NCBI): domain Eukaryota; kingdom Metazoa; phylum Chordata; class Mammalia; order Carnivora; family Felidae; genus Leopardus; species Leopardus geoffroyi. The sequence goes on along the minus strand of NC_059342.1, from coordinate 72,429,767 downwards.
ATAGGTGGTTCTCCATCCCCTCACTTTCAATCTGAAGGTGTCCTCGGGTCTAAAATGGGTCTCTTGTAGACAGCATATAGATGGATCTTGGGGTTTTGTTTTGTTTTGTTTTTTGTTTTGTTTTGTTTCAATTTGTCTTTTGGGGCATTTAGTCCATTTACATTCAGAGTTATTATTGAAAGATATGGATTTAGTGTCATTGTGTTATCTATAGGTTTCGTGCTTGTTGTGATGTCTGTGGTCCTTTGTAGTCTTTGCAGCATTCCACTCACAGAGTCCCCCTTAGGATCTCCTGCACGGCTAGTTTAGTGGTCATGAACGCCTTTAGTTTTTGTCTGGGAAAGCCTTTATCTTTCCTTCTATTCTGGATAAAGGATTCTTGGCTGCATATTTTTCCTATTCAGCACATTGAGTATTTCCTGCCACTCCCTTCTGGCCTGCCAAGTTTCAGTAGACAGGTCTTCTATTACCCTTGTGTGTCTACCCTTGTAGGTTAAGGCCTGTTTGCCCCAGGTGCTTTCAGAATTCTCTTTATCTTTGTATTTTGCCAGTTTCACGATGATATGCCATGAAGAAGGCCTGTTCTTGCTGAATCTGAAGGTAGTTCTCTGTGCCTCCTGAATTTGGATGTCTGCTTCCTTCCCCAGATTAGGGAAGTTCTCAGCTGTAATTTGTTCAAGTAAACCTTCTGCCCCTTTCTCTCTCTTCTTCTTCTTCTGGAACTCTTATGATACTGGTATTATTACATTTCATTGAATCAGTTCTCTAATTTTCCCCTTGTGGTCTAGTATTTTCTTATCTCTCTTTTTCTCAGCCCCATTATTTTCCATAATTTTATCTTCTATTTCACTTATTCCCCTCTCTGCCTCCTCCCTCCTTGCTGTTACTGCATCTAGTTTATTTTGCACCTCATTTACAGAATTTAATTCATCATGACTGTTTCTTAGTTCCTTGATCTCTGCAGCAATAGATTTTCTCCTCTGTTCTGTGCTTTTTTCAAGCTCAGCTATTAATCTTATGACTATCATTCTAAATTCTTGATCAGATATATTGTTCATATCTGTTTTGAGCAATTCTCTAGCTCAATTGTCATTTCTTCCTTTAATTTCTTTTGAGAATTCTTCCATTTCATCATTTTGGCTAGTTTTCTGTCCTTTGCGTGTTTTAATAGCTTTTTATGTGTCCTGCACCTGTGAGCAGGGGTCATACACTGTCCATGGCCTGGCCCTTCAGGAGGTGTTTTTGGAGTGTGTTGCATGCTCTCTGTTGTGGCTCTGGTTGCTTTATCTTCCTACTCCTAGTGGTGGTTGGGACCTTCCACCAGGTGTGCATTGATTTGTTCATTGGCGTAACCCTGGAAAAAATTTGAAAAGGGGGTGGTCGTAGAAGAAGCCTTATCCCATACAAAGAGAGAAATGACAAAAGTGGGGAAAAAGAAAAGAAAAAAAAAAGAGAGAGAAAAAATTGACCAGACAGAGAATCAGAGAAACTATATGGCTTAATCCAGAGAGAGAGAGAGAGGAAAGTAAAGGAGATACAGAAGAGGTGTAAAAAGAATAGGTTAAAAATGTCTGCTTAAACAAACCAACAACCAGAATAGAGAAGGGAAGAAATAGAAGGAAGAAAAGAAATAAATATAATAAAATAAAATATATATAAAAGAATGGACCAAGTATCAAATTAGAAAACGCAAAACCACTGGACAGATACCTGTCTGTGCCTTGGAACCGGTGGCTGTGCTAATGTGGAGGAGAGGCTGTCAGTGTCAATCTTGCTCTGTTAGGTATGCAGTCACCAGGTATGGAGGTGTGTGGGTTGATGTAGGTGGGCCCCACCTCCACTGTAGGCCAGGTGTTTTGTTCCCTGAAGCCCCACTTTGTTGGTAATGGGGGGAGAATAGCGACACCCAAATCTCTCCTCCCTGGACAGGATGTCCCCGATTACTCCGTTTAGGCCGTCCTCACAGTGATGCATGGGCATGAGCAGGCCTCTTTGTCCCACTCCACAGTCACCCATACTTCCCAGGCACTTGGCTGGGATTCAAACCCTAATGTCCTAAAGGATCCTGCTCCGCTGGCCCTGGTTCTGGGGGAGTGCCACTCCACCCAGCCAACAGAGGGCCTCCGGCTGGGGGGAGCCTGCAGGGTCTTTTGTTCTTGGAATGGATACATACCTTCTTCCCACAGCACTCAAGGGAGGGGACTGCTCTCTCTGACTACGCCTCTGAGCTGGCTACCGAGCCTGGAGCTGGTTCCCCTCCTCCCCGGGTGTGCACACAGGGTGGCGGGCCCCAGTCTAGAGGAAGTCCTGCAACCCTGGATCCTCCCTGTTAAGGCTATTTGCAAGTTAGAAGTTGGTTCTTTTTCCGTTTTTCCCGATCCCCGGTCTGTAGTTTTTCTTTTGTCCAAATGCAATCCTGCACTTCTACAGACTTTCTTTCTCTTCCTTTTGTCTCTCTGCGGAAGGGGATCCCTACCCTCCGTGCCTCTGCTGCCCGTTTTATCTCTCCCAGTTCGCAATCACGTAACTATGGCCCGTCAGGTTGTCCCTGTGGGCCTCTAGAGATGTTTCTGTCACTCTGTAGCCTGGATTCCTGGAATTCCAAGTCTTCTGGCAAAATACTGCTGTGTTTGAGGGATGAGGAAACTTTGGGTTCCCCTACTTCTCTGCCATGTTGACTCTAGTTTTTACTTTTTTTAAAAGTGTTTGTTTATTTATTTATTTTATTTTTTAAATTTACACCAAGTTAGTTAGCATATAGTGCAACAATGATTTCAGGAGTAGATTCCTTAATGTCCCTTACCCGTTTAGCCCATCCCCCCCTCCCACCACCCCTCCAGTAACCCTGTTTGTTCTCCATATTTAAGAGTCTCTTATGTTTTTGTCCCCCTCCCTGTTTTTATATTATTTTTGCTTCCCTTCCCTTATGTTCATCTGTTTCATATCTTAAAGTCCTCATATGAGTGAAGTCATATGATATTTGTCTCTCTCTGACTGACTAATTTCACTTAGCATAATACCCTCTAGTTCCATCCATGTAGTTGCAAATTCTAGTTTTTACTTTAAAACATTTGTTGTATTTGGAATTTATTTTGTATAATGAATGAAACAAGAACCCAAATTTTACTTAAAACATTTCACACCAAACCTGTATTTATCTTTCCTACTATTCATCACAGTTATAATATCATAATTATTTATGTGATTATCTCTTCCCAGTCACTATTGATTTGAAATATCACCTTTTTATTATGCAGTTGGAGTACTTTTTAAAATGCTCCCTCCCACAAATACCATGTTGGGATTTTGACCATAAACAAGGTGATTTTCTAGATTGTTAGAATTTATATTTAAGTATTTATATTTTTACAACCATACTGAATATTTCTGTTTACTCACAAGGCATGCCTTTTCACCTTTTCGCTCACTTTATTTTATATTTCTTGGTAATTTTCTGCTTTTTCATATTATTCAAATTTGTGTAGTTTTATGTTTTTGTGTTTTTACGAATGGATTGATTTGGGGTTATATTTTAATATACTGTAAGACTTGTGATTTTTGAATATTAATATTATATCATAAAAAATTTTTGAACTCTCTTATTTTTACTTTTCAATAATTTTCTGCTGAATCTTAGACTTTTGTATTATCTGCAAATAATGATAATTTTGTTTTCTTCAATCTAATATTTAACCCTCTTATTTTGTTGTTTAATTGCAATATCTATCACGTAAAAGCAATGTCATACACATTATCAGCAAGGGTGGTATTGGCCTTTGGCTTGAGATATGTCTGGATGTTAAGGAAATTATTCACCTAATCCCATTTCACAAAGAGCATTTACCAGGAGTGGACACTAAATGTTATGAGTTATTGATATCTATAAGGGTTCATATGGTAGGACAACCCTTTGATCAATATTACTATAGATTACCTAATATTTAGCCACATTTGCATTAATGGAATACACACCCACAATCATAGTGTACTGCTGTTTAAGTCCATTTCTAGATTCTATTTGCTAATACTTTATTTAGAACCTTTTAAAAATCAGTTTTGATAGCTCTAGTTTTCTCTTGTGCATTATCTGTTTAAAACAGAAGTATATTGGTATTTGTTAATGGACAAGAGTTCCTTCTTTCTTTCACCTAGGACATTTTAAATAACAAGAATCTCTTTCCTTCTGGTTTTCCAATTATGTCAGTACAGAATCGTCCAGTGTTCTCTGTGATTGTGAAGTAGGCTTTGCCTCTAGACAGTGCCCCAATGTGATAGGAAACAAGGAAGAAGAAATGGTGTGTTGGGCAGGACAGTCTCTCTTGCAACACTATATAGCAATTAGTGGTGGACCAGTGGACTCTATGAGGGAGTGTTTATTATTCTTCCAGAAGCTTGTCCATGTCTCCAGAACTCATACTAGTGAGAACCTCTGGAATTTCCTTCACTTATGACCTGCAGCACTGCACTGGTTGGTGTTAGGTCATGGGACTTTCAATTTGTTCCACGTGGCATTCTATCTGGCTATAATCTTCAGAGTGAACTGATATGCCGATGGGAGATGGTTATGTTTCCAAGGGAATCAGAAAATTTAAAAATAAACCAATAGCTTGTAGCCTGTTTACTCAGTGTATTTTTAGTTTTTCACTGGAGAGAGGGCACTAGGGTAGCTAAGAGATGGGAACACAACTTCAGAAGGAGAGTGGTTTCATCTGAGGGATCAGGATCAAGAGTTAAGATTTAGAATAGTGCATCTGTAAATGAAACCATGTGTCCTTTATCAAAGCCAGAACATTTCAGTTATTTCTTTATGATCTTTACAAATCAGATAATGACAGCTAGGGACACTTCTAAGTCTCTTGCTTTATAAATAGAATATGAATACAGGAATGATTATGATCTATTGAATGCTTACCCTGTCCTCGGTCTGGAGCTAAGCCCTTTGTAAACAACTTATGTTGTAGGTATCTAATTGTTATCATCATCACCATCATCCCCATTTTAAAGATGGTAAAACTGAGATTTAGAGTGGTTACATCATTATTCAAGGTCACTTACAGCACCCACCAGGGCTTTGTACTCTCAATCTTGAGCTTGGAAATTTTTTTTTGTCTACACAGTTACATAAGTGCAGACATCTGGCTCATTATGAGAGGAGTCTCTGGATGATAAACTCAACTTCCTGTTCTCTAGTTAAGAGATCACAAAAAGACGACCCCTGGGAATAAAAATCAAACACTAGCAGATATTGCTTTTTGCTTCTTAAATGTCAGGGTAACACCCTAGTGTTCCATTTTTTTCAGATTTCAATAGAATTCATTTTGTTTTCCAGTAAATATAGTTTTAGTTTTGCAAACTTAGATTTTAGGGTGGGTGTGAATACATGTTTGTTCTAGTTGCTTGGATGTCAAAACAATTTGTACTATAGTTAATTTTTCTATGCCTCTTGGCCGTTGGTTTAAACAGCATTCCAGCCCCTGGGAGAGTTGGCAAAGAAATGAGTTCACCTCCTAGGAAACTCCTAAGTGAACGACTCTTGTTCTTGCTCTTGGTAATTAAATTCTCACATTCACGTCAGGAGTAGCTTCTCTTTCATTTCCTATGATATTTTAACCTTTTTATCCCCTGAACAATGACCAGAGTACCCCATTATGCAAACACTGTTGTGTCTTCTTGAGTCTTGCCCATGTTAGAAATACCCTGGCAAACACCGTAATTCAAGGTATCACCAGCTTTCTCCTTGAGAGACATCCTAAGTAAAGTGGCCTGCAGAGAATATCCTCTGTCACATGGAAGAGTGTTGGTCATCTGTCTCTAATATTTCTTCACACTGAAACTTGCCAAGGCTCACATGTCCCAGGTTCAGAAAACAGCATTGCATGTCAGCTGATTCAGAAGCTCTAGATCAGTGGTTTACAGTCTTCGCGGTACATTGAAATCACCCAGGAAGCTTTAAAAAATACTTACACTCAGGTCTCACATGACTATGATTTAATTGGCCTAGAGTGCCACCTGGGCATTGACTTTTTTTTTTAAAGCTTCTCAGCTAACTACTGTGCATGCCACATTTAGAAAACTCTGCCCCAGAGGGTAGGAATGCAGGTTTGGCTTTTCCCTTATTTGGAGCAGAAGAAAAAGGAATAGGCAAGTCCCTGTGATGCCTCAGAACCCAGTGCCTTCCAGAGTGCCTGGGTGGCTCAGTCGGTTAAGTGTCCAACTCTTGATTTCAGCTCAGGTCATAATCTCATGGTTTGCAGGGTTGAGCCCCATGTCAGGCTCTGTGCTGATGGTGCGGAGCCTGCTTGGGATTCTCTCTCTCTCTCTCCCTCTCTCTGCCCCTCCCCTGCTCTCTCTCTCTCTCAAAATAAATAAAAATTAAGAAAAAAAAAAAAAAAAGGAATACAGTGCCTTCCATGGGCCTCCTCCCCCAGTGTCTATCCTCAGAATCATACTTTACAGAGAAAAAATTAACTTCATCATAGTTTTTACCAACAGGGAGGATGTAGTTGATATTTATTTGTTTGTTTGTTTGTAATTGAAGTGTAGTTGACATACAATATTATGTTAGTTTCAGGTGTACAGCATAGTAATTTGACATTTATATGCATTACTAAATACTTGCCATGATAAGTGTATTTACCATCTGTCACCATACAAAGTTATTACCATATTGTTGACATTATTCCCCATGGTGTACTTTTCACCCCCATTACTTTTGTGACAGGAAGTTTGTACCTCTTAATCCCTTTCACCTATTTTTTAAATATAGCGCTTCATGTTGAATTGAGACTATAGAAAACCTTAATGACAACACATATTATACAGAGCCTGAAACCAAGTAACACCATTTTATAATTGCAGTATTTTAGTTCTTCTGGAAGGAAGTTCATGGATGTTTATAACTCTTTATTTAGTAGGTGTATATCCTCCGTTGTCAGTCCCCTTCCACTGACTCTTTCATTCTGGGTCACAAACATACATACCTTGCTTGGGCTTTAAAATATTTCCCTTTTTTTTGCTTCCCACTCAATCCACCTTACCACCTTCTCATGTCCTCTCACTGCCGAATTCTTGAAGAGCACAACCTATACTTTCTGCTCTTTTCCAGACATCGCTAGATTTAGGATTCCTCTCTATATTTCCATGAAACTGTACTCACAAACGTGATCCAAGGTTTGGGGACTCAAATCCAAATCCAGTAGCTTCTCACTCTTCTTTCTGCTTGACCTGTAGTTACTTAACACCTTTTACAATTCTATGAAACAATGGCAATGAAAACACCATGAACTTGACACAAAAATCTCTACACAGATCAGGGAAACATAATTGAGTCCAGAAATAACTTTGGGTGCATGTAGTCAGTTAATATAGGACAAAGGTGGACGTCACATTAAGTGGGAAAAGAATCCATCTATTTAATTAGTGGTCTGGTTATGCATCATGAAGAAAATGAGGTTGGACCTCTTCCTCATGCATCACACACAAAAAGTATATCTCAGATGGATTAAAGTTTTAAATGTGAGTAAAAGATGGGTGCCTGGGTGCCTCAGTTGGTCAAGTGTCTGACTCTTGATTTTGGCTCAGGTCATGATCTCATGGTTCGTGGGTTTGAGCCCTGCGTCAGGCTCTGTGCTGACAGTGCAGAGCCTGCTTGGGATTCTCTCTCCCCACCCCCACTCTCTCTCTCTGCCCTCCACCACTTGCATTCTGTCTCAAAAATAAATAAATAAACATTAAAAAAATAAATGGAAAAAAGGAAAATTTAGGGGAATATATGTATAAACTGGGATAAAGGGAGAATTCTTAAGCAATTCAGAAAGCCCAGAATTTATCAAGGAAAACATAGATATGGATAGCTACATTAATATTTTTTTGTGTATATTGAAAAACACCAAAATCAAAGTCAAAAGACTCATGGCAGGTTGGGAAAAATACTAGTAATACATGGTAATAGAGATTTAATGTCCTACAGATTGATTAAAAAAAATTTTTTTTTAATGTTTACTTTTGAGACAGAAGGAGACAGAGCGTGAGTTGGGGAGGGGCAGAGAGAGAGGGAGACACAGAATCTGAAACAGGCTCCAGTCTCTGAGCTGTTAGCACAGAGCCCAATGTGGGGCTCTAACCCGCGAACCATGAGATCATGACCTGAGCCAAAGTCGGACGCTTACCCGACTGAGCCACCCAGGCACCCCTACAGATTGATTTTTAAAAAGTCAAATTTTGTTTAAATATTTTTATGTTTATTTATTTATTTTTGAGGCAGGGGGAGAGCCCACAAGTAGGGGAGGGGCAGAGAGAGAGAGTGTGAAGCAGGTTCTAGGCTCTGCACTGTCAGCACAGAGCCTGTCACCGGGTTCAAACTCATGAACCGTGAGATCATGATTTGAGCCAAAGTCAGTCGCTTAACCAACTGAGCCATCCAGGTGCCCCCCAAAAAGTCAAATTTTAAGTGTGTGAGGACACAATGAGGCAATTTATAGAAAAGGAAATGCAAATGTCCAATAAATGTGGAAGACAGAGTGATACAAATTAAGGCAATTAGGAGATACCATTTTTCACTGCGGTTGGCAAAACATAAGCATTGATGAGCTGGTAGAAATATGAATCTCTGCAGTTTTTACGAATTCAGTCCAACAATATCCATTAAAATGAAAAACGTATTGGGGCGCCTGGGTGGCGCAGTCGGTTAGGCGTCCGACTTCAGCCAGGTCACGATCTCACGGTCCATGAGTTCGAGCCCCGCGTCAGGCTCTGGGCTGATGGCTCAGAGCCTGGAGCCTGTTTCCGATTCTGTGTCTCCCTCTCTCTCTGCCCCTCCCCCGTTCATGCTCTGTCTCTCTCTGTCCCAAAAATAAATAAACGTTGAAAAAAAAATTAAAAAAAAAATAAAATGAAAAACGTATTTATATTTGGCCTTGAAATCTCACATTTGGTAATCTGCCTCCAAGAAATAAGGACACCGGTATGTAAGTATGTGTGTACAAGGATCTTTGCTGTTTCTTTGTTTGTCTTAAATGTAAGAGAGGAGAGGCATGGAGTGTGTCCCTTAGAATTGGGGGGCTGAGCCCAGAAACAGATCTTACAGACAAGTATTCTGAATCGATCCTCATCTTATTACTTATTATTCAGTTCTTCTTTTCCTTGCTTCTTTTACCTTTATGGGAAGTTTGATTTGTCACATAATAATAGAAATATTTTAGAATCTCTTATTTTTATTCTATTTTTGTCATCTTTTCCTTAGTTTTCAGCAGGTTTCACTCTTACATGTTATTTGATACATAAAAGATAATGGCTATTATCTTTCAAGTGTAAGTTATGTGACTTTTTCAAGTTCTTTTTTTCTTGGATTCTACTTTATCTAAAATAATAACTACAGTCTCTACTTTTTGTTTAATTTACATTTGCTTTATATTTCCTTGTCCATCTTTTGATAAATCTGTGTCATTTTTATGTTTTTCAAGGTTTTGGGATGTCACAGATGACATTAAAAAATTTTTTTTCAATGTTATTTACTTTTGAGAGACAGAGCGTGAGTAGGGAAGGGACAGAGAGAGAGGGAGACACAGAATTCAAAGCAGGCTCCAGGCTCTGAGCTGTCAGCACAGAACCTGACGTGGGGCTCGAACCCACAAACCGTAAGATCATGACTTGAGCCGAAGTCAGACACCCAACTGACTGAACCATCCAGGCACCCCACACATCACATTTTAAGTTATACTTATGGTTTTCTCTAAGCTTTTTAAAAGCATTTTTTAAGCTGTAATTCTCTATTTGTCCGCGATGGGATTTAAGTAGCGGGATTTACTTTTCTTACTGAGTATGAAGAATTCAGAAAACCTCTGATTCCTCCTGTTCTTGACAGAGCAGTTGAAAAGCTGCAATTCTGGGCGCATCTGGTATGTAGCTGCATCCTCATCTTTATACAAGGCAAACATTTCTTATTAACCTACAAGCTGGAAGGAGTCAGAAAATTGGGATATTTAGCTTCATGCACCTTCATTCCAGGGGGGACCATCTCTCCTGCTGTTAGTTTTGGGTCTCACTGCTGGCAGTAGGTCTGGTCGATCTGGGGCTCTTCCAAAGGAGGTGTGACAAGATCAGGGTTAGCGGTATGAGCTCTGGGGTCACTCCACCAGGACTTGCATCCTGACTTCATCACTTACTGGAAGAAGAAAGGGGAGGGAAAGGCAATAGCAGAATTCTAAAAGGTGGTTTTGAGGATTAAGTGACACAATCCATACCCCTGCTGTATACTAAATGCTCATTAAATGTCAGCTGCTATTCTTATTTTTATCATCATCATCATGATCATCATGATCATGGACTGATGAACTTTCAGGGTCATTTCTGCCAGAGTTTAACAAAGTAGAAACACAATGGTTGATCTCTCCTCCTCTAGAACTTTCTGCTCAGTTTTCCCACAGACCAAGCATATGCTGGAGCCTGGGAGGCTCAGTCAGTTAAGTGTCTGACTTTGTCTCAGGTCATGATCTCACAGTTCATGAGTTTGAGCCCCGTGTCAGGCTCTGTGCTGACGGCTCGGAGCCTGGAGCCTGCTTCGGATTCTGTGTCTTCCCTTCTCTCTACCCATCCCCTGCTCTCACTCTGGTCTTCCTCCCTCTCTCAGTAAAAAAAAAAAAAAAAAAAAAAAAAAGCATTAAAAGAAAAGAGTAAACTTACTGTCACAGAGCAGAAACTGAGACTTTCTTCAGTTGGCTCATTTCTCTCATATAACATAAGGGGCAAGTCCTTACCACCTCCAGAAAGAGTCTTCCACAGAGTCCTCTGTTAAAGAACCTTCTTTGTTCCCATGTCCCTCTGTGAAGTCCCCATGGCTCCTGGTTCCCACTCAGTTTTCTTGGAAAATGCAACCTCATTTCAGGAGAAAGAGAAGTTATAGTCCCCAGGATCTTCAAAATGCACCTCTACCATCTCCTGGATGCTGGTGCAGGCATACTCTGCTCCTCCTTTGCCAGCTTCAAAGGCAGGAGAGGGTCTGGCCTGTCATCGTGGTAGATGGTGAGTTCCCTTCTTCTGGGTTAACTTCCCTCCAACAAGAGCCACGGCTCATTCAGAGCCACAGTTCCCTAAGCAGCAAATGTACTTCATCATCCAGCCCAAGAGTCAGCAAATTTTTTAATTAAATAAAATCATATATTGAGTCATTATATATACATATACATATATACAGTCTGTGTATATATAGTATATGTTATATATATATGTATACACACAGTCTATACATACATATTGTATATTTAAATGTACGATATGTATAATGTGTATATGTAATATTATATATAACATATATAATAACATATATAAATATAATATGTATTATATATATATGATCTATTTCTGAGCTAATTCTTCCTTTCTATGAATCTCTGTTCAGATCTTGGGTGTATCACTGATTATGTTCCTGTGTTTTTATAATCTATTTCAGTAGAGAACAGAGCTAGTTTCCCCTTCAGTGCTTTTGTTTTTCAAAATTGTGTAGCCATTTGTGACCAGGTTTTAGGTTAACCCCCCCATACATATCTAGATCCTCCTTCTCTTCATTAGAGGCTAGAGAAGACAACATTCAAGTTCCCAACCTCCTTTGTTGTCTTTGGGGGACAGAGGATCCAGTTCTGGTGAATTAGGTTGAAATGAGATCTACTTGTGGACTTTTTGGGAAAGTTTTCACTTTGCTGATAAAGGGTACAATTGGGGCTGTTGCCTCCTTTCCCTTTCTTCTTGTCTTGAAAGCAGCTGTGTTGTGGCCATTTTTTTTAATTGGAGAGAGAGAGAATCTTTTCATTTTTTCTGAATTTTTTTGAGAGAGAGCATGAGGATGCATGAGCTGGGGGGAGAGGGGAAAGGAGAGAGAGAGGGAATCTTAAGCAGGCTCTATACTCAGCTTGATCCCAAGACCCTGAGATCATGACCTCAGCTGAAATTAAGAGTCAGATACCTAACTGACTAAGCCACCCAGCCACCTGGGAATCTTTTTTTTTTTTTTTTTAAGTTTATTTATTATTTTAAGAGAGAGAGAGAGAGAGAGAGAGAATCTCAAGGAGGCTCTGCACTGTCAGGGTAGAGCCCAATGTGGGGCTTGAAATCAGTGGGACTTGAACTCAGGAACTGTGAGACCATGACCTGAGCTGAAGTCAGATGCTTAGCGAAAGAATATTAAGCAGCCTCCACACTTAGTGTGGAGCCCAATGTGGGGCTCAATCCCATGACCCTGGGATCATGACCTGAACTGAAATCAAGAGTTGGACCCTCAACAAACTGAGCCTCCCCGGCACCCCATGGCAGCCATTTCAAGCATGAGAATCGTTTTGTCATGTTAAGAAGTAAAGTCAGTTAAACACGGGGGCTTTGTACAGCTCTGTGGAATGAGAGGGCTATTTTATAAAATATCCTTTCTCTAGAACTGTGGGGAAAATTAGGCAAAATATGGCCAAAATCCTGAGAGTGAGTTTCGTTAATTCATCCATTTAACAAAGTTTGGTTGAGCCTTTCCTGCATGATGTTTGTGTGCATAGAAAATGATCTTGTTGGGGTGTCTGGTTGGCTCAGTTGGAAGAGCACGTGACTCTTGATCTTGGGTTGGGAGTTCAAGCCCCATGTTGGGTATAGAGATTACTTAAATAGATCAATAATCTTAAAGAAAATAAGCTCATTGTCAACGATTGATGGGTGCACAGATAAGGAGCAAGAAATCAACCTGGATGATGGTTTCTATTTTCCACCTGAGTGAATAACATTCAAGTCTGGGTGATAGACACCTGCCTCTCATGGACTCTTTACAAGAACAATTTCCCAGCACAAGCTGTTTGCATTTCCTAGGCTCTAGTGTCCACCCAATCCCTAACTTCCGAGGATGACTTTTCCTGTCTCAAATTGCCTTGCATAGAGAACATTCCCTTCCAGTAAGCCTGGCCATCTACTGGGGAGCAGGTGGCAGCAGGAACCATGCTTGGAGCCCGTGCTATTACTACAGGGGCCTGAGAGAGGCCAAGGGTACAATGATGCCATGAATAGCAGGCACTGTTGTGTGTATGCTTTGAATTCAGGAGGGACGAGGCCACTTGAGGCTGGGGGTTTGGAGACAAGTTCACAATGAAAGTGGCATCTGTTCTCCTGTTCTTGGAATTATGGCTAAAGTTCCACAGAGCTTAAACAATTCACCCAAAGCATAAGCAAAACAGGCTTTTATGGGGAAAATGGAAACTGGCTGGTAGGTGTACTTCACACCACAGATATGCTGGGAGTCCTCCTGGAGTGGCGGCTGGTAGGGACAAGTGGTTTGTCAAAGTGATTAGCAATATTGCTTACAAGCCAAGGCTGAGTCACCTTCATTGGAGCCTCGTGTCCCAGGGAAGGCTGAATCATGCACTTCCCCTCTTTATCACCAGAACCCTGACCTGTCTTCAGAAGTTTTCTGAGGACCTCCAACACCAGGACCCACTGAGGTGTGGAGAGACGGTCTGGATTTGTAAGTTTGGAATGTCAAGGCCTGAACTTGTTCTGGGGCTTGAATGTTCTGGTACTAGGCAAGATAATTAATTGAGGTGTTTGTCATTGTATTCTTTGTATATTACTCAGCATTCCAGCAGGTGGCCAAGCCTGTGCTCCCATGCCACAAGGCCTATAGAAGAAGTATCCACCCCCTTTCCTGACTTTTCCCCCTTTATCCTGAAGGATTTGAGCACATTATGCTAGGGAAAGGAGCTGTAGAGTGCCTTTGAGGGGTAGGGTTTCTAGTTGTGAAAGACCAAAGATTTTTTCCCCAAGAGAAGGAATGGATGTCCACAGTTTCTGTAAATACAGGTTTCCCCCACTATCCAAAAGTGGAGCGTTCCTCTGAAAATTTTCAGAAGCTGAAATGGCATAAAGGGAAGAAGCAATTACCATGAATTTATATGAAAAAACTTTAGAGCATTCCCAGACCCCAAAAATAACCTCTCTCAGGCTTTTCTGATACCTTAGGGCACATCTTGCTAACGGAAGCACAGAATAAATCAAGATAGAGCACAGATGCTCACAGACACAGCTCAGAACTCAGGTGGCTGGATGCTGAGATGCTGAGTGTAGTTTCCAGGGAGGGAGCTTGGCGGGTGACTCACTGCTCAGCGTGTGTGCTGCCTCTGTAAAGGCTCACTGAAGGGCCCCTGGGTGGCAAAGTTGGTTGAGCCTCTGACTCTTGATCTTGGCTCAGGTCACAATCTCATGGTTTGTGAGTTTGAACCCCACATCAGGTTCTGCGCTGATGGCATGGAGCCTGCTTGGGATTCTCTCTTTCCTTCTCTCCCTGCCCCTCCCCTGCTTGTGTGCTCTCTCTCTCTCCCAAAATAAATAAATAAACAAAAAATAATAATAAAGGCTCACTGCAAAACAAATGCTATTTTTGCTTTTTGCCCTTTTTCATGAAATTAAAAAAAAAAAAGGTTTACTTCAGTTAGGATAAAACAGGTACTAATGTAGGTCTTTCATGAAAGCACAGTGGCCTAACATGAACTTTCAAAAAGTAGAGCATTCCTCATGGGTCTCTGTGGTCCATCCTCCACAGAACCTCAGGAAGATGCCAAGCTGTCCAGTGGCAATAAGTCCATGTTAAATATAGGAAGGTCTTCCTGGACTCTGGGTCCTGGGGCTCTCAGCCATGGAAAAGGGCCACCCAACTTCAAGGATCAATGTAAGTTTGGCCTATGGGGATCTTGGATCGTGGAAGACATGTTGATAAAGGGTTGACCCATGGGTCAAATCTGGCCCACCATCTATTTTTGTATGACCAGTCAGCTGCTTTCAAGCAATAATGGCAGAGTTGAGTAGTTGTGACAGACACCCATCTGGGCTGCAAAACCTGAAATATTTGCTCTCTGATCCTTTATGGAAAAATAGGTTGCCAGCCCTTTGTGTACACCAGTGACCAGAGATGCCTCCTGAATGTTTTGCTTCACATCACAACTCCTGATCATTAACTCTTGGAGAGGTGATGGCAGTGGGAGGTGAGAGGAGAAGAGAACCCTGTCAATCTCTGAAATTAAATTTCCTGCAAGCTGGAGGGAACAAGGGCTCAGTGTCATACATACCTTAATTTTATGTAATTTTGTATAATTTTATGAATCTTGCACATTCAGGTTTGAGTTTACAAATCATCCTTATCATGTGTCAGCTCCTAGGCCTCCTGTTTGACAATCATGCCTTTTGTTTTATTGACCCGGTTCTGGAAGTAACATCCATAGGTCTCCTCCATCTCTGTACATCCAAAGCCTACCATTAGGTCCCAACTTAAATGTTCACTCCTAGAGGTCTTTTTTTTTTTCTTCATGTTTATTTGTTTATTTTTGAGAGAGAGAGAGAGCATGCACATAGGGTAGGGACAAAGAGAGAGAGGGAGACAGAGAATCCTAAGCAGGCTCTGAGCTGTCAGCACAGGCCCAATGTGGGGTTCGAATTCACAAACCGCGAGATCATGACCTGAGCCAAAATTAAGAGTCGGATGCTCAGCTGACTGAACCACCCAGGCACACCTAGCCTTGGAAATCTTACTTTGTTTTTTTCGACTTGCAAGTACACCTAACAAGATTTTTCAAAACAAATTTGCTTCCAGATATCCTGACTGGTTTGCCTCAGACAGTTGGACCATTTCTCCCAAATTAAAAAAGTTGAGATGTGATGTCTCCCTTCTCTCAATTCCTATTGCAGTCTAATGCACATAATCACATTATGGTAATTTGTGTGCATTCCTTGTTAGTTTCTGGAGTGCAGGGACTGAGTCTTAGGCAGTTAAGCCATACTGGACAAGAACCTGCTTGATCTGAGTTCAAATTCTGACTCCTCCACTAGCGGTAAGACCACGGGCATATCATTAACATCTTTGGGCTTCAACTTTATCATCTAAAATATTCCAGTAATCCTCTCTGTGCCTCCAGAGATGGGAGGATTAGTTGAAATAGTGCCATAAAAATGCTTTTTGAGAATCACTACCCTTTGCAGTTCAACCCAGAGCCTGGAGTGCAGGAGGTAAAATCACCAAAATGTGTGTGTGTGGCAGTCACCTTAGGGGCAAGATAAGGCCCTGACGGAGAACAGGAACTTGGCACCAGCCTTTCTTCCTCCTTCTGAGGGTTGTGACTCATCCTGAGAATCAGTAGCATTCCCTTGACCCCCACCTCAACCCTCACAATCACATCATAATCACATGATCATGGCTGTGCTGGGAACACCCAGGAGGAAGGGAGGGAAGAGCTTGAGTTGGTTCCCTGGTGGGACTGTAAAGGCCAGGGAGAGGGAAGGCTTGCAGAAGCTCCAAAGCAGAGGAGGCTGAGCAGGGCTCCCGAATGCGTCAGCTGCTGCTGCAGGCTGGTGCCCAGCCTACCCTCAACCCTTTCTGAGCAATCTGGCCTCGGGTGCTCGGTCACAGTGCCACCGCTGGTAATGAGACTTAGCAGGAGGAAAAGCCGCTCGTGCTTGGTCCTAGCTTTTGTGTAATCTCATTGGAAATGGAGCCAACTGCCTGGAGAGGCCAGGCAAGTCTCAGGATGTACATCCTGCAGAGACAGGATAATTAACGATTCAAAATCCTCCAGATTTATTTATTTTAAATAACCAAATATTGTTTGTACTTCTTCCTATGACACATGCTCTGTGCACTTATTTTGATCATTTCCTTTGTCTATTTAGTTGGTTCATCCCTCAGAGCCTGCTCCATCTGGGGGATGTTGCCTCTGTCAGAAGGAGTGGGGGGATCAAAGTTTGGGAGCCAGGAATCCTGTTTTCTGGCTCTTGCTCTAATCGAACTTTTCCACTCATTACTATCCCTTTACCCAATGAGAGACTCTCAAATAGAGGCTTTGTCTGCCTCTAGGACAGCTGTGAGGGAGTCCCCGAGGGAGGAGTGTTGACAGGAACCAGGCTGGCTCTGCACCAGTTCCTCATCTAAGACCACTTACAGGAAATCATTTTGATGTGAGGGCAGACCAGTCCTGGGAGGAGGCTCTCACCTGCCATTTTTCGTGCCCACACCGTTACTGCCAAGGGTCTCCCTGCTTCCAGATATGTTTGATAGACTGTGTGCCTGGTGGCTGGGGCAGATCCACTTTTAGGAGAACTTTGTTCTGGCTGCATCCTCTGCCTTCTGCGGGCCGTCATATGTGGCTATCTCTCTTCTTCTTGTCAAATCTCTCCTTTATGGAAACTCCCTATCAGCATTAAAACACGCTCTTTTCTTTCATGCCCCTCCAAAAACCCCAGAAAACCAAAACAATTCTCCT